>NW_021940578.1:6099560-6117246 GCF_001715985.3 Manacus vitellinus | reverse complement strand
CATCTGAAGGGGGCACACGGGAAAGCCGGAGAGGGACTGACTCTCCGTCAGGAGCTGAGTTATTAATAGGGACAAGGAGTACAAATTGAAAGAGGGGAAATTTCTGGGTTAGATGTTAGGAAGAAGTTTTTGGGTTTTTTTACTGCGGTAGAAAGGGTGGTGGGGCACTGGCAGGGGATGCCCAGAGAGGTTGTGGCTGGAAGTGTTCAAAGCCAGGTTGGGCAAGGCCTTGAGCAACCTGGTCTAGTGGAAAGTGTCCCTGCCCATGGCAGGGGGTGGAACAAAACGATATTCGAGGCCCATCCCAACCCTGTAACATCCTATGAAGACTGGAACCACTCCATGCCCTGAAAGGGAGCCCTTTCCTCTTGCGGGAAAACCAGGCCAAGTGTTTGGGTCAGAATGTTAAATGTCTTTGAGATTAAAAGTGTTAATCTGTTTAGGACTCTAGGTGTTTTCAGCTTGGCTGAATTCAAAAGGGGGGATGGGAGACTGAGGATGGACTGACGGACAGGAGGAGACCTGATCTGCCTGAAATCATGTCCCTAAACCTTCCCTTTGCACTGCAGGAACATGATGAAGGTGGTTGGGTTTATTTTGTTAAAGTTCTACAAAGAAACATTCACATTAGAAATACACAAGAAGTATATTGTGTAGCTGGCACAAGAAGCCGAACAACTATCTGTAGGTTGTGTGCTACATTTAAATAAAAAACAATAACCTTCGAAGGAATAAATAATAGAAGCATCTGGTTCTGGCAGCCATCTTACTGTGAGCAGCATTTTGTGCTTTTAAGGCTTAAACTTGGCATCAGATGTTACCCGTGAAAACATGATGCTGTTTTTTTCTGCTAATGACGCTGAAACTGAGTTGTAATTGCAACCTGAGTACTAATGACGAAGTTAAATTTACTTCCAGCGTCAGGCCTTTTCCTTCCTCTCGCGTTTTTGCAGAAGAAATAAATCACTTCCGGTGTGACCGAGGGTTGGCAAATGTAGCAGGGGAACCTTCGGGTTTTGTTGTTTTTTTTTTTTAAAGTCTGTTCTCCCTTAAAATTTGAATTAAAACGTAACAGAACGTGTTTATTTGGAAAATGTTTAATTTTCTGTAATTACGGCAGTAGTTGTTTAAACGGCAAAATAAAGATAAGGAAATAACTGCCCCATGGAACGAGGATGGTGATTTGCCAGTAAATGTCAGGAAAACGTCTGTGCTGGCTCAGAGCCCACCTGCCTCACCAGTTCAGGCAGTGTCTTGCTGTGTGTTGCACTGCAGTTGGAAAGAACACGTGATTAAAAGAGGAAGAAACTGAGGAATTATGAAACTTTAAAGTATGTTGTTAGTGGATTATAAGACTTTTTAAAGGATACAAATTCTATCAGAAGTGCAGAAAACAGAGTCTGGGGTCCAGCCTTCAGTGTGTGCTTGTGTGTTTTGCAGTCAACCAGGTTTAAACACTTTTCTAATTTTCCAACAGAAGTCAGACTGGAGGTCTGGGTGAAGTTTGTTGGTAGGATAAGAGCCATCACCCCAGGGGTATGTTGGGACATGGAAGCAAAGGGGAAACAGGAACAGCAATAAGGGCTGTGCAGAAGGACATGCTCCTCCTTGTCAGGCTGGGTGTGTGTGTAACCAGTCCCTGGGTCACATCTTACTCATCCTGCATTATTTATCATACGTGATGTGCACCCTCAGCCCGCTGGGGTGGGGGGAGAAGCACAACAGGCCTTGGTGCTGTGCAAGCACTGCTCAGCAATAACAGAATATCCCTCTGTTACCAACACAAACCCAACACACAGCTCGTGCTAGCCACTGAGAAGAAAATTAACCCAGCCAAACCCAGCACATTCTGTGGGCCTTTCTGACTTTTATTTTCCTTCTTTTATCTTTTGTTACCACAGAGCATGCAGACAGGCCGTGGTTCTCCCTCAAACACAGAGGAGGGAGGCAGAAGAGTTAACTCTTCTCTTGTAACCAAATGTTTTTATGCAGCAACTGCCACATTTCCGTTTGTGTGTGTTTGCTTGATAATACCTTGATGGCCTTGAAAGGAAGTTACTGAGTTCAGAGTCTCTGTTCTGCTGGTAATGAAAACCTTACACACTTAAGCCACATATTCCAAACAAGGTCTTGGGAAATTAGGAGTGTCTTAGTGACAGTAGAGAGTTTTAAATATCAAAACTTAAATTTCATATTGATGGTAAGACTTGCAGTTCAATATTGACCCTGTGGGAGAACACCAGTGCTGTTTGTGTAAGTTGTTAGTCACAGCTTCTCTCCTGGCATCATCTGTCAGCAGCTAAATGCAGTGAGATATTGGCATTTATATTTCCTACTTAAACTATATTAATAAGCCCTCAAGAAGAAGGAAATGTTCTCAGATTTTTAGATTAAAGCACTTCATTTGACATCTTGTTAGTGATAATGCAAATTACAGCAAGTTAGTAGTATTCAAAATTTAGTTACCAGCTCTTTTGTCCTGCTTTTTAACAGTGTGGGGTTGTCTGGGGGGTGGGTTTTTTAGGTTGATTGAATGGCATAGTATGCTTTCTAAGCAGCCTACAAGGAGGGCACTGTTGGTAGTTATTTTCCTGCTACATGTTGTGGAAAGGGCTGTGTTAAAATTAGTGATTGGTCCCCTGAAAATCCTCACCACTACCAGCTGCAGTGGCACTGCAGGATTCATTGCATTTGCTTTAAGTTTAGTAATACTCACTACTGGCCACTGTAAAGAGAAGCTGTGCTGTTATGACTGTAGAGAAAGCTGAAAAAATACCTTAATAAGAACGTGTGAGATCTCGAAACAACAATGAAACAGAAGAAAGGTGTGGACAGAAGCTCCCATCTCAGTCTGCACAGATGGATATTTCTCCTGTCAGTGAAGCTGAGTGGTGCCAGCCCTGTGGTCAGTGCTGGGTTGGTGCAGTGCTGTGTTGCTTTCAGCAGCAGTTGTGTCCCAGTGACAGGGGGTGTTTGCAGGGAGCTCTCAGGGTTTGTGGAGGGACATGAGTAGTGCACATGAACTCACTGTCATGAGCTCTGGGCTTGGACTGAGGTGAGCAGAAATGAACCTGTACACTGACTCACTTTGTCCTTAATAAACTGGTAGTTTATCTACGTCAGTCTTGATGCTATTAATAGAAACAACTTCCTGAAATTTGGCACCATTTATAGTTTTGTAAATGTTTAAGCTCCACGTTTCCAGAAATCAGTGCTAGGATAGTCTGTTAGTCTCCCTTTGCTGTTCATGACAAAGCTGGAGCTCATTATTTTCCATCTCCTGGGTAGTTTTGCCAGGCCAAGAACAAATACTGGATACACATTGTCTTGTAGGAGTTGTGCATCCCGAAAAGGCTGTGCCACAGGAGCACACACACTCGGTGACTCGCTGCACTGGATCTCTCCAGCTGTTTAATTAAAGCAGGCTGGTGAATAAAGGCTCTGTGCAGGCATCCTTCCCTCCCCTCTGCCCCAGTTGTTGCAAGAAAGGTGTTGAAACACTTCTAGAATATTTCGTAGCAGTTTACCTGATGTGTAAACAATGTAAAAGTTGACACGACCAGTTGCGAAGGTACAAAGCATGAAATTCCACGTGAGGAACACGTGTTCCAGCTATGCAAGGAAGTAATTTTCAATGGGTCACTGGCCTCGGAGGCACAAATTTCTGATGTGTGGAATGCCAAATGAAGATTTCTGTTTTGTTTTTATATGAGATCACACAAACTTCAGGGACACTTCCAACGGGGGATTTTGATGCCTGTGATGCAAACAGACCTCTTTCAAAGAGTAATATTAAAAGAAAAAAAAATAAAAAGTTAGGAGGAAACCATAGAAGAAAAAAATCAACTTGAATTATTTCCTTAGCATTGCAGTTTCTTCTATACATATTATGACTCACTTTGTGTCCAGTAGAAGCAGCAGAATAAAAACATGGGTCTGAAAGTATTGCAGGGAAAATAAATTACCAGTGACTCATAACTGCACCAGTTACATGTGATGGAGGGCTGGGAGGGGCAAAGAATTGCACTTTTTTCCACTTGCATCCGTTTTCAGTCATTAGTCCTGCAGAAAGAAGCAAAAAATCATCATGTATCCTGTCTGTTTACAGAAATAGGGACCTATAAATAGTTGCTGGAGGAAAAAGTAGGGAAGCAAGAAAAGAGAAAGGAGGGGCTGTGTCCTTATAGGAGGAATGAGAGGAAATAAGTGTTGATAGTTGCAGAGCAGTGTCTGAGCATGGGGCAGAACTTGATCACAGTAGTCTGTGCACAGAAGCATTTTTGGATCACTTTGAAGGCACCATTTGAAGGCAAACAGGCAACTTGTATTGGTGTCTTCTGGATTTCCTTGCTGACCAAGGAGTGACTCTTGCACTGGTCCCCAGTCTCCTGTTCACTGTTCTCAGGGGCAAACTCTACAAATTTGGTTTTGGTTTTGGGGAGTGGGAAGGCACAGGCATTGGGTTGTTTGCCTGCTTTTTGTTTTAACATCGTTCACTCCATTCAGCCTCTGCTAAAATCATTGAAGGTGGAAGTGGGAGTCCTTAAAAAATAGATTAAGTCATGGTCTTGACCTGTTTGAAGTTACATTGTCATTATAGACCCAAATGTTTCAGGACTTCTGGACAACAGCAACAGTATCTTACCATGTAACTTTGTCCATTAGACCAGGAGAAAACAGTCTATTTTTGGTCCTGTTATTCAACAAATGTATTGTCATGTTTATTAATATTACTGAAGAATGTATTGAGGCTCAAGTACAAATATTTCAGTTAATCAGAAAGAACATTTGGACATTACCCCTAAAGACAACCAGGTTCCTGCCTCCCTTTTTTTATTTTAATTAGAACTATTAAACAAGTGGTTGTTCATAAGAATGGAATGGAGCAACCCCTGATTTACCCCACAGTTTTAGGCACCAACCAGCAGAATATCTCCCCCCTTGTATAAATGTAATTACACTGGATGGTTTGCAGTGCACTTGAGCAAAGTGCCAGGCACACAAATGTTTGTCCTGGGCTAATTAAACTACACCAGAGGTAGTTTGGGCAAGAGTGAGAAGACTGTAATTATCCCAGAGACTTTAGCAGAACATTTAAGTATTGATCAGTTGGTACTTTTACTTACTTTCTTAAATGAAAAGAAAAACATCTTTGCCTCTACTGTATTGTTGAGAAGGAAATACAAGACACAGGCTTTCTTGCAAATCCAGGGTGTCTGAAAGCACAAAAGAAACATCCAAAAAGCTGTGTAGCATAATTGTAAGAAAATCTCTCTCAAATATAGGTGCTCCTTTAGAAATGGTGTGTGAGTTTGGACTGTAACTGCAAGGAAATCTGTACACAGATTGCCAGTTTGGTTGCTGAACTGTTTGGTTGTGATTTGGCTGATTGCTGAGAGGTGTTTTTAAAACTCACTGTGTTCTTGAGCGCTTTTGCTGTTGGAAATCATCCAGCCTAATTGCCTCCCCTCTCCCCTTCCCTTCTGTCTTGCAGCAAACGAGGATTCAGCGTTCGCTCCTTTGGCACGGGGACTCACGTGAAACTGCCAGGACCGGCCCCGGACAAGCCAAATGTTTATGACTTCAAAACAACATATGATCAGATGTACAATGATCTGCTTAGGAAAGACAAAGAACTGTATCCCTGTTGGCGTGGCCTCTTTAAAAAATCCAGTGTGGTTCATCCTTGAAAGGTGTAATTCATTACTTGGCATTGTGCATTAGGAACAGAGAGTTGCTTGACTGGCGAACTTAAAATGATTGCAGTTTATAGGTTTTTTGTTTTTTTTTTTACAGTGGGCCTCTAATGCTCCCTTGTAAATTGCTGAGTTACAATGCACACACCCCAAATGCTCTTTTGTAGTGTGTTAACATGTTTAGCTCTTGAATGAAAGCACATCAGTACTCACAGATTGTCCATTGCCTGCTCTGCACTGTGGATCACAGGCTCTCAGTGCAAAGACTGTCCTGATAATGGATCTGGGAAGAGCGACCACCTCGACATTAATGTTGTATTTAGCTCAGACAAACTGCCAGGTAAGGTTTACAGATACTTTCTCTGGGAGAGAGGATACCTTTCATTAAAGAGCTCACCCTTCTCACTGAGGATTTCGTGGTACGTGATCTGTGCACCAAGAAAAAAATAACCCTATAGTGTATTATAAAGAATGGACATAGGAGAGCCCAATAACATATTTAATCCTGGAGAGCAGAGGTGATCAGGGTTAGGCACACTGCTAAAAACCATGACTAATGTCAAACTGCATGATTTAAAAATATCTATATTTAAAGTTGATTTTTTTTTTTTTTAGGAAAACCCACAAACCTACAAAATTGGGGCACTCACTCTAGATACTCTTTTTTTTCCAACAAAGATTTTTTTTTTTTTTTTAAAAATTCAAAATGTAGGATATAGTCTTACTGTATCACATGTGATGTGCTGGTTTATTTGTTGGTGTTTTTTTTTTTAATCCCTCCACCTATAGAGAAAAAGGCAAATCTTGCAAACCCAACATAATGAGGTATGTCATATCCATATCTTGATTAAAAGAACTGCTTCAAAAGAAAATAACTTGAATTGAGAATTAATTTTAACAAGCACTAGTGACTTGTGATTTCCTTTTTGCATCCTTCATTGCTGCTGTACTGAGTATGGCAGTACTTAAAAAAAAAACCCCAAACAACAGAAAGCCTGCCCAGCCCCCCCGTTCAGCATGTTTAGGAGTTGCCATCGTGGTTCTGCTCCATGCTGGACACGGTTGCTGTGTTCCCCAAATGTACCTGCAGTGTCACAGTCAAACCTTTTCTCAGGATGAAGGAAAGCAGGTTTAAACAACAGCCATTTCAAGGGAAATAGGGCAGGAGCAATTGCCTCTGTGACTTTGCTTTTTTGATTCTCGGCTGATTTGAGGTTTTCAGACTGAAGACTCAGCACAGAAATCAACTCCATTCCCAGAAATGGGTTTTGAGGGTAAAGACTTTAACCAAAAGCAGACCTACTCTCATCAGCGAGGTGTGGAATAGGTTTTTTGTGAACCAGGGTCCCAGGGACCTCAGTCCTTTTGGGTGAGCCTTAATTCCTAGGGGTGGTGGGCATGGGGACATGGCCTGTGTGGGGGGAGGGCCTGCTCTTCTCCTGGGCTTGGATTGGGGTGGGGAAACCAAAGGAGCTGTGTTTCCATATGATTGAGCTGCTTGTTCTGTTCCCCAGCCTTGCTTTCATCAGCTCAGTGGACATGACTCTCGCCTGTAGCCTTTCCCTGTGCTCTGAAATGGTGTGTCCTGGGGCCATTCCCATATGGCAGCGAGGAGCCACGGGCAGTGTGAGGGCTCAGCATCCAGTTCTGCCTCGCTGGGGAGTGATCTCCATCCAGTCCCACGTGCCAGCAGGGATCCCAGGCACTGTGCACACCAGATACTCAGTGAAATTGTGGCCGTAAGGGACATGGAACATTCCCTGCCCAAAGAAATGTCCCCAAGTTCAGAAAGCAGTGATTTCAAACAGCAAAGAGCTGCTGCAGTGTTGGACCTCCCTCAGAGCAAGGTTAAAACTGTGTTAGAGAGAAGATCCACTGAACCTCTCCTGTTCACTTGTGAAAAGGGGGGACAACTATTAAAAACCCACTCTACAGAGACTAAAAGCACCTTCATTATAGTTAATTAGTGAAATATAGAGCACAGGCTCACATACCTTGAAGGCATATGTTGCATTTAAGAAGCACAGGAATAAGAGATTTGGTTGAGTAGGTGGTTACAGTGTGTCTAAAATGGAAGTACTTCAAAGCCTTTTAAGATGTGGTAGTTAAAACTTATAGTTAAAATAAGTACCCACATCCCCCATTGCATTTGGAGAATATAGCATTTAAATTCCCTGAGCCCTAATAGAGGGCTGTGACAAAACCATTTAAAGCTGTTCTGAATGTGGCTTTTGGTTGCTTTTTTAAAATATTCCTCTATTATTTCTAGGACAACAGTAGAGGAAGATTCTGCTGCTAATCTGGAGGAGACATGGCCAGACAGCACCTCTGGGGCTGTGTGTGTAGTACAGATACACCACCTTGTACTTGCATGTGTGATCCACCTTTCCAAGATCATGATTGCTTGCCCCTTACAACTGTGTGAGGGGGTTTGAGGACTCAGTTCTAATTATATGGTGGTGACTTTAAAGATGAAGCAAAAATAGAGCAAAACTGGTGAGCCCTGCCTTCAAGTGAACTCAAAAATTAGTCAGGGATGAAACTTGCTGAACACCAGTTTAAATCTTCATCAGCAGGGGCTTTTATGCCCAGGGATAGGAACTGTTCAAATGGAAATTTGACCAAAATTTTGCAGCAGTAGCTCCTGGGTCCTTTATCAATGCTGACTAACTCCTTTTCTCAACACTGGTGTATCTGTGACCCTCACATTAAAGATGCCTAATGATTTCCATAGATAGGTGGGCATTTTTAATTAGGATTTCTAGGCAGCCTGCATCTAACCTGCAAACCTGGCCTCTTGCTCTCTTCCCTGTGTTTTACCTCCTCTTTTAATGTGACCTGCTCTGTAACTGTAGATAGGATTCCAGTTTTAGCTCCACAGTTACATGAGGATATAAAATTGAGGGGAGGGTGGAAAAGGTGTCCTCAAGATGTTCCTAAAGGTGTGCTTGTTAGGAGGAAAATTTCAGAAGTGAAGAAGAAAAACTGGCTTGGTACATCTCACTTGAAGACATACTGATTCTTTTCTGTCAAAAAAAAAAAGGTAGTGATAATCTTGGTGATTGGGATCTGGTTCTTCTCTGTGAACTCCATGTTGAAGCTGGATGCCCATGTGGTATTGCCTTGTAGCTCAGTCTTGAGCAGTAACTTATTTAATTCAACTTCAGGTAAGCTCTTCATGCATGTATTTGTCTTACATTTTATCAGGTTTTCTCATGGATTTTGAGCTGATAAGCAGTTGTCAGCTTCTGTTCTGAGCTGTCATTGCAGTGGTCAGCAGGATAGCTTCTGTGTCTGGAGACCACTCTGGGATGGTTTATTTTAGGTATGTTTAGGGTTGGGGTTTGTTTTTTTTTTTTTAGGTTGGGCTTGGTTTTTTTCTTCTCTGTTTTTTTTTGAAGCCTGACCTTCCAAGAGCTAAAAATAGTTGAAGTCATGGCCTACCTGTCAGTGGCAAAATTCTTCCAAAGGCAGTGCAGTACAAGTCTCATTTTCTTCCTTAACATACCTTTCAAAGTACTTCAGTGCTCCTAGAAACAGAAGCAGTGATTAAACTGGATTTGAACAGGCTTCTAAGAGGCACATTTGTGTGAATCAATATGCTTCCAGCCATAGCTGAATTCCAATCCCTTTTTCTCCATGAAGGATCATAAGACCAACACACTTCACAAAGTCCCAGGCCTTTCAAACGCAGCATTTTTCAGTACTTTTTAGTCTGACTTCTGATCAGGATGCCTTTAATCTTGGCTTCATTTACATTAAAAAGGAAAGATATAAAATTATTAAAAATATATAAACCAGAAATATTAAAATGTTATTTCCCCTGTGTTTGAACTTAGGGACACAGTAGAAACTGCAGACTCCAATCTAATCTTAAATGCTTTTCAGCATCTAAAACATCTCTGCCATCCTGTCAGTCTGCCAGCTAGTCTTTGGAAGGTTTATTTCCTTAGCCAAGGTGAGTCCTGAACAGATGTTCTAAGGAATTCTGACTGCAGGATCCTATCTGAGGCTGAGGACTCTTGTAAAATCCATTTAGAATTGGAATGATTTCATTTATTGGCCCAGGTTTGGCAGTTTCATCCTGACTTGAAGGAGGGGAGCGTTGAAGACTTTACCTCCTATTAACACAAAACTTCTGTGCCAGCATAAGGGATGCTTATACCTTCTTTTCCTTACAATAATTCCAAATCCATTTTCATGGTAGTGACTGTAATTTCTTAAACTGGCATTAATTTTAAGTCAGTGTTGCACTGAGGACTGTTTCCTGCAGACTCATCCAGCGTGTTGCTTCCCCTGCGTGCTGCTGTCCCACAGTGGCCCTGCTGTCTTTGTGATTGTGTTCTCAGGTTTCCCAGATGCCTTAAATGAAATGGCTTAATTGATTTAGGGTTTGTAATGCTTGGGGTTTGCTTTATCTGAGGTTCCCTCTCCGGCTCTAACTCCAGGTAGCTGAAAATTACCTTTGAGTTTCACAGCACAAAGCAGTGAGAGCAGCAGAAGGCAATTTGAGAAGGGCTGTTGCAGCCCCTGCTTCCCTGAGATGTTAAATGGGGTGACTCTTTCTCTCTCACAGACCTCTCTCTCTCCTCACAGCTTCCTCAAAGCTCTTCTTCCCCCTCAGCCCAGTCCTGCAACATTTGCTGCTCATCCTCTGGAACCTGGCAGTGGTTTCCAAACCTGAGAAGAGCATCTAAAAGTCATGGGTGACACTTCTGAGCTTTCTTGCCCAGTGGTCCTGACAGTGACTGTTGTATTCCTTTTTACATGTCCCTGTCACTTACTGAACTTGGCAGTAGTTTGAGCCAAGTGATCAAACACTGGAAATTCCAGCAATCCAAACTCCTCTTGAAGTTCACACTTGGCTGAAGTGCAGCTGTTGGATGATGTGGGCAGACATGCCACACATCTTCAAAGTCATCTTGTGGTCTGGCTCTGGTATCCTTATCTTCCTTTAGTCTCTTCAGTATATCTGTGCCGTCTCTTCTCCAGGTCTTTGGTTTTCCCATTGCTCCATTTCTTTTCTCCTTTGACAACTTGTTTCTCTCCAGTTTCATCCCCAAATACTGTTTCAGCTGTTCAGCACCAACAAGTCACTGGCATTTGAGCTCTGGGCTTAAACTTAAGATGTTTCCTGCTTCTGCTGATGTTTGGGTAGGTACCCTCAGCTTTGGGGCTCAGCCAGGCTTGAGGGAGTGAGCAGGGCTGGCATGTGGTTATATTTGGACCAGCTGCTTTGTGCAGGCTCAGCTGGACTTCTTGGTGCAGTTTGTAGCTTAAAAATCCCAGGTAGTTGTCCTTCACGAGGAAAAACAAGTTCAGTTCTTTGCAGGTCATTAATGCAGGCACAGATGTTACCAGAAATGTTACTTAACCCAGCTTAGTATGTTTGTTATGGTTTGGAATGGCCTATTTTAGAATCAAAGAATCACAGAACGGTTTGGGTTGGAAGGGACCTTCCACCCCCTGCCATGGGCAGGGACACCTTCCACTGTCCCAGGTTGCTCCAGCCTGGCCTTGGACCCTTCCAGGGCTGGGGCAGCCACAGCTTCTCTGGGCAACCTGTGCCAGGGCCTCCCCACCCTCACAGGGAACAATTTCTCCCCAGTGTTCATCTAAACCTACTCTCTTTTCATTTTGAATCCAGTAGAATCATAGAATGGTTCAGTGTTTAGACTTTAGAGTACCATGAAAGACTTGTGACCAAACTGGTTTGTACTAAACCCAACCCAATTTCAGTTCAAGTGAAAGGCAGTTTGTGCTCTGGCTGTGGAGTGAAGGCAGTTCTTGCAGCTGTAATCACCGAGCTTGGAAAGTAGATTTGTAGTGCCCAGGCCCATTTTCAGGCTTTCATTCCCTGTAAAAGGAGCTGATGCTGAAGGTGGAAGAAGGTTGGGCAGCCTCACCCCCCCACACACATCCTTTAAGGAAATATCTACTTCTTAGACAAATTACCAAGCAGGGTTTAACACAATGTGAGTTGTTTGTAATGCAGGTAGTAATAAATAAATTTAGATGGTGTAGAAAAGAGACCTGCAAATGGAGGTGTGAGAAGCATTCTGTTCCGCTGCTGGTTTTCCCAAAGAACAGCAGTGTTTGAATATGGTGGCACCTGCACCACAGGGAATAATCAGCATGTCAGATTTGTTTGAAGATGTAGAAACTTTGGGTGCCAACCATTAATTTAAAGATTCCCCCCACACACACACTAAAAAGTATGTATACATTTTAGCAAATGCTCTTTGCCCAATTAGATCCTCTTGGGAGGATCTGCTGAAGAAGTGGCTGCTGAAGAGAAAGAGCAGAGATGCACAGGATAGGGAGCATGGGGTTAAAATCTGTTGGAAGGAAAGCAGAGCCTGACTTCAGTGATTCCACATCTGGCAGTGTAGTGAAAACCATTAATGAGTTGTAGGATCTGCATTCACCTGAGCTCACAGAGAGGAAGAAGCTGGATTGTGATCATGCATTGGGGGCAGTCATGGAGAGCACATCCCCCTGCCTGCTGGGGGGTGCTGTGCTCCTTTCTGCCAGGTGAAAAAGATTTCAGGCAACCAAATATGAAAGTGTCATGAATCTTTAACTGCTTATTTCAGTCTCCTTTTATAGGCAGATGGACCCTTGGAGGAGAAAAAAAAAATAGCTGTAAGTTGGCAGCAGAAAGCTCGGCTGTGAGGCAGAAAGCTTGTGTGGGTTTTTGGAATATGCGTAATTCTGTCTCCAGGCTCAGTCAGGAAAGCTAGGGGACAGATGCCAGCAACATTTTATCCTAGAAAGGGAAAAAAGAGAACCCAAAAAAGTGTGTGGGATGTTGTGGATTTTTTTTTTTTCCCCTTGAACTGCATGATGTAGAAACGAGGACTACAGAGCCCGGAAAGGGCTCCCCTTCCAACAGAACAAAGCAGCACAGCCAGGTGTTGACAGGTATTTTGAAAATGGTATTTTGAAAATGCAGTCATTTTCAAAATGCTCTAGAAATAACCAGAGGTCTGAAATGGCTTCATCAAAGTGTTTGTTGTTTTTTTTTTTTTTCCAAGCATGACAAACCCAAGGAGAGTTTACAGAGGTGCTGAGAGGAAGAAGTGGGTGCTGGTGTGCAGGAGCTGCTTGTGAGAGACCTTTGGGCTATGAAGGACAATTCTTTAATAATATAAGGAGAAATCTTTTGGGAAAGAAGAGTGGTAAAAAGCTTGGGAGCGACCTGGAGAAAAGAAATGTGGTCCAAGTCAGTTGACTGAGAGAGAGAATTTACTACATATATCTGTGATAAATAGCTTATCATTCCATTTGTGGTGCAGAATTCTGAAGTAGTTGAAGTGCAGTGGTGCAGACACAAAAGAACCGAGTATATTTTCAACATAAAGTAGATCTAATAGGTAGAAAGATGGGTTCAGTTCTTGATAGAGCTTAAACACTTGAAAGATTTAAAAGCTTTGGAGGCTTTTTGCTTGAAGACTGTTCGAGAACACCTTGGAGCACATGGTGCACATCTGGCTACCAAGGGGGAGTAGAACTTGGGCTACCAGAGGGCAGCTGCAAAAAGGTAGGCAGAAAGTTGTTGGTCTTTTGTTACAAAAATATTAGGACTGTTCTCTGAAAAGAAATACATTTATGTGACCTTTTCAGCAAGGAAATAAGCCAAGATGACCCCTCACATACTGCTACTAATGATTTTTTTTTTCTCAGAATCCTGTTACCTCAAGAAATTATAGGCTGCTGTTTGAATGTAAAAATACCTACTTAGATGGCTAAAAATACAGCAGTGTCAAAGTAAGGAAGAGGTGCATCTGCCTCCAGGCTTTCTCCACTCAAACCTTTCCTGGCATTCCTGATTTGCCCATAAAGCTTGGCTTTCAGAGGGAGTTTGGTTTTACTCAAGCGAGTAGATTCGTGTGACAGTCAACCCTGGAGTGCTCCTGATGGAACTGTGTGTCCCAGAAGGCTCAGGAAACAGTGGGATTGGTGAATCCTGCCTGAAAGGGGGATGCAGGATGTTAAACCTCAAGGTTACAGTAGCAGCACAAATATAGCTCCCAGGCAGCATAACAGATTCCTTTCACACGGTGATGAGGCTCTGACAGGCATAAAGTCAGTGTTTTTCTTATTCCCTAAATGGGAATGTATCTTGGGATATTTTTAAGGGATATGCTTCTGTTATTTCCTTGACTTTCTTTGGGAGTTCAGTTGCATAAACCCAAGGCCCAGGTGGGGCTTTGTACAGGTGACACCACAAACACCCTGGAATTGCCTTTGAAGAGGGAGGCCCCTGGAGTGAATGTAGGACATTCTGCTTATGCAAACAGAGCAGGCTGTGTGTTCTAAACATTATGGATATAAAAATAGTTGCCCAAGAAAAGTTGTCCTTCTGAGCTCTTCTGAGGGCCTCCTAAAGCTCCTAAAGTCCTGCCATTGCACTGGTGACAGTGGCAGGTCTCTGCATGAATTACCCTGATGGGGGTCACACTGTCGTCTTGGGAGTCTCTTTAATGGTCATTGAACTTTATATTTGCAAACAGAAAGAATCTTATTTTAAAGATACTGTAATAATTTAACTTGTACTGGTCATTTGCTCAAAAACGTGACTTGTCTTAAAGTGAAGGTACTTAACTCAAGCGACTTCAGATACACACAGAATGGGATTTTACACATGTTGGACAGAAATAAGAGAATCAAGCCACGACCAGAGAGATTCCAGAACTGCAAAGATGTTTTTGATCTGATCCTAACGTGTGAAGAAAGAGTCTATGATCAAGTAGTAGAAGGTAAGGACCTTGAACTGATAAACCAAGTTAACTTTGGGTGCTTCCCCCCCCCTCCTCCCTGAAGTCCTTCACAAATCTGGAACCACCTCTGTCTCCTCCAACTACTGCTGCTGGAACACGAGTGGGGACAAGAGCTTGCAGTCATTGATGCAGACTTTGTGTACCAGAGCTGGGATGGCTGAGCACTTGTTTCTGAAAGATGTTGGCAGCTACAGGGAGAGTGTATATTTAGCAATATTAAGGGCTGACATAAGGAAATTTGTAGAAACTCAGGTAACACGTTTGGTTTGGAAATGCCCATGGATCTCAGAAACCAGCAAGTTGTATGAGATGAGCATTTTTCCACCCTGGGTTGATGGAGCAGCAAAGCCTTAAGATCTCTTCCTTATGCAACTTCCCTTCCCTGCAGAAGGCTTCCTGTGACCTACTGAGCAGTTTATCCACATTAAATACCTCTTGTACAGGTGGAGAAGCTGTTCCTGAGTGCTGTTAACACTGTGCAAACGTGACATGGCTTTGCCTTGCATGAGTCAAAGTGAGATGTGCCAGAGGCATGTGTGCTGGGGGTTGGGTGCCACATGATCTCAGTGCACAGGCTCCGTGTGAACTCACCCAAAACCTTGGGCTCTCAGCAGTGACTCAGTTCCTGGGCTGAGAAACCTTGTCTGCCTCTGGAAATGCTGGATACAGGATTTAAGGGGTTCCTTTCACACTGAAAGACCAGCCAGCTCAATTAGTATCATACACACAACTTAGAGGGCTGTCACCTTGGCTTTTCCATCCTCAGTGGTCACATCCCAGGCAGTGCAGGGCACATTTGGGCTCCTGCAAAGCGAGCAGTCAGCGTTCTGAATGCTTAAGGGAAGGGCTGAAATGTGTGAGTAAGTTCTGAGGGCAGCTCTGGCACTTGAGGGGGCCTTCAGCAAGTGCAGCGTGTCTCACGTAGAAAGCAGCTCTCCCTCTGATGTTTTAGGTGAGTCTCCTGAGGAAGGGAGGGGAAGATCAACCCCTTGCTGGTTTTCCAGTTGTGCATCTCTCTCCCTTCATGGTAATAATGCCCTTCACAATCAGCCCAAATGGCTCTGGGTGTGAAACCCATGGGGACCTCAACGGGTTTGCCAAAATGAAGGTGCAGGATGAGGATGGGAGAGAACTTTTATGTCTAGTAGGAAGGGTGTTAGAGAGGCACAGCAATAGTACAGGGGCCCACTAGTAGGAAAAGGATGGAGGTTTTTTTTCCCCTCCACCCCTTGTTAATAAGTGGACACATTAAAGCTAGGATTTTTTAATGTGACTGTCAGTGCTTGGCTTGTAGGAGTTCACCTTGCAGTGTCACATTCAGAGTGTTGGATGAACAGTGCTTTTTTTTTAAAAAGGAGCAATTAAAACCCTCCAGGTGAGGAAGCCCAAAATCCTTCTTGATTTTTGAGACTCCTGATCGTGGTCTTTAAAGAGTAAAGTGAGCAGTAACCTTCCTTGAGCAGGGCAAATAAACTGTCGTGACCCTTCCACAAATCTGAATTATTCTGTGTCCAAAATCCGTTTCTTGTTTTTGAAATGAAAGGGACAATATGTAAGACAATGTTAAATAAAAAAATATTCTAAAAACTGGTTTGGGAAAGACTGATGTGACAGTGCCTATGCATTTTTAAAAGCCTTGTTAATACTTTGTGTGTAAAACATGATACAGTTCCACCCCGAGTTTTGCTGTTACGTGTGTTTTGTTTTCAAATAGATTTAAATTCCAGAGAGCAGGAGACGTGTCAGCCAGTCCATGTGATCAATGTGGACATTCAGGATAACCACGAGGAGGCCACTCTGGGTGCTTTCCTTATCTGTGAGCTCTGCCAGTGTGTAAGTAGAGAGGGCTCTTTGCCTGGGGGTGCCTGGGACTGCACAGGGGGCTGGGCTTTGCTTAGTGCTCCTGAAAGGTGCTGCATATTGCAGAAGTGGGGTCAGTAAAATCCGTGTCAAGGATTGTAAGTTCCCAGATTCCCCTGGTTATTTTCAGAGCTCTTGGGCAAACAGATGAACTTAACCACGGGTTCGTGGTTTCCAAAGTGAAACAATTTGAATTAGGTGGGACTTAAACGTCAGAGTTGCATTCTGAATCCCAATATTCTTGAAAAAAATCCCTTTATGGGTGTGTTTCATAGCACCACAGGGCTGTGTGTGTGATGTGGAACAAAACACTGGTGCCCCAGCCCTTGGTGTAAGACTGAAATGAGCTGCACTCAGACAACAGAACTGAGAGCAGAGCAAGGACCTGTGTCCTTTTGCACTGCCCAGGTTGAGGAGTTCACCTATTCCAGGGTGGCAACAGGCTTTCTTTTTTTTAACTCCAACCAGTGTGGTCTATTTTGGTCTCAAATCCTTTCCAGATTCAAAAAGCCTAAGAGGGTTCAAGGACTTGAAATTTTAGCCATCTGTTCAGTGTGTGCCTGGAGCTATTCTGGAGGGTTCTAAGCTGGTGGGGAGGGATGTTGCCTACTCGACAAAGTGCTAGTGGAGTGCCAGTTGGGTGGGTTGGGGAAGGAAGGATCTGCAGATAAACATAAAGCAGAATATCTGTGCATTTGGGAGTGCTGGCAATGTCAATAAAGCACCCAAGGGCTGCACTGTCGGGCACAGCCTCTGCTGGGTTAGATTTCCCAGGGAGCCAAAAGCCTGGGATTATTACAGTTTTCTAAACAGCATCATATCCTTGGAGTGTGGTTGCTTAGTCTTTTTTCTCTTCTAGATACAGCACACAGAAGACATGGAAAATGAAATAGATGAGCTGTTACAGGAATTTGAAGAGAAAAGTGGAAGGACTTTTCTTCATACTGTCTGCTTTTATTAAAGCACATCTGTCTCTTAGGCCTTAATACAGATGAGGGAAGCATGTGTTTAAATTTCTGATTATACTGTATTTTCCTGGAAAATGAATATTGATCTTTTTTTGTTTGTTTGTTTGTTCGTTTGTTTGTTTAAAAACTCCTTTTCAGTGTCTTTTTGTTTCAGGTGTTCTGTCACAGGTAGGCAGAGGTACTGGTTGGGCTTGTACATATGAAATGATGAAAAGTATACACAAAGGCCACCTATTTAAAAATTAAATTCAAGTTCTTTTCTAAATCCTACTTTAATTATTACAAGTAGGTTTTTAATTATAAAGAGAATGTTTCTTGAATATAAGTTTATAATGTATTTTTCCAGCTTACAAATTTATTTTATTTCAGTTGTGCTTTT
>NW_021940578.1:6096134-6099535 GCF_001715985.3 Manacus vitellinus | reverse complement strand
TTTTTTTTTTTTTTTTTAAATTTAACGTGACAGAATGGCTGAGGATGTGAATGGAACAATTAAATAACTGAGTATCTGTATATTATTAGCTATAAAGTTGGAAGCATCCAATAAAAATGAAAAACCTCTAAGTTTGTCTGTTTTCAAAGTAGCAGCTGAGGAAGTGTCTTGTTTTTGAGTTAAAACACAAAGTATCTGTGTGAGATGAATAGAACTGAGAGGCTGTAACTGTAGCAGTCAGGGCCCAATGAATAAGGAAGATGGGGAGAAATGGCAAACTCCACTGTCAACAGAAATAATTTAAATTTGGGTGTTTTTTTTAAATAAAAATAGTTTTGAATGGAAGCATTTTCCTCCCTTACAGCAACAGTAAATGTGGTTGTTATGGCTCAAAATCCAGAAAGTGGGTACGTGTGCACAAACAGAGCAAAAGTCTGCTCAAACTGATAAAAGCGAGACCAAATTATTGCACATTCAGAATGTGACTGGTAGAGCCTTGTTGCTTACAGGCAAGAGAGGATCTTAAAAGTTGTTTTGTTTAAAGGAACCTGTGAACAATAAACATGATGCTGGGAGTGAAGCAGCATCAAGTGGGGTTTGTGCTCCTGGCTGGGGTTTGTGCTCCTGCCTTCTCCCATTCCATCACTGACCTCTGGCAGCTTGCAGGAATTACCTCATTTTCCTTGTTAACTGTTTTGCACAGGCAGGGGTTTGGTGCAAGTGCTTTCAGCTCAGGCCAGCGTCACCCCTCTGTGCAGACAGCTTTGTCTGTGTGGCAGTAAATCATGAGGTGATGCTGCTTAACCTCCTCTGTCAGAGAACACACAGGTATTAAAGAGCAGCATTTCGGGTTCCACACCTGAGAACTGCAAGTCCCTGCTGGAAAATAACTTCTTGGCAGCTGCAAATCCCCAAGTCTCAGTCAGGCTCCCAAAGAAACCTTACACCTCACTGCTCCTGGGATCTTGGGGGTTGGCTGTGGTTTCAACTGCTTTGTGGTAAAACTTAGACCTCTGCCAGCTCAATCCGTGTCCTGGACAGTGTCCAAGTGGGTCAGTGCATCATCCTCGGGTCCTGGGAGTGTTTAATATCCCTGAATTACCTGTGCTGTTCTGCCTGTCTGTTAAAAATACTTAAAAATGTCTTGGACAACGACTAGATCGGAACAAATAGGGGCTGGGGAGCTGGAGCAGCAGCTGTGATAAGGTTTGCAGGGTGTGTGTTTTCCAATTGGCTTGTCCTGTCCCATTTTGTTCCTGGAGACTCTGTGTTTGATGGATTTCCTTGGCCTCCTCTGCTCCTCCTCGTTTGTCTGTCTGATACCATCTCTGTTACCATGGGGATATTTACAGCCAAGGGAAGGAGATGGTTCTGTGAGGACTGAACTGCTTTGGTTGCTCTCTTTAAAAAGGCATTCCAAGCAGGCACAGTGCTGAGCATTTTGAGCAGAGTTTTCCTTCCCCATGCGGTACCAGCGCTGAGTTCTGCTCCTGGCAAGGTGAAATCTGGGGAGTGCTTGAAAAATGTTTTTGCTTTCAACTGAATTCGTCCTAAACAGAGCTCTTTGTTGTTATTTCACAGGAAGGCAGGAAAAACCCACACAGGATGTTTTAACCCAAGTTTTGTGTGTATATGGAGATTCACAGCAGAGTCCTCTTTATTACAGAAAGGTTGCACTTCTCGTGTGTGTGGCTGGCAGAGAATTCTGGCTGCTGTAGTGCTAAGTATCGAATAATTAGAAATTCACTGCATCTCTTAACTAAGAAGCCTAAAACCATAATGGAGTCTACAGGATGTTGCAGAACAGTTCTTTCCATCCTAAACATTCTGTTCATAAGGCAAAGCAGCACTGGGAGCTGGTCATTTGTCACTTGTTTATTTACCAGTGTGCAGAAGGATGGATGGATGATCTGGAGGGAGAAGTCAGTATTCTGAATGATCCACAGTCAGTATTTCAGCTTTCTATGAGCATAACTTGTTCTTCAGCTAAAGCTGTTCATACTCTGACGCGTTACTTCTCATTTAACTTGAAAAATTTATGCATTTATGTAGTTACTTTGTCTCCACACGCTTCATTTGCGTTGAAATCCTCTGATTTTAAAAGCTCAGTTTGTACAGGAATTTTATGGTGTCCTAGTCTGGTTTGAGGTACACGAAGTATACATGTATAGGTATAGAACTGTGGCTAAACACAGGGTCAAAGCTATTTTCTGTGTCAAAAGATTTCAAGAGAAACTTTGGTTTAAAGGAAGTGGGAAAAATATCTGGGATATTCTCTCAGCTCCCCTAAGGCCAGGAGAGGTGGCTTTAAAATGCCTGATTCGTGGGGATGGCTCAGAGATGAGGGACATGGACTGGTAGCCAGGCAAAACTTCACTTCCACGCAATTCCTTGGGACTTGTCTTCAAGTTCTCTGCTCTCTCCTGTGATTTTATTTGGCTGTTACTTCAAAAATGCTTCTTTTTTCTGCAACCAGCAGAGTAACCAGCTGCATTCTCTTCACATTAGTCCTTCTGAGCTCTGCAAATCAATGGTAGAATCCACTTCTGAGCTCGATAAGAAGTGGAAGTAGCTGAGGGCAGAGGGTTGTTGAGGAGAGAACTCTCAGGAGTTGGGCAGAGTGTGGCAAGAGATGCCTTCCTAGGCATGAAGTGCCTGGCTTGTCAAACGTTTCATGTGTGTGGTTTAAATTAAAAGTAAAAAAAAAAAAAAAATCAAAAAAATCATCTGCAATGCAATCTGTGCTCTAATTTGAGGACACCATTTAGTGGTTTTAATTGTGTGACAGTATTTTGGTATTTTCAATACCCAGTAGTAGGTTAATGACTGTTCCTTGAAGAATGGAGTTTATATAACACAAGTCATTACATAAGAAGGCTGATTGTGGCCTGAGGAGCAGGAGGAAAACAAATATGCAAAAATGCAAAACCCAACACCAGCAAACTCTGCTTTGACGGCCCTGAGAAACCTAAAAAAAATTAAATACCTGGGCTGTAGCAAGGTGAAGCTCACCTTGAGGAGGGCTGTGAGGACGGGGAGGTGAAGGCACTGCAGGGCACTCCAGCCATCAAGCCCTGTGCTACCACGCATTTCCCACGTGGTGGCCGGAATCGCTTCCCTTCATCCTGGTTCACAGGAAAAGGAGCAACAACCAAACAAGCGAAAAGTTACTGGCTGGCCACTTATTTTCTTTTAATTTCCCCAGAAGCTCCTGTACGCGGCCTGAGCTGGACTGACCAGCACCGCGGTGAAATAAAGCCGTGGAGAACCCGGAGCACAACCTCTTCCTTGGCCCTTCCGTCTGGGCTTTGACAGGCGGGACAAAGTTGTTGGTATTCGTGTCCCAAAAGCGAGGGGGGTCTCCTGTGTCTGCACCATCCCAGCTTTCCTCCAGGGAGGTG
>NW_021940578.1:6085727-6094469 GCF_001715985.3 Manacus vitellinus | reverse complement strand
ACCAAAGATTATTTTCTTTATGACTGCTTCAGTCTTTGGCAATCAAACTAGAGTCAATGTTTTATTCCATCATCCAGAGTTGACCAGATGCCTTGGTTGTGGGCTCTTACAGGCAATAGCTTGCTTGATGGACATGAATGCGTTGTTGGACAGATTTCACAATTACATCTTACCGCATCTGAGAGGGGAAGACCGAGTTTGTCACTGCAACTGTGGAAGGTAAGTTCACCTGCAGAGGATCTTCCCCCCCCTGCCCCCCCAGCCCCTTCCCACCTTGCCTCACTGGGGAGGCACAGGGGAGGTGGTGGCCGGGGCGCTGCTGGCCGGGCTACCATCTTTGCATTCTGGCTGTGTCTCACCTTCCTCACCGGCTCCTGCATGAACACAGGGAGGGGGGGATTTGGTTTTTTTCCGGAAGAAGAGTTTTCTGTGGGCTTGGAAGTCCATTCTCCTTTGTGTGCGTGTTTGTGTAGGTGCACCCGCGAGCCCTGCCAAAGTGAGTAACTTCGGTTCGAACGTCTGTCATTTTGCCTTTGTTGTCCCTGGGTTGTGATGGTCCTCAGCCTGTTTGTGCTCTGGGTCTTGCAGTCGTGTGGCTTAAACGAAATGGGGTTTGGAGAACAGAGAGGATCCCTGCCCAGGCCGGAGTGTGGCTGTGTAGGACAGTGTCACTTTGAGGCTTTGCAATCTTTGTTCGGATTTTAATTCCCTGTGGCTTTTCCTTCGGAGAGTTGTGATGCTGCTGGACACAGCACCCCGAGGAGGCTGGGCTGTGGTTTTGTGGAGCGTTCTGTGAGCCAGGTGGATGCTGTACCAGGAGTCATGCCTTTGCTGTGCACAAGTTTATGACTGGACAAATCCCTGGCTCTCCCCATGGCTGTTGGGAATGCTGAATTCTCCCAAACGACGTCGCTCTTACGTCGTGTGTGATCACTGAAGCGCTCAGCTCGGAGCTGGGATCTGGCTGCTCCCTGTGTTCGGGCCCGGGGGCTGAGTTTTGGGGAGATGAATTTCTCCCTTCCTTGTGGGACTGCTGTCAGTGATCCTTGTCCAGCACTCCTGGAGGCCTCGCTCCCCTCCTGTGCCTGGTTACTCACAGCCTGCAGGAGAGTTTCTTGTCTGTGGGGGAGTGAAGCAGCGTGAGGCTGTGCCAGCTAAAGGACATGCTGGGGGAGCCCTCCCTTGTCACATCCAACGTTTAAATTGAGCTTTACTCCTCTTTGAGCTGCCTCTGGAACCAGCTGCATCCTGTCTCCCAGGCGTCACATCCCTCTGGTGTCCCTGGTGTGGGAGCTGAGCTGGAGCTGGGATGTGCTTCGCTTAATGAAGAGAAGCTGCTTTGCCCTTCCACTTCTGCTTCAGGCACCGAAGGTGATCGGTACCTTTCTCCCCAGACTCCCGTGGCAGAACAGCAGAGAAAGGTACAGGCAGCACCTCCAGGGCCAAATTCAGCCGGGCCCTGGATGATACAGTAACAGACCCTAAATACCTGGTGCTCCTTGGGCACCTCAGGCGTCTCCCTGTTAAGGTCAATTGGGAAGACTGGGGGCAAGAAACATCCACAGCGTCTTTGGCTTGTTTTTGGCAAGGATTAGCTTTCTCTTAGCTGATTTTTTTGGAGTCCTCTTGATGTTTTTTGCTAGTTTAGGTTTTTTCCTCCACCTCTTCCATCGGTTTTTCTTTTTGCTCGTCACAGCTTGGTTCAGTGGTGGTGAAAAGTGGCTGCTGGCAACAGACTTTAATGTTGTCTGGAGGGGCTGAGGAGTGTCAGGTCTCACTGGTGGTTTGGCAGAGTGTCCTGCCCAAGCCTGAGAAGGTGGCAGGGGGACTCTAACCCTCTGTCTGCAGAGATGCTGTGGAGGCAGATAAATTAGCCATGGCACTCTCCCCAGATGTCGTTAGGTCATTTCTTCGAAAGTGCCCAAAACAGCTTCCAAAT
Source organism: Manacus vitellinus (assembly GCF_001715985.3). Classification (NCBI taxonomy): domain Eukaryota; kingdom Metazoa; phylum Chordata; class Aves; order Passeriformes; family Pipridae; genus Manacus; species Manacus vitellinus. The sequence goes on along the minus strand of NW_021940578.1, from coordinate 6,092,530 downwards.
CGTCGAGCGTGGACCTGAGAGGAGGCAACAAGCAAAGTTTACCAGTTGCCTCAGGTATGTAGAAGCAGTGGCTCTTGCCAAGAGAGACATCACACCAGTCCCTGCTCCTGAACATTGGCTCCCACGTGCTCCTGCCCCGATGTAGGAGAAGCACCCCTGAGCTGTGGGACCTCGTGTGGCCTCGTGTTCAGGTTTGGGGTGTGATCCCCTCTCGCTCCCTGTGACCTGCTGCCCCAACGCCAGTGTTTTGGGTCCTCTGATTTGAAGGCAGGTGGTGCTGGATGTGCCTTGTCCTTGCTGTCAGCTCTCCAAGTGCTCTGGGCACAGGCCCTGGGCGCAGGGAGCCGTCAGCAGCTCTGCCTCGCACCAGGCAGGGCTGTGTCCTGGAGCGCGTTGTCAGCGCCAGTACCGGGGCTTGATGAAGAACTTAATTTGCCAATAACCAAAGGGAGTCCTTGGAGGAGGGAGCTGGCTGCAGTTCAGTGTGTTGCAGGGAGGAATGGGGGAAATAAGTAAATGTTGCAGAAATGGAAGGGAAGGAGGAATTGGAACAAATGAAGATTGATGTGCAGTGGGCTGAGCTGCTGCAATTAAGGTTTTCCCTCCTGCCCTGGCCTGGGTCGTGGTGTCAGTCAGACCAAATAACTCATTCAGAAATGCTTTCCTTCCACTCTCCTCCCCTGGTTGCACCCTTCCTTGGGGTGTCAGAGGGGACCCCTTCCCCAGGAATGGTCTGCCATGTCCCAGGGTGGACTGTAGACCTGGCACTGGGCATCCAGTGTACAGCAGGATGTGCTCTCCAGGAGGAACTGGAATCTGCACTGAGCTCCTGTCCCTGTGAGGGGCTGGGAGCTGTTCTGGGCTGGGGGTGGCTGTGGGCAGAGAGGGCTGGCTCTGTGTGTGTCCCACGTGCCAGGGGATGTGGGGCTCTGTGCTCTGCCAGGCTGCCATTGCAGCATCCACAGCCTGGATCCCCTCTCCCCTGGCAGTGGGATGGGGCCTGGCTGTGTTTGCAGTTCCTGCTGAGGAGTCACTTGTTCCTGTCCACGCTTTCTGCTCCCTGAGGAGGGGTGCTGGGACATGGTGTTGGTCTGTGATGGGAGGCTGGCAGGTAGCAACGAGTTGTATCCAGGGGTGCCCCAGGCTCTGTCCATGTTTTGGGGGCTCTGGGGTCATTGTCTGCTCTGGCTGCCTCCTCAAAGGGCTCATGGAGGCTGTGCTGGGGTCTGTCCTCATGGGCAGTGATGTGCCTTTCCCTGGACTCTGTCCTCCTTTCCATGGGGCACTGACCAGGAAGGAGGTCCCAGGATAAGTGGAAGAAATGCTATATGGTTTTTTTCCACATTCATGAGCACTCTGTGTGTTCACAGTGGCTGGAGAGTGTCATTAGGGTAAAAATATTTGCGGAAGAAAACCAGCCCCATCTTCAGGTGCTGCTGGAGGCTGAACACTTGGCACTGCTGGGGCTGATCCCAACCTTTGTCATGTCCATCCCCATGGAATCAGGACCACTGGGGCTGTTGGGGGCTGAAGCTGTTGCTCATCACTTTATGCCAGAAGCAGGGGAGCGATTTGATGGGGCAACAGTGACCTCACTGGGCCCTGGGAGGTGCTTTTTGGGTCTGTGATGTTGGATGGGAGCTGTGGCTGTTCTTTGTGGAGAACCAAGAGGGAGCTGGTGACACCTGTGCCGTGTGAAGTTTCAGTGATTGTTGGAGGCTGCAGGGACTGGAGCCCGGGGGTGTGGGGTGCTGGGGTAAAGCTGCCTGGGGCTGCACTTGCTGCCCTGCTCCCCTGCCCAGTGCACAGACACGTGGCCGAGGCTGGCCCATGTTTGCAGTCTTTTGAGTGACAATGTCCACTGAGCCACTATTTCCAGTTTGAGCGAGCCTGGGCTGGGCTGTGCCTTTGCCACGGGAGTGTTCCTGCTCTGATGGCTGGGATGGGTGTTCCCATGGGCTGGGAGGGGTGGCAGATGTTCTCCTCGTGCGGGTGGGCTGTCACCACCGGGCTGGACCCGTGGGGCTGCTCCACCAAGAGCCACAGAGCCAAGGAGGGCAGGGCTGCCAACACCCCTGGGGCCAGCAGGGAGCATCCACAGCTGTTCACTGGGAAAACAGTCCTGCCAGTTGCTTGGGAAGAGAAGCTGGTGTAGGGATGGTGGTGCATGGAGCGAGGACGTCAGCAGAGAGAGACTGGGCTGGCCCTGGCACCTGCTGCTGGTGCTGAGCCTGCACAGCCAGGCAGGGTGTGACAGGGACTGTTCCTCTCCTAACATCTGCCTCCTGGCTGCGGGAGGGAGGGGTGACAGCCACATTTACACTCCTGCTGGCTCCTGTTGACGCCGTGCAGGAATGTGGCTGCTGGAGCAGATCCCTGGGGGAGTTGGCACTCTCTGTCCTCAGCATGTGGAGCATCCAGGCTGTCCAAATCACCGCGGTGGGTCCTCCTTGCAAAGCAGGCTCTGGCCCTACCCCCTTGGGATGTGGATGTTGCCAGGGCAGAGCAGAGCTGGGCAGGACTGCAGAGGTGTCCGAATTTCTCCGTCCCAGCCAGCAAAGGGTCCTCTCTGGAAGCAGAGAGCTGGCAGCAGATCAGGAGCTGGGTGATGTCATGCAAAGGAAAAACACCAAAGGGCGTCCGTGGAGGCAGAGGGAGCTGGAGGGAACAGATGACACCTGCATGGAGCAAAACAGCCTGGGGGGCTTGCAAGGCCCTTGTCTGGAAAGGACAGGGACCTCAGCAGCTCTGGCTTGTGTTCTCCTTGCCACTGACCTTCTGAGTGACCTTGGATGAGTCTTTCCCTCCCAGGCAAAGTGTCTCCCGTGAGCAGGGTTGGAAAGGAGCAGGAGGAGGGTCAGCCTTACCTGAGTGCCAACACCCTGCAGCAGAGCTGGGGGCCTGGCCAGCCTCAAGTCAGCTCTTCCTGTCCCAGGGATGCTTCAGCCCTGCTCTCCCTGGGCCCTGATCCAGGAGGGAAAGGCTGTGCTGGACCTCTCCTGAGTGACTGATGTGCATGGAGACCCTGCCATGCAATGGGCTGTTTCTGGGAAATCAGCTGGATGCAGGGTGGAATGTGGGATGTGTGAGGAGGCTGCTGGCTGGGATGCTGGTGATCCCTGGTGATCCCAGGATCCCTGCCCTGACGCTGGGATCACTGGTGAGGGTGGCACTGCTGTCATGAGGAATATTCCTGCTCTGTTTCCTCATTTTCCCAGCCACTCTGGAAAAGTCATCACACCTCTCTGCCCGCAGCCCCTCTGTGGATGTGCTGGGAGGCTGGGAATGCTCATTGCCTTGTGCTGGAGACTGTTGGGACTGCCCTGGGCTTCTGGGAGCTGTGACAATGTGCTGTGTCCCAGGGAGATGTGTCCAGCTGTGCAGTGGTGCCACCACACTGGTGTGCAGACTGGCCCTGCTGGGAATGGCTCTGAGAGGTGCTGGGCTGTCTGGAATGTTGAGGAATGGCTGCAAGGTCAGGCAGGGATGCAGGACAGGGCGGCACTGCCCCGTGCAGGGCATTCCAGGGGGGCTGGATAAGGCACATTCCCCAAATGCTGCTGCAGCTGGCGATGGGGAATGGGCTGGTCCAGCCAGGATGTGGCAGCTGCAGGATGAGCCCGGGAGATGTGACGTGTGTGACGGGCAGGGACAGACACCTGCCCAGGAGGGAGCCGAGCCGAGCCGGAGCATCCATCGGCACACGGCCACCCCCATCCCACGGGAGGGGGATGTGCGAACTGTAGAGGCACCGAGGGGCTCTCTCTGTGTTGTAAAACAAGTCAGTGGATTCTTTAGAGGCTCCTGTGCTGTGCTGTGGCTGCAGCAGCCGGAGCACACACAAGGTCACTGGAAGGGACAATAGCGCTCGGGGCAGCTCGGCACTGGAACCTCCAGCCACGGCTTGTCCTGAGGAGGAGAGGAGGTGTTCCCCCTTTGTCACACCCTGGCAGTGGGCACAGGGCTGCTGCAGCTCGGGCACACACGTACAGACACACACTGTGCTCCCTTTGTCCGGCAGCTCCCGTTTGTCACCTGAGCCAGGTCCTGCCTGGCCGGGGATGAGCAGCAGATCCAGCCTCTCACTCGCTGCTCACCAGACCCTTCTGCTCCTGAAGTGTGCCTGGCCTGAAGTGCTGACATTTCTGTGCTTTCCTGTGGAAGCTCCAGCACATCCAGGGTGCACATCCAGCACATCCAGAGCTCAGGATATTCCATGATTCCCTGAGGGTGGGCACGGCTGAACATGCATGACGTGTGAGGGGAGGTGGCACGTGATTAACCCAGTCAAAATAATTTGCCCTGGATCTATTGGGACAACTGATACCGGCTGGAACTGCCAGGAACTGGCCCTCAGGTTACGTGGGACATCTTTTTCTTGTAAATAAACGTGGACAGAACGTGGGTTTGGCTTTTGAGGACCACGTGTGACAGCTCTGTCACAGCAGAGGGGCTGTGGACCCCAAAGACCTCACTCCAGTGCCAGTCCTCTGACTGAGGGCTGAGGTGGTGCCACTCTGAGGCAGCTTTTTGACCCTTCTCAAGGGCCTTTGGTTGGTGAAACAGGCACAGCCTTGGACCCCACAGTTCTTAAAACAAGGTTTGGCCAAAAGTGTTTGCTCTGAGGAGCCAGAACCTGGTCTCCAGCACTCTCTGGAAGTGCCCTGGCACGGAGCTGGGGGGGTTTCCTGCACCCCCAGAGGTGACACCTTCCCTCGCTGCATCCCAGAGCCATCCAGGGCTCGTTCCACTTTCCAATCCCCTTGGCATGTGGTGGGGACCTGGACCTTTGTGCACTGTTAATAAGGTGCTGTGCTGGTGTGACAGTGTCTGAACCACTCCTGTGACGTCCCCAAGGGCTTGAGTGGCAACAGGAACCTTGTGGGGGTCTGTCCCTGCTCTCCTCCCCATCCTGGGGGCACCACTCAGTCCTGGTAAGGAAAGACAAAGGATGGAATTCCCTGCAGCCCAGCTCTCCCAACTGTTGCACCATCAGGAAAAATTCACTTTCCCTGAGCTTTGCTAAACCCTTTCCAGAAAACTCTGCGGAGTGGAAATGTGGCTCTGGGATCTCCTCTGTATGGAACTATCCTGGTAGCTCAGGGTTCCCAAAAAAGCTGCTTTTCCAGGGAGCTTTAGTGACAGGAGGTTTTATTTTTCAAGGAAACTTGCACTTGGGATCCAGCTTTGATTTCTGATACTTGGGTAATTAAATTGCCAAATCCAGACAGGTCAAAGGTTTTACTCTCTGTCGAATTTTGCCTCCCATGAAGTAAAAGAGACTTCAGCTCTGAGCGTGGCCTCTGGAATCAGGGGGTGTTGGGAACAGTGAGCACACGGAAAGGGAGCTGAGGAAGGAGAGCCAAGCCCTCCCAGCTGCCCCTGCCCAGCCCAGGGATGAGCACAGGGAGCGAGGAGAGCTGGAGGAGATCCCACTGCAGTGTGCAGAGTCAGCCTGCACCGAGCAGGGACAAGGCAGGGAGGAGGTGACTGTGTCCCTTCCCTCTGCCCAGCAAGCAGGGAACAAGGGCTGTGCAGAGAGCAGGATGGGGGGAAAACCCCTTGGGAAGTGTGTGAGGAGAGCCCTGGATCCTGTGTTAGCACAGCTGGCTGTGCTGCACGTGTGTGACCTGTGCGTGTGTCACATCCCTCTGCACGGGGGGGTTTGGCAGAGGGAATGGAGGGGACTCCAGGACCTTCTTCTGGTCCTGGGCTCAGACTGTCCGTGAAAACCACCTCATGTGTGGGGAGAGGTCTGTGCTCACTTCCTGGGATCGGGTCAGTCCTGGATGTGCCTGGGAAGTTTTGCTTCTCTGAGCCTCAGAGATGCTTTTGGTCCCCCCGGGGGTTGTGGCACTGTGGTGCAGAGGGGACACACACCAGGTCCTGCTGAGGAATTCCAGCCCTGGATCATCTCAAGGAGCCCAGGTTTTGGGAGGGGTTTGTGGATTCTGTGCCTGTGTTGCAGGAAGCAAAACGGAGTAAGTCAAGGACCTGCCAGGTGTCCCCATGTCATGGAACACGGGAGGTGTGTGTGCAGGGATTTGGGAATTGTGGAACATGGGAGGTGTGTGTGCAGGGACTTGGGAATTGTGGAACACAGGAGGTGTGTGTGCAGGGATTTGGGAATTGTGGAACACAGGAGGTGTGTGTGCAGGGATTTGGGAAGCATGAACATGGCTGATGTGTGTGCAGGGATTTGGGAAGTGTGGAATGTGGCAGGTGTGTGAGGCTTCTCTTTTCCCCCCCTGCAAAGTTGGCTGTGTTCATGGGAACCCTCCCAGTCATGGTAAGAGCTCCTTTTTGAGGAGCCCTCCCTCCCACGCCCTCCACCCTTGGATTTTTCCCAAGCCAAATGAGGGAAAAACCAAATGAGGGCTGCCCTTACCCCTGAGGTCTCTGTGAGCTGCCATCAGAGCTGGCCTGGAGGCACCTCCTTCTGTTGCATCCCGGTCTGGTCCCTTTGCTGGATGGAAACGGGGACTGGACACGGCTGGATGGGCTGCCTTCCCACTTCCCACCCCCGTGCCATGGCACCGGGCTGTGCCAGCCCTGCCAGCGCCGGTGCCTCTGGTGCAGGTGGCCCCCATTAAGTCGTCGCCGAGATTAGGGCTGTTTTCAGAAGGTTCCTTTGAGTGGAGGTTTGTTTGTGTAAATATTTGGACATTTCTCAGGCGTGATTATCGAGCAACCTGCACCTCATGCATATTCAGAGGCCTCGGCGATTGCCTCCTCTCCTGCGAGTGGGAGCGGGGCCGGGGCCGTGGCTGGGGGAGCGCCGGGATGCTAAGGATGCTAAGGAT
>NW_021940578.1:5946530-6085306 GCF_001715985.3 Manacus vitellinus | reverse complement strand
GGAGGGCTGAGCACAGAGCCTGGGCGGCCCCAGGGCTCTTGGCTGCTCCCCAGGAAGGCTCAGGGCTGTGGAAAGCAGAGGCTCCAGAGCAGCTTGTTTTTCATCCCTGCATCCCCCATCATCTGGGATCCTCCCACCCCACAGGCTCAGCTCTCAGGGACCTGTCACTGCTGATCCCCTCCCATTCAGCCCCCACAGACCTGCCTGATTTTTCCTACTCTACAACTCCCTCACTCCATCCCTGCCATTTTCCTGCTTTTCCCAAGTTAATCAGGGTTTTCCAAGCAGTTCAGCTTCACCCCAACCTTGGTCTCCATCACCTCACTGCACAAATGAACCCAGTCACCCTTCTGGCATGAGGCACAGGGCCAGCCCCTCCAAACCCCTGAGAGAGATGGAAGCCTTGGAAAGCTCTGGAGCTGGGAGTGCTGCTCCTTTACCCCCAGAGGTGTTCAGGGCCCTGGGAGGGGGGTTGCCAACTGCTCCCATGCTGGGAGGGATTCTTCTATCTCCTACAGGCAGGAATTGCTGCCTGGTCCTTGAGGAACACCCCAAACCTCCTTGGTCATGCATCAGGAGAGCCTGAGGTGGTCTTGGATCTTGTCTGCAGGAGGGATTCCTTCCTCTGCTGTCAGAGGAGGAATTCAGGGATGCTTTCACGAGCCTCCTCCATGGCTATGAACACTCTCTGCTTTGATATGGGAGGCACAGAAGTCTCATTTCACTCTGGGACATGGAGCAGAACAGCTCACCCCTGGGGCTGTCCTGCAGAGCAGGGAGGGGACAGTTCTCCCTCCTGCCAGGGGACGATGGTGGTGGCCCTTGCAGGGCCACACAGCTGCTCCCAGCCCGTGTGTGCTCACAGGAACAAGGCATTAGTGGCCTCTGCCTCAAACACAGGCAGCTGTGACCTTTGTGTCCCCGGGGGTGGCTGTTCCGACCTCGTGCTCTGCTTAATATTTGATGAGGAAAACCTCGGGCGCGGGGAGCCCGTGTCGGGAGCGCCACACGAGCCCCTGACCCGGGGTGGGGTTTCTGGGCTTTCCCACCCTCCTCCCTGCCAGTTCCTCCTCTGACATCAACACCAAGAGCCAGGACAGCACTTCAGCTCCCTGGGACGGTGGCAGGAGCTGGGAGGGTGGTGCTAAACCCTCCCTAACTGGGTGGACGAGGCGCTGACCCCTCTCCCTGTGCGTGTTCCCGCCGCAGGCATCATGTCCATTACGTTATCCCGTACGACGGGGACCAGTCGGTGGTGGATTCCTCGGAGAATTACTTTGTGACTGACAATGTAACCAAGCAGGAGATTGACCTGATGCTGGGACTTTTGCTGGGCTTTTGTATAAGCTGGTTTCTGGTGTGGATGGACGGGGTTCTCCACTACGCGGTGCGAGCCTGGAGAACCAGCCGACGGTATGGTAAGTGCAGCCCCACGGGCTCCTCCCCTGCCCTAAAAACCCCTTCCCCTGCCCTTGGAAGCTGGTGGAGAGGGAGGAGATCCACACTCCTGCCACGTTTATTCCACGTGGGTTTGGCACCAGTCTGGCCAGATGTATCCCAGCCCTTTGTATCCCAGGAGTTGGGCTCGATGATCCCTCGTGGGTCCCTTCCAGCTCAGGAGATTCCATGATTGTCTGACAGAAGCAGGAATGTTGATGTGGGAATACTGAGGATCCCAGCCCCGAGGGCTGTGCTTTGGAAAGGGTAATGTCTGTGTGGGTGCAAAGGGGTGTGGGATGCAAAGGAAGGTCTTTCCCCGTGGGTAGGATGGTGTTGGGGGTTCTGTGGCTGCTCATTTGGGCAGAATGTTTTCAGGTCAGGCCAAACTTAAAAAAACTGGATATTAAAAAAAAAAAGAAAATAGAAAAAAATCTGGATTTTTCCAATTTACAACCAGGCTTATACTGATGGAGAGCAGCCTTGTCTGGTTGTACAAACCTGTGACATTGTGATGACAGTGACAGACATCTGTGCTGTGTCACCCGAGGTTTCCCACCCTCACTGCTGTCCAGATGTGTCCAGATGTGGTGACATCAGCCCCACAGGGAAAAGTGTGGGGCAGACTAGTCAGTCTTTGGATCAGTAAGCTCAGTATCCTGAATTAACACCCTCAGAAGGACAAACAAATGCTCCTTCCCCTCCCCAGTTTGCTCCCTCAGCACGGACACCCCATGGACTTTAATCTTTGGGAGGGAAAAAAAAAAGACAGAAAAACTATTAATCCAGGGAATGGCTTGAAATTCCCTCACACTGTACCCATAAATCTCGGTGTCTCCAGCTCTGACTGATGGTGTCTGTGAAATTACAACTCAGAGGAAAAGGAGAGCGAGCAAGAGAAAGATTTATCTGCAAAATTCTAATTAGGGAAGTGGACTATCTTTCTCTGAAAACTCAGATAAAAATGATATTAATTTCCCATTAGTCTTCCCAAATCCTGTGTGAGCAGGCTCTGAGTCAGGACTCCCTCCAGGCTGTGGTGCTGCTGTTTCCCAGAGCAGAAGGATAACTGGTTTGCAGTGGGATCTCAGGCTCTGACCCCCCTGCTTTCCATCAGAGCACCTTTGCTGCGACCTCCTCGGGGCCCATGAGGTCAGGGCTGGCAAAGGGATGTTGTGGTGAGCAGGGGAACATTGTTCTCCAGAGCTGGAGCTGTGAGCTGCAGTTGTGTTATCACCATCTAACCCACCCCTCCTGAGTGGAGACCGCAGAGGGTTTTATTTTTAGTAATTAATTTAGTATTTAAGCTAATTGATCTCTTTTGTTTCGTTTTTTTTTTTCTTCCTCCCTGTCTATGCCTATTCTAAGCCTTTAAGAAGGGTTTGGCCAATGGTGCAACGTTCTTTTAGGTATTTCCTATTCATTCAAATCATCTGTGCAAATTAGCCATTTTAAAGGCAATAAGCAGAAAGGAATCCTATTTCTTTGTGGAACAAAGCTGAAATTTTCTTCTGAAGAGAGAAATGGTGCCTGTGAGTGCGAGACAGGGGTAGGGTAATACAAATTCTGTGCTGGTACAGGACGAGGAGCCCTCCCTGAAAAACACGAGCACCACTTAGCAGTGACTCAATGTCACATTGGGGCCTGATCAGCTTAAATTGTGGTCTGTTAGAATAACCTATAGCTCCTTCCTGATGGGAGGGATTGCCCAAAATAGCAAACCTTCTATGGAAGCTCAGACATCAGGCTGTAGCTGGTCAGAGCAGTCACAGCCACCTCATGGCAGCTGCAATCAGGGGCTCAGGCTCCTTTGGGATGGAAAAGACCCCTGAGATCATCGAGTCCAACCCTTTCCCAGCACGGTTGTTTAACTTCACACAGTCTGTCGTTCTCTGGGACTTCCCAGCTGCCCTTTGTGGGATTTCTGCGGGGAATCATCCCGAACTCTGGTGGAACAGGACGGCAGGGGGAGGTTTGGGGGCTCAGAGCTGAAGCACTGGGGGGACAAAATGACCCTGTCCAGGCTGCACGAGCTGAGGGGCAGAGAGTGACCCAGTGCTGTCACATCCACCTCGTCCCTGTCCCGTCCCGAAGGGAGGAACTCAGGGGTGGCTTCACCAAGGCTCACCTCACCTTCCTTCTCCCTTCTGCTCTTCCAGACAACTCCTGGTCTTGGATTCCCAAGTTTTGTAACTTGAAGGAGTTCAGGAAACGTCACCACAGGCAGTACGAGGAGGCGACCGGGAACATGGTGCACATCAAACAGAAGCTGTACCACAACGGGCACCCCAGCCCGCGGCACCTCTGAGGAAACCTCCCCCCCTCTGGAGACTGCAGGGAGCTTTTAAAAAAAAAACCACAAAAAAAACCCAAACAAACAGAAAAAAAAAGGACTTTGCTCTTCTTCCAGCCGGACCAGCTTCTGGTTTGCTCCTCCGTGGAAGCCCAGCCGAGGACACGATTTTACTGATCCATATCCCCGGGACGAGCCACGATGCACAACTAAAGCCAGTCCTGGATGCCACGCAGCCAAGACATTGCACTGTGTTCCACATTTTATTGTCAGACCCGTGTACATATGTAAAAAAAAAAAAAAAAAAAAAAAAAAAAAAAGCAGAGGAACTAAAACAAACAAACAACAAAAAAAAAAAAAAGAGAGAGAGAGAAAGAGAGAAAAGAGATTTGCATTATACTTTCAAGCCCCACCCCTCCCCCGAATTTTCCCCGGCATTCCCGGCTGTCCTGCACATCCAGCTGCCCCGAGGGGAATGTTGGCCGAGGGGATGGAGGTGGGACAGCACGAAGAAGATGCAGAGTGTCTCATCCAAGAGCTCAAGTCCCCCGTTTCTTTGGTCCTTTGGCTTGGTTTTGCTCTGCCCTGTCCCTTCTGTTGCTAAAATGGCTTTGGCTGGTCACAGGTTTGGATGGGCACTGCTGCCAGCGGGTTGGGAAGGCACAGTGTCCCTTTTTTGCTTTGGTTCATGTTTTGGGGAGCCGCTGTGGAGGGAAGGAAATCCTGGGAATGCGTAAGTGGTTTGTTGTTTGAGTTGCTGTACACACTGAAACCTGCCTTAAGCAATCCAGGGAATTTTAGTGCCAGGGGAACGGCCCCGTGAGGTGCCAGCCCGTGGGGCAGGGCTGGCCCTGCCTGGGTCACCCCTCTGGTGGGATCTTGGTGATGTCAGTGCTGTTGTTCTTCACTAGAGTTGGAGGGGAGGGAGGGAGGGAGGAGTGGATGGTGTTGGATCTGACTTTGCACCCCAATCATACCCCTCTGCTCATAAACACCCCCCACCCCTTCCCTGGGAGCAGAGGAGCTGCTCTCCCCCTCTTTTGGAGGGAGAGCCCGAGGCCCTGGTTAAACCACCCCAGGACCACTGGCAGTGCAGTGAGAGGGTCCTGTGAACAGTCTCACTCCCCCTGTACATGAACAAACACCTATTTCTCGTGCTCCTGCCCTGAGCTGAAGCAGCAGCAGGTCCAGGCTTGGCTTGAGGGACACAGAGATGTGGAACCTGAAGCCAAACTCCTCTACAGAGCCAAATGTCCCAAATGTCCCACGTTCACACGGTTGAATCAAAGCATGAGGATGCTCTGATGTGGTTTTGTCTTTGCTTCCCCCAGTCACATCTCAGATGTGGGTTTTAAGGTCTGAGTGTGACTGAGGGTCTGAAACCAACCTGCACACCCAGAGACCTCCCTCACCTGCAGGCAGAGGTGCCTGAAGGAGCTGATAAAGCCCCTGTGTGGTGGTGTCTGATCCCTGCAGTGGGTCCTGTTCTGCTGGTGGGGAGAGGGAGAATTGATTGAGAGGAATAAAGGAGGGAGGTGCCCCAAGAAGTTAAGGTGGTAGCCCCGAAATCACATCTCCTTCATTCACCATTTTGTATTGAGTGGGTTTGTGCTCAGATGGGGAAAACACCCAGGACAAAAGAAGATGAATATTGGCAGAAACTGCTGGTTTATTCCATGGATTCCCTGACACTGGCAGTGGCCTCCTGTTGTTTGATGGCAATATCTGTGGAGGGAGAAGGACACCATCACTCCAGCTCTTTCCTCCCTGCTTCAGCTTCTGTGTCTTGGGGTTTGGTTTTTTTTAATTTGTCATGCCCAGGGTCAGATCAGTTAATTACAAGCCCCAAGAGCCAAACATTCCCATTTCTCTGCCATTCCTACCTTTGCTATTCCCTAGGGCCTCTTGTCTTGGAGCCCCAGTTTCTGTCTGGGCCTAAAGAATTGCCTGGTCCATACTTATGTCTGTTTGACTGTCTGTCATTCCGGGTTCCCTGTGCCTGGAATGTCTGCAGCCACCTGTTGGGATCTAAGGAATGACTTTTTCCTGGAGCAGCTCCTTTCCAAGACACAGAGCTTTGCACCCTCCTTGTGCCATGGCACACACTGAAGGGGCAGGGAAGAGCAGGTCCTGTGTTATCAACATGGCTTTGGGTGGGACAACATTTTGTAGGGGAGAAAATTCCATCATGGTAAGGAGAATATCTCTGGAACTAGTTATGGGGGGGGGAAAAAAGCACTTTAAATAATCTTTCCACTTGGAGCCTCTCAAGAGAGAGACTTAAGGCAGTGACTTTGAATATGAAGCCTGATTCTGCCCTGCTCTAGCAGCTGACCTTGGTTGAAACATTATTAAATATGGGACAGCTGGAAAGAGTGAAGTGATGGCTCTCACTCATTAAGTCTGATCTGTCTGATCCTCAGCAAAATTTCAGAAGAGCCTGAGGCTCTGGAAGAAGGAGAAAAAAAAAATCCCACACAATACATAATCCCATTATTTAAGAACAGATTTTTTTTTTTTATTGGGCCTGTAGCTCTCACCTCATGAGCCTCTCTCTTGTTCACACAGTCAAAAAAAAAATAAATCAAAGATAATCTCAGTGCAATTAAATTTACTGGGAGTTATTTACTGGTCTTAAATGCACAGAAACCAGACATGTCCCAGCACAAACTAAACAAGTGGGGAGCTTACAAGATCTTTGATTTTCATCCTTAATAAACATGGAGTAAAATTCCTTCCCATGCAGGGAGGGAATTCTACTCCTGACCCACAAGATCTGCTGCATCTTCTGTGTAGGGGTGGTTTCAAACAGCTGAGCAGCTCCTGGTGTGAGGTGGGTTTTCCTCTGAGTCCTGGAAGCTGCTGTAGATTCCAGCCTATGGAGCAGAGGTGGGAATGTGCCTCTTTTGGGGCTGGATAACATCCCATAGAATCCATCCTATGGAGCAGAGGTGGGAATGTGCCTGTTGTGGGGCTGGATAAGGTCCCATAGAATCCATCCTATGGAGCAGAGATGGGAATGTGCCTGTTGTGGGGCTGGATAAGGTCCCTCACAGGTCAGGCTGCAGCAGTGAGAACCCCCTGCACAGGAACAGCTCAGTCCCACGGGATATTTAATGGCCAAAAAAAAGATAGACAAGGGCTGTTCCCCACAGCCACGTGTCTGCCATGTCCCCTCTCTGTGACAAAGCCCCCAGAGAAGCAGAAGGTGAGGGAGGTTTTGGGATATTGTGGAACCCCGGCACCATCACTGCCCTGCAGCCCCTGCTCTCCCTGCCTGCCACCATCACTGCTGTCCCTGTGCCACCCTCTCAGCTGATCCTGCTCCAGGGAGAGTCTTCCCAGCCCTGTCTGATGTGTGCTCTCTTGTCCCTCTGTCCCCGTGAGGTCGCTGCTCTTGCTGTCAGCTCAGTTGTCCGTGGTCCTGCTGTTCCTCTGTGCATGTGTCTGTTTTGCTTCTCTCTGCTGTGGGGGTGTTTTCTCCTCGTTTAATTGTCCCAGATGTACTAGTGTTGGCTTGTTTGTTGTTCTCTTGCCTCTGATCCAGTCTTCACACACACACACACACAATAACAGACCAAAAAACCAACCACAGATGGAAATAACAACAACAACAACAACAAAACCACCCAAACCCAGCGACAACCCCAGGCAAAAAGGGTTCTGTTGGGAGCAAGTGACTTCAGCATCAGGGAGTTGACAAAACAATGGCAGGAAGGGAGAAAAGGGGGTGCAGAGCTGGCAGCTGTGCCTGTGGTGGCAGCTCTGTGGGACACAGGAATGGGATCTGCAGGACAGGGGAGTGGGAAGTGTGGGCCACTCTCAGCACTCGCCCGCCAGATGCTTCGAGGGAGGCTCTGATGGTGGTGGTGGTGGTGGGGTTTGTGGGCTATTTTTAGAGCAGAGGCAGAGCTTAAAACTGTGCCTGTCGATCCTCCAGAGCTGGGATTGGCACTGGGAATGTTCTCCTGCGTTTTTGGTGTGAGGAGCCCAGATCTGACTGCCTGCACACCCCATGGGTGTGTGCTGGGAGTTGGGAGCTGCTGCAAAGGGGAGGAGTGGAAAGGCAGGTGGAGAAAAGCAGGGGATTGAGAAATCCATTGCATCAACCAGTAGCTCCTTTTAAAAATCAAATCCTGTCCTCAGTACCAGCACTGCTGAATAAACCCCTTTTGCCCGTAAAAACAACAAGAAGGACCCTTCCTCTTTGAGGAACAGTTTGGGAAGGCGTCTCCTGTGATTCCATCCATCCATCCATCCATCCATCCATCCATCCATCTGTCCACTGTGCCCTCTTACTGCTCAGCCAGCTCTTGAGCCAGCCAGGGACACATCAACTGGCCCATCCTGGCTGAAGTACCTGGCAGCACTTGATCCATAATCAGTCAAAGACCAGGAGGGAGCCTGGAATGTGTGTCCCAGGCATTGACAGCAGGGTGGGGTGGTTTTAGTTACTCTCACTGCTATTCTACCTCATTTTCTGGTTGTGCTCAGCTGGGAGAAGAGAATCCCTGATCAAAAGGGGTATAAACACAGCCACTAAGGTGATTAAGGGACTGGAGCATCCCTTCTGTGAGGGAAGGCTGGGAAAGCTGGGGCTGTTCAGCCTGAGGAAGAGAAGGCACATAAATACCCGGAGGGAGGGTGCAAAGAAGGCAGAGCCAGGCTTTTTAAGTGGTGCACCAGAGGCAGAGGGCAAAACATGAAACATGGGGGGATCTACTTGAACATCATGAATCTCTTTTTTTACTGGGAGGGTGGCTGAGCACTGGGACAAGTTGCCAGAGAAGATGTGGAGTCTCTGTCCTTGGAGGCAGTCAAAAGCCAGCTGGAGGTGGTTCTCAGGCAGCCTGCTCTGGGGGGCTGTGCTTGAGCAGGAGAATTGGACTAAATGAATTCCAGAGGTCCCTTCCAGGCCAAACCATTCCGTGAAAAAAAAAAAAAGCCATGCAAGAGGTGCCAGGTGAGCTGGGGCTGAAGAGACCCAGAGCTGGTGGTTGAAGCCCACAGCAGGCAGTGCAGACACAAACACCAACAGCCTTTGCTTACCTTGGATAAGGTCTAGGTGAGCCCAGGCAGGAGAAATCCCTGACCCAAGGTCATTCCCCAGCTTGGGAGAAGGCACATGGTGAAAAGAGGGGGATGTTCACCTTCCAGAGTGCCCTGCAGGAGGTGGAGGTTGGCAGGGGATCAGTGGCACAGGGAGCTCAGTCTCATTCCAGATCTCACCCCAGCAGCATTTAATATTCAGTGTGGCAGTGATGGAGGGTGTGGGTGATGAAGTTCTCTTCTGGATTCAGGAGGCTTTGAAGGCACAAACAGCCAACAGAAAATCCCAGAGCACCTCTGGCTGGGAAAGAACAGAAGTACTTCCATCACTAGAGTGTGTGGTACAAGCAGACACTTGGATCAATCGTTTTCCACCCTGGATACGTTGGTGGGACAGATCTGTGCTTCAGTGAGAGGCAACGGGATGTAGGGCAGGGAATACACAGGGCAGGGACACAGGATTGCTGATTCTATCCTAGGATGGAGTAGATGAGGTATCCTCTCAGCCCAGCTCACTGGGGTGCCCAGGAGAACGTGAAGCAGCAAGTGAATTTAGTGAAAAAAATCTAAAAAAGCCAAGTCTATGATCTTTCTGCAGGGGGCTGTTGGGGCAAAGAAGGAAGCAGAGGAGTGGGAAAGCATGGTAGGTGTAAGGAGGAGCTGGGCTGCCAGTCTGCTGGATCCTGGTGGGCCCCCAGGATCCTGCTCCGGGATGTGTGTCCGTGCGTGTCCGTGCGCTCACCGCCGTGTGTCCTCACGTGTTCACTGCATGAGCCTGTTCCTCCTCTAGTGCCTCCCTCCCATTTGCACTCATTTCTTTTCCAAAGGGGTTGCCAGCTTGAGTCCCCTCTCGGAGCTGAGCCCTGGGGTTCCCGGGAGGGGTGACCCCAGGGTGGCTCAGCCCCCAGCTCACACCGACCAAGGCAGGGGAAGCCCTTGCAGGGCAGAGCACTCAGCCCAGGCAGATTTTTTCCACTGGTGCTCTGCACCGAGAACACGAGAACGAAGCTTGGAGTGCTGTTTTCCCTGATTGTTAATCCTTCTTTTCTTTATTTCTGCACCCAAACCAGTTTTGCATGCACCAGGCAGGGAGAGGCACAGCACACGTCGAGACTAAGAGAGAGAGATTATACTCTGCTCCGAGTCTGATCACAGAATAATCTCTACTGTGGTTGAAAAGCAATAATGTTGAATTTTTTAAATTCAATATACTTGCACAGGCAGATGTCACCCAAGGGTTTGTGCTCTCCAGTGGCTGTGCTGGAGGGGTGACAACCTGTGCTGAGGGAGCAGCTGAAGGCGCAGAGAGAGCTTGGGGTGGGGGAGGCAATAGAAAAAGCACACTGTGATTTTATTTGGGTCAACGAGTGAGTGTATTTCAGCCATTCCTTCCCTTTCAATAAGATGTTTGTATATAACCAGTTCAGCTCCTGGAACTAAGCCCGTCCTTTGCTGTTTGTCAGTAAAATAGTTTTTTGCATGTTTTGCATCTGAGTGTTTCTTCCAACCCTTTGAACCCCACGGTACCCCCAGGGCAGGGGCTGGGGCACTGCAGAGCAGCAGCTTTGGGCAGGGGCTTGAGAGAGGAGGAGGAGAAGGTACAAACAAGGCTGGAAAGGTGTGGGAAAACCTGTCCTGATCTCTGAAGAAGGGCTGTGTGATTTCCCCCAGGTTATGTGACATCACAGGACGCTGTCCCAGATTTTCACCTGCTTGTTTCCTGCTCACCGGGATCACAGGGAAGCTCCAAGGTCCAGAACTGATTTTAAAGGAAGAGAAATATTTTACTGTTAAATTCTGGGTGCAAGTTACCTCCAGAGAGCAGCCTGGGCCTCTCGTGTTGCCTGCACGGGCAAGAAAGGCAGGAAAAGTGCAGGGAACTCAGGGCTTTGGCAGGGAGAAGGAAAAGTGGGAACATTTCCCATTCTAGCAGTACCAAAATCTGCCACCATGGCCCAGCCCTTTAGCATCCTTTAGTCTGCTCCTTGCTGGAACAGAACCACACACACAAAACAGAGCAGGTCTGACCCTGAGTGGGACCCCAGTCCTTCTGCACAAAGATTCTGCTGCACGAGTTGCTCTCCAAGTCTGGGCACATCTCAGGCTGGGTGCAGACTCCACGTGAGGGCAGAGCAGTAAATAAAGCCCAACACCCAAGACAAGGGATTATAAAAGACTCTGAGTGTTTCTTTTCCATTCCAGACACAGACACAGACACAGGTTGGCAGAGAAAAGCTTCCTGGGGAGACTCCCACCTCCCCGAGTCCCACAGCGCGCGGCGCTCGCACCCTTGTGCTTCCACAGTGGGACTTTGCTCCCAGTGTATCACATCCAGAAGTAAATACTTCAGTGGATGGCAACTGGGAGGAGACAGAGATGACCAGGCTGTAAATCTGCCTCCCAGCTGCAGTGCTGGAGCACAGGGAGCACGTTTGAGCTGGCACAGGCCAAGCTGGGGAGTGATGGATTGCCTGCTAATCCATCTGCTCTGAGATTTGCTCTCCAACACAAAATACCATTTTAATAAAGTGCTGTTGGCTCATAACTCACTCAGTGTCATGAGACGAGCTCACCTCAGCCTGAGGTTGTCATTCTCTGTCCCTGCAGGGAGTGTCACGTAGCTGGGTGCCACCTCCACAGGGACAGCAGTCACCCTGGGGCTGACTGGCCTGTGAGACTGCCAGAGGTGACAGGGCCCTGCCTTGGAATCTTGGATGAGGCAGGAGTTCCCCCTCCTGTCCCACTCCACAGGAGCAGCAGCAGCAGTGACAGCACCTGGCCCAGGTGTTCAGTGGGCAGCAGAGCTGGGCACACCAGTGACCTGCCTGGTTCTGCCCCTGGGCTCACCAGCTCCTGCCAGGGGGAGTCCCTGGGAGCTCAGCCACAACCAGCAGTGAAGAGGCTGCTGTCAGTTCCTGTGTGAGGAGAACAGCTCAGCAAGGTACTCAAGGGTGCAGATTTGGGTCATGTTTGCACCATGTAGTTACAGAAAGGGCCTCGGAGCAGAGCACAGGGTTCAAATCCAGTTCAAACTCCGAAAAAAAAAATCAGGAGATTTTCTGACCTGTCTCTTATATGCACACAAGCAGAATGAATGTCAGCTCATCAACACAGGCTCGTGTTCAGGACTTGACAACGGCACAGTTCTCAGCTGTTCCAGAAATGCAGCAGAAAACTCCTGTTGCAAGAGCAGCTCGAGGGCAGCAGTGGGAGCAAACAAGCCCCTTTCATCTCTAGAACTGTGCTGGACACCTTCGTGCCAGAGACACCCCCTGAGCCCTGCCTGCTCACCTCCTGAAGAGGAAGGGGAGTTACCTGGGGGAAAAATACCCGAGGCTTCTCTCAGACTACCTGTGTTGACTCCAAGTTAACCAGGTGAGTTCACACCAAATCCACCTCTGTAACACAAAGCCTGCTCTGAGTCTGGGAAGGACAACACGAGAGTGATGCCACATGTGGGGACATGAGCAAGGAGGCAGGTCATGGAGCTGGGAAAAAAGGTGAGAAAAACCTCTGCTGGACATAAACCCTACAAATACACAGGAGTAGCAGGCTTGGACAGGCCCTGGGCTCTCCCTGTGAGGATTTGGGGTTTGGGCCCCTCCAGCAGGAGAGGCCACACAGACCAACACAGTCAGTGGTATTTCAGCAAGGGGGTCCTTTAATTCAGTTGCTTCTGCCTCTTTTAAACCGTGTTGTTTTCTGGTGCTGTTTCAAACCACGAGATCCAAGGCAGGCTGAGGCAGCATCCCCTCCCTTGCACCAAAGGACACACTTCTCTCAACAGATGATCCCACCAAACCACAAGACCCTCCCAGCTCTCTCCCGGGGCCTCGGCCCCACGCACGCTGGTCTGAAGCCTGCAGACTTCTCACACCGGGGTTCCTTTGGGGAAAGGCAGCAGGGGGTTCCTGCCAGTCCCTTTGCTTTCTTCAGCACCTTCTGTTTTCAGCCACTCCATCTTCTGCCTGTGCTGCTGCACAGCGTCGGCCACGCGGGCGTCGATCATGGCCTCGGTGAGAACGCCGTCCTCGGAGGCATAGGCTGCTGCCTGGAGAGGAAAAGGGAGGAGGGACAGGTCAGGGATGGCAATTCTCTCTTGTTCTCCATGCATGCTTTCTCCCATACGCCCCCAACACAAGCCCCAGGCTGGTTCTCAGTCAGGGGTGGCACCCGGAGCAGTCACTGACATCCTTTGCCCTCCTGCCTCTGGATTTCCTGGGAGAGACAAGATCTTTGCTTTCAGGAGAGACAAAGCCACGGGTTCCTAATGCTGAACTCATGGTCAGGCTGCAGCCACACTTGGCCTGTTTAGATTTCCTCTCCTGCTTCAGAAGCCCTGCACGAGGGGAGCCAGTAAGGTAAAGAGCAACGGGGGCAGGATGGGGATTGAATGAGCCCACCCAAGGCAACAGGAACCGTCTGAAACACCTGCACAGCAG
The DNA here is from genome assembly GCF_001715985.3 of Manacus vitellinus. NCBI lineage: Eukaryota > Metazoa > Chordata > Aves > Passeriformes > Pipridae > Manacus > Manacus vitellinus. The sequence continues at coordinate 6,072,085 of NW_021940578.1, read as the reverse complement.
AACTAACATGCTGGGGGGAACATGGGCGAGGTGGCACCTCGACAGTGATGTCTAACATGCACTGATCTTGCTTTCCTCATGTGTCAGCTCTCCCCCTGTACTCATCTGCCCGCAGCACCTTCCCTTTTGTCCCCCCTCCACTCATCCCACAGTCCCTGTCCCTCCAGTTCTGCTTGGTAAGCACTTGGTCCTGTAGCTGCTACAACAGGCAGCACAGATCTGATCACAGCTCCCCAGAGAAAGGGCTGTAAACTCCTGACATCTTTGCCAAACACCCTCCAGGGGAAGCAGGGCTGTGTGACTCCTCTCCAGCTGCAGCAAGAGGACTGTCCCCCTTGTCCCCACACCCAGGGCAGCTGGAACTGCACTGATCCTCCTGCAGGTGACAACGTGCAGCCAGTCCCTCCGAGGAAGGGGAGGATGTTTATGCTGTTAACTGCACCCATCTCCAAGGAAACAGAGCAACTCCCAGGCTGCAGATTTCTAAATCTGGTTCCTCCCCCTGCAAGTGCTCCTGAGAGCAAATCCATGTCCTGTTCCCTGTGCAGCTATGAAATGAGGGAGCTTGACACCACCCACGGTGGGACCCCCTCCAGCTTCTCACACCCACACTGCCTGCCCCAAACAGCCCCAAACTTCTGTCCACACCTCCTTCCACAGAGCTGTCACATCCTGCACTGCCACATTCTCTCTGCAGGGTTTGCAACATCCCAGGCAGGAATATTAACTTGGGCTTTCACGACAGACTGAAGTGTGTTTCTAAGGTATTACACACAGGCTCCATCAATCATTAATGGTGCAAAACGTCAGTTATACCAAGAAATGAAGTTTACTGCAAAAGCACCACAGAAACAAACTCCAGTGAGACCATTTCCTGCACCCCCTGTCCATGTGATGATGATGAGGGAGAAGACAAACCCCAGGATAAGCTGTTGTACTGGTACTATCCCAGTACTGTAAGCTATACCTGCCTATTAGATTGGTGTTACCTCACTGCAGGAGGAATAATTATTTCAAGAAATGAGCAAAAGGTCACCCAAGTTGGTTCTCAGCCTCCTCTAACCTACTTTCCAGCCCTTTTTGGGGAACTGGTTAGCTTACAAAAGGTCTTGCTGCACAAACCACAGAGCTGGCAGGTGCTGGTTTTTCCTGCAAGAAGCATCAAATCCTTTGCAAAGATCTTTCCCCGTGCAAAACCCTTGCAATCCTTCCTTCAGGCAGCAGTGAGAGGTTAGGCTAATGCTCCTGCTTGAGATTAGGAGTAAACAGTGGCCACAGGGAAGGAGAAGGTCTGCAAACAGAGAATTCACTCTGCATTAAAAGCACTTGTCCTGCTTTCACTGGCAGAGCAGGAGGCATCCTCAGCACAGCCAGCCTGCCACTTCCACACCACCAGGAGGAAAGCACAGCTTCCACAACCTGCCAAATATTTACCCAACACCCATCACAGCCTGACCTGTCTTCACTCACCCCCTTTTCTATTTTGTTTTTCTTTTGCAGGACCTGCCAACACAGCCCCTCCAGGCAGGAGGGCTGGGTGTTTGAAAAGGGACAAGGTGCTTTCCTGGGATGCACTGATGTGTCTCCACAGCACAGAGAGAGGATGTCTTTCTTCCCTCCCCTCCTCCCTGCCACTGCACAGCCCATCCAGCCCACTGTGGAACCTCCTGCAAAGCTGTGCAGTTCACGCTCTGTTGATTTTCTCAATGACTTTCTATTTTTAGAAAGCCTTAAGGCCCTTGCTGTCAAGAAAGCAAATGGGAGAAGCAGCTGCCCCTTCTGGGAGTAGCTTGCACACACACAAAAATGGTACCAAGCCTCATTTATATTCATACCTCTGCCTCCTGCATGGACACATTTTAACCCATTTTCTCCAGTGCAGCTATTCCTGGTTTACTGCTCAAATCCAATTCCAAAATAAGCTGAAAACAAAGTGTTTGGTGGGGAAATAGAGGGAGGAACAGATGACAAGTCCAGCCCAGATGACCTAAAGCTTCATTTCAGCCAAGACTCATGGTTTATTTTAACCTGGCCAGACTAATCTGTATCCTTTGAATCACATTTATAATAAAAATAGCCTGATAAAAAAAAAAACAACAAACCACACAAGCACTATTTTTAAAATACAAACAAGGTTCAGGGAGCAAAAAGGCATTTATGTCAGTGCCATAAAAGGCAAGGAAATGACAGGAAGCTCACACTGGGACATAAAACTCCTGGGAATTCTCCTGAAGCACTGCCAAAACAGTTTTCCAAGATTACAGTTTGGAATAGTGAAAGGTTGATTTTTTTTTTTTGACATTTTATCTAAAGCAGATCAAGGGGTTTAAGTACAGTGTGCAGAACCATAAACAGATCTGAGGGGAATTTTTCAGTGTATAAATTCATCCAGCCCATATTCTAGTCCTAAAGGGTTAGATCAGGGGGATGGAAAAGCACAAGGACAAAAGGGAATGCTCAGTCTCCTGCAGAAGAGATTAAAATGGATTTCTAGCACGCAGACTATTAGCTGTGCCAGACAGCAATATTTTTCCCAGTGCTAGAGGTTACACTCTCTGCCTTTCTGCATCTTATTTTTTTTTTTCTGTTGGTAAATTCAGGACCAATCAAGCCAGACTGAAACAAGGGTGAACTAGAACTTGGTGTAAATGACAGGCAATCCATCTCAAGCCCAGCTTATGGTGGAATTAAGCCCAGGAAAGCTGCAGCTATTGCTCAGTTTAACTGAGATGCTTTTGTTAAAGGGTGATATTGGCAGAAGAATCCAAAAATATTTTCAGAGTGGCACTGCTGCTGCCCAGGTACTCCTGCAAGAGCTGACAGTTGGGATGGTTTCTCCTCCAGCTGCTTCAGAACTTCACCCTTCCCCAAACCATCTCTGAGATTCGGTTCTGGCCAGGAGAGATGATCCCAGGGAAGCCAGGAAGAGCTGATGGTACCTCCCAACTCCATCAGGTCCCCGAGGACATGATTAAAACTCAAGTGTGCATTCACAAAGGTGCTGCTCACATCAGGCACAGGGGGGGATTACTGAGTTTATCCTGGGCAGGGTCAGGAATTGGGCTTTGAGGACCCTTGTGGGCCCCTCCCAGCTCAGGATATTCAATGATTCTGTGACCAGGTTATTTCCCACATCAGCCATCTTTGGCATGCAGCATCTTGAATCCAAAATTCAGTTACATAGGGAGTTTAAAAGACCAACAGCTCGAGAGTTAACAGTGGATCTGTAGCACACAACCACCCTACAGCTGTTCCATCCAGCTGAGGGAAGCCTGATGAGCACTTTTTGAGTCAGTGATGTGGTTCCTACAGCCCCTACTTCCCTTGACCCCCTCCCTGGGATGTGCCAGAGCACTGTAGCTATGCAGTTAACTTGCCTTGCCAGGCTATTTTTAACTCTGCTCAGCTCCCTGACCCAGTTCACAGCACAGCCATACACAGGGGTGCTCCAGCACCACGGGAAGGAGAGTAGGAAGGCAGGAATGTAAGGCAGGAATAGCACTGCCAGGAATGCTTGTCAAACTGCAGCCTTAATCCTGCCCTGACAGCCCAGAGCACTGCACCAGCTACAAACATCCCTGCAAGTTCTCTGTCAGTGCTAACCCAGGCCCCAAAACACCAGCACCACTCAGGAGATCAGCTGGGGTTTAGAGTACCTAAAATACCTGCTTAGAGAGGCTTTTAACCACACCTTCTGAAGGGCCACACCTTGGTGCTTTACACAGGCAGAACCAAACTGCCACAGTCCAAGCTCAGTGGCCACACCTAAACACAGCTTCTGTTAAGCTCTGGTTGAGCTCCAGTCGGTCACAGCTCCAAATTCCTTGACCCAGTGACTGAAAAAGCACTTCCAGAAGCACTGAGGATCAACAGCTCTGCCAGGGAGCTCCCAGGGCAGTGCTGAAGACAAGTTGTATCCCATTCTGGATGCCCTCACAACTGCACCCATCAGCCATCTCCCAAGGAAATGTGTCCACATGTCCAGTCACCACCTGGGCTATTTTAGCACCTACCCCTGGCACATCACACTTCCCTTCCTGCCCCTTGTTCCAGCACACCAGCAACTTTGATTTTGACACAGATGAAGCTTCTTGCAGCTTCTACATCAAACCAATTCGTGTATTTTTGCCCACCCTCTCCTGCAGGGTTTTTTTTAAACCCTTTGAGTGTTTTATGATGGCAGAGAGGAGAGAACTTCCTGCTGCAATTTGACACTGAACCTTGTTAATAGGCTTGGCACTATGAGGCACATTTTAAAAAGCTATCAGTGCAACACTAAGGAATTAGTCACTCCCACCTTCCCCTTCCTTCATGATCACTTAAAGGATAAATGATAAAAGCTGAGGTCATTCCTGGGGATTAATGACAAGCTTGCAGATAAGGAAGGGGTGATAAAAAGCAAAGGATCATTTATCACAACTTTTTATTACTGGAAATACCTGGCAGCAAAGCCTTTAGCACACATGGGGCAGGTGTCAGCACACAGTTTGAAATATGCTTCAGTAACACAAAATTCACATACTAAAATTAACCAGCTGTGTGCTACCAAAGAATAAAATAACAGCTCTCAAATGGTGGCTTTGGACCTCAGCTCATGACTACTGCAGTTTAAATTAATTTAGATCAGGAAGGATAAATATTTTCTGTACCTTTAAAGGCGGAAAAAGGGTGTCAGGAGGAATGAAATGCACAAACTTTGTAAAATGTTTGTGAACTGCTAAACTAAATAAAAAATTTAAAAACTAAACAAAAAGCTGCTTTGTTTATTCAATCCCTGAAAGGGAGCTGACGTGAGTAAGTTACACGACATACAATTTGGAGCATATTCCTTACATTGATATTTCTATGAAATGAAAATGCACAATCCAGTAAGAAACTGGCAGCTGTGACAAAACCAGGTGAAAGCCTGATTTTAAAAATAAAAGCACTTAAGCTTGTTAAGCACATGAATAATTGTACTCCAAGTGACTGCATTTTTTATTTCTATACAGGGAGAAATAAATGGAAGAAATACCTTATTTTTTTCAGCTCCATTTCCAGTTAGTTTTGTTTCTTTAACTACTCCAGTTGCACTACAAATGTGTTTAGAACAAAGTAGGGAAGCAGGGTGGTTTAGTGCCCTAATGCTGTCGATACCTGAGGGCAACAATTCAAGGCATCTCCTGAGCTGGACCACAAGTCATGGCCAGCATGATCTGCCCCAACCCATTTCAAACTCACCTGCTTTACTTAAATTCAGTAAGGGATCTTCTATCAGTGATGGACTTGGTGACCTTGAAGGTGTTTTCCAACCTGAATGATTTATGATGATCAGAACTGTTCCTGTTTATGAGATGAGGAACTGTGCTGATGCTCTGACACTCACCTCAGAGCCAGAAGTGTTCTGGGACCACCCTTTGGACATAATGGAGCTTTCAAAGGGAAGCTCCAAGACTCCAAAATCAAACCCTCAAACCTTCCAGAAAGGGAGAAGGAGCCCAGAGTGAAAGCCCCACTCACCTGCCATGCCACAGCAAGCTGGGAGATCTCTCTCCCAGACATGCCCTCGGTCAGCCTGGCGATCTCCGAGCACTTCTTCCCATAGTCAAACTGGGCCAACTTCAACCTCCTGGGAGACAGAGGGACCAGGGTTAGTTGACATTTAGCCACATGACAGGAGTTCCAATGGTGTTCCTACTTGCATTATTGCCTCCAGTGCAGCAGCCTCCTGAATTTTAAGGTCACAACAAACTGTGGCACAAAATCCTAGGATGGCATCTCCTCCTGTGACAGGAAGAGGCATCTCTCCAAATCTTAACTTGGTTAAAGTGACAAAATACAAAATACACAGAAAAGGAGAAGAAGAAAAGCAATAGAATTCCCCAGGGTGGGAGGTGTGCAGGGACACTCACTGTTTGCCTTCTGTGGCTGGTTTCAGGACATGCCGATCAAAATACATCCGGACGAGCCGCTCCCGTTCCTCCAGCTGGGGCAGATCAAAGTTCACCATCTCATCTATCCTATCGTTGATAGCCCAATCAAACTGCTCAGGCTGGTTGCTTGCTAAAACAAGCATAAACCTGGAATGATGAAACAAGGGAGGGAAGACTCAAAAAACCATAAAAACAAAAATCAATGAACTCGTCTGAACATCGGGAACTGCCACGGTCGGTACCAAAGACATTTCATCACCTGGGAAGATGAAGATGCCCTAGAAACAGCTTTGTAACAGCATCTCAAGCCTCATGCTAAAATGCAGTGCTGTTTGGGCTATTTGGAACAGAGAGAGACATTCAGAATGAACATTATGAACCAAAGATGCTTTGTTTTACCAAGCTTTGCTCCACTGTACAGATGTGCTGCTTCCAGGTCCTGCTCTCTCCTGCTGCATTTTGAAGCTAGAAATCCTTTTTATTTTTTTTTTTTTGCTTTGTAATGATGCTTCTTCCCTGTGCCAATACTTTAATGCTTTAATTGATGTTACCAGCTTAATAGTGCATAATAATTTGCCATGGGCTTTTAACCACAGCTATTGGAATATCGACGTTCCTCCTGTCTGTTTGAATCATAGTCTACAAGGGGCTGTGTTCCTTGCTGTCATTTCTGAGGATAACTTTGCCAACCCAAGAGCCACAGAGGCAGGAAACTGTGGCTTTTCTACCAACAAGGACTTCCCCCAAGCTGCAGAAACACAGCCTGGATAAAGGGCTGACATTCAACCTGATACTCAGGCACTGCTCATTTCTATCATGACAATGATACAAATGAGCAAGAGATGTTGGCATTTGCAGTCAGATACCCAGCAAGAAGATTTTGGGACGTTTAAGCCAGCAATTCACATTGCTTAGTTATGCTGCTGACAATTCACTGCTCAAGTAACAGTTCTCCTCAGGGTCTCACCAAAGCTGCCACATTTACATGCCCCATTACACTTATTCAAGTGAACTCCCATTCATGGATCCAGGACTCCTCCTTGCCCAAAGCAGCAATAAGGCTGTTCAGAAGTAAAAAGCAGTGCATGAATCACAAAAGGGCATGTTCAGTGTCCTAGAATGGCTCATGGTTTAAATCAGGGCTGAATTCAACATCTGCCCAACTGCTCTGAGGGCAGGAAGAGCACCCACAGCACCCAAACAGACCCAGAGCTCTGCTAAAGCAATTTAACATCAGGGGAAAGAAAGAACCCTCCCCCTGCCACCCCCTGCCTTGCAGTGCAAAGATTTATTGTATTTATTATTGCAAACAGCAAGTACAATATCAATTAATAACAATAATAATGAACTCAGCTTTATAGAGCAACTTGATGTATAATTTCAGAAGAGACTTGCCATCCTCCCAAAGGGAAAAACAAAGTTCTTGCAGGCTCAACACCTTGCTTTCTAACAATTTATTCATTTTTTTGGGAAGGTATATTTTCCCAGGCACCTCCCTGTGACAGAGAAGCTACACACAAGCAATCACCAGTTAGAACTGCATTGGTTCTAATAAGTTCGAGATACCCCAAGGACAGAAAATGCCCTGCTTTTGTCCTTCCAGAATATTTATTTCAATGTCATGAGGTTACTATAACAGGTATTTCATTCCAACACTACTAAGGGAGCAATTCATCACAAGAAACTCACTTCCCCACATACAGACAGAGACAACTTTTCTTGTTGGCTCAATTTCTTTGTACAAGTTTAACAACTAAGTAAAGTTCACACACACCAAAAAAAAATCAAATATTATTTGAAAAAGGTCGAGGAAAGGTCACCTCTCTATTATGACAGCCAGGAAAGGGGTTTTGTTAAACTAAGCAGTGCTGTGCAGGAAGGTGACATCAATGTGACATGGTGAGCATGGATGGATGGACAGTGACAGTCACACACACACAGACATCTGCCAGCTCAGCCCTGCAATCCCATGTTTGGCAAATCCAGGAAGGGAACAGCTCTGGGATCCCTAAATTCATGAGCAAGGCTGCTCACAGATGTTCTGAGCAGCTCAGGCGAAAGAAATGGAGTTAGATTTGAACTCATCTGCCCCAAAGTTCCTGCTCACACATGCACAAGATGGAAAGAGGTCACCAAAGCACTGGAGAGGAGCAGCAGCTCAAAGAAGCACCTGCTGAAGCATTTTTTTCAAGAGCTCCTGAAGCATCCAGCCAGGATCAACTCTGAGTTCTCTTTTGTGATATTGATTTTCACAGGCCCAATACTGTTCTTGTATAAACAGCAACTTATCAAAAAGAAAATATTAATCAAGGTGTCCAAACACCATCCTGGTTTCAGGAAAGAATTTCTCCATAGTTCTGATTTCCGAGCTGCATTCAATACATAAACTGAAAAGGGGATGTTCTCTGCAGATTTTTTTTAAGCCCTCAGCAGCACATATAATTTCCAACTTTCATTTGTACACCACAGACCCTTCATAGATTCTCCTCAATCCAGAGAAACACCAACTGCTGTAAGGGCTGGAACTGGATACTCACTTGTTGCTGTGCTGCCCTGTTCTGTGCAGGAATGCATTTAAAGTTGCTCTGAGATCTTCACTGATTTTCTCCTGCAAAGATGAAATCCAAAGGAAGATCAACTGCTGGGCTCTGCAGCCAGGTCACAGCTTTGAGCAGCATTATGGACAAAGGGAGTTCTGTTATTGTCAAGCACTTGAATTACAGTAGAATCCAAAGCACTGTAATACCTTGGAGAAAAAGGATCAATTTGTATACCCAGGAGAAATGTTAGGAACTAAAGCTTCCAGTAGAGAGATTACATATTTATCCACACTCATCCAGTGATTTTCTTGATTCCAAACCCAAGGCTCCACCCATTGGCCCAGGTGGCTTTCCCTGCTGAACACCATTTTAGCTGGGAAGTCCAGTAAGATGCAGGAAAATAAGCCAGAGCAAAGAATTCACTTATACACTCAAAGTTATTTTCTAGGGAGAGCTCTTTAAATAGACCACTGGGGTCCAAGTAGCAGGTCCAGACTGAATGTAGAATGTGGTGACTGACTTTGAAAACACAGATTATTTGTACAGGGGAAGATGCTGGTGTAGCTTTGCTAACGATTAAAATGATTGCCAATGATAAAAAGTAGTTTTGTCACGAAAACCTCCCTAAGATAAATATCTGTTGGGAGAAAACACACACCCTGCAGGGCACCAGCTCTGCAGTGTGAGCAACCTCCTCTTGTTTTCAAGATTTGCCTCTTTCCTTCCTGCAAAGCCCCCCTGAAGACTGAGCCACCCATCCTTTGCAGGGAGAGATTCTCAGCCAGCCTGGAGATGCTCATTGCATTGAGCTGTGAGGTGCTGGTGTCTTGTCTCTGCATCAGTTAATTAGGTGAGCAGTGAGGCCCCTGCCAGCTCTCATCTTTGGCCAGTGGAAGGCAGTTAATGAGACTGAACAGGGCTGTTGGCTGGTGACAGACACAGAGAGCACTTACCGTGGCCCTTTTCCGCAGGAACGCGTCCGCCTCATCCACGAACAGCAGGAGGCTGCAAGAGGAAAGCACAGCAACAGGACACGGGTTAGTGAGGCTCAGACAGCCCAAGGACCCTCCTGCCCCACTGCCAGGCACCCAGAGCTGTGCCCAGGTGAACACCCAAGGGATTGCACAAGCAAACTCATTTCTTCAGGCAACGCTTCTCACTGAGCTGCAGCAACGTTTCCACTGCACCTGGCCCGGCCCAGCAGTTGAGAAAGGGATGGGATTGAGACACCTCAGGCCATAAATCTGACCCCAGGCCTCTGGAGTTGTTTTTCCTGCTGTTCAGAAGAAGACTGACGCAATTCTAGGGCCCATGACCTTAAACTCCCCTGGATTTTTAAATATCTAGGAGTTTTCACAGGCATGGTTTGGCAGTGGGCTTGTATCTGACAGTGCTGGTGTGTTACTGCCAAGCTGCAGGAGACATCTGAAAGGCAGAGAGTGCTTATTTTAGCATTCCTTCCTATTTAGAGAGATGTGTGCAGGGGTACAAGACAGGCACACAAGCACAGAAGAAGTCTTGGTGACAATGGCACCTTCCTGCCATTTTTCTTCCTTGTACCATTCTGAAAACCTCAACCCAGAGTCCTCTCCTCAACTTGCTTTGTTGTTTAGAGGGGTTTTTTCTCTTCCAAACCACACTAGCACTAAGGGTTTTACTACCTGTGGAGCAGTGAATTAATAAAGTCCATGAATTATTCACAAAAATAAATTCACTTATAACCCAAGGGCAGTGCTCTTCCCAAGAGACTAAGCCTGTAAAGATGTTTATCAATAACAGAACCGAGTTGCTCATAAAGCTGTCACGGCTTGTATTACCTTCTTGCCAAGCTTCAAACCCAGCTTTCTTCCAGGGGATTTCAGGGCCTATTAACATCTTTTACTCAACCCCAGCTTCTCTGAAAATATTCTCAGCTACAGAGAAGTGTCTTTTATCACAACAGCTTTCAGCTAATAAAGGCAACACTACTCACAGCTAAAACTGGTGGAGATTCAGAGCAAAACCTGCTTAAATCCTTCAGTGTTACTGGAGGTGAGAATATTGATGTGGACACATGTAACCTTTGATCAGGACCCTCAGAAAATGGCTATCTGAGGTGTATGAAGTTCAAATGCACAGAAGTTTTTATCAGGGCAGAGAAATTCAGATCCAGGCAGTGCTGTGAAAGAATTCTTTAGTGGGAGCATCCAGCAGTCTTCATCCAGCTGAGTATCCTCACATCTCTTCCAACTTCTGTTTCTAAGCTCCCTTAAATTCTTACACCTTCCCTTCTATAGCTCCTCAGGGTAGGAGAAGCTTAAAAAATTTAAATCTTTAGGACATTTCTCTGCTTTTTTTTTTGGTTTAAGAGGAAATAGAAACATTTAGGTGACGAATGCAGCAAGGATTAAAACAGACACTGCAAGATAATGTCCATCTAAAGCAATCAGAGAACACATAAATCACTGGTTAGCCACATTTACAGAAGACCTGAGATCAAGACAGCACAAAACCCAAACTGACACCCACTGAAAATTCTATATTGAATTTTAACATCCTGGCTGGACAAGCAACTTCTTATCTACCTCTGCACTGCACAAATCCATTTGCATTAGGATGAGCAAATTAACTCCATGCTCTTACAAAATCAGGGAGTCAAGATTTAGCCTCAACATGAATATGCTTATTTGCAGATAGAAGTTTGCTATTAAAGGCACAACAGCTTGTGACTTTTACACCTAATGCCAATGCCTTTAGCATCTGTCTCCTCCTTATCCTCATTTATTTCTTTCAATTCACTGCTTCTGCTTGAGACTCAAAAGTAAGCACTATCAGTGTTTATAATCTGAGCAGCAGAGGAGGGAAGATAATATTCAGAGAGTGTAAACAACTGGTTGCACTTCCATTTGTGCTAAATCTTCTTACTTCTGTCAGAACACTCATCACCCTGAAAGAAATGTGTCCCAGCTTTCAAGTGGGCAATATCTTCCCCCCCTGCCTGGTGAGATCAGCAGACAATCCAGTTATGACTGATCTGGAAAATCTGAGGTAAACAAGGAGGGTTTGAGGGAACAGAAGAGCAAAAGCTTTCAGCCTTTTAAATATTACCAGCAGCAAGAATTCACCCATTCCAGGAAAACTTCAGATGTCACCTTTGGTCAGTGTTACCTCCTCTGTGCACTAGCACTGTTCAGTAAAAGCAACTAAATTGCTGTGGTGAGTTTTTTTGAGCAAGAACCTGATTCAGGACCCGGGGAACATGTACTTACCCTCTCCTACTGGTGTTGGCCCAGTCAAAGAGTTTGTGCATGGCTGTGACCCCCTCCCGCCCCATGGGGGCCACGTCCCCTCCTGTCATGATGGCATAATCCATGCCTGAGTGCACAGCTAATTTCTGGAAGGAAACAAAACCAAAGAGTTCCTTTCACTGCAAGGCCACTGAACATGAGGGAGACAAAACTAGTTTACTCCTATCAGTGTGCTTATTAGCAGAGGGTAAGTATGCTTAGAAAAGGGAGTACTTTAGTCACTTAGTGGCAACTTTTACTTGTGTATTGTTTATTTCTTCCACTTCTGTCCATCTCTACTGCTTTCAAAATCCAAACTAGGTGGCATGCTGTCAGAAAACTCTTGGGATAGGGGTTTAATGTACTGATAGAGGAAAACAAAATCCAACTTGCAGCAGCATGTCAAATCTGCCACTGTTAAAGTAAGTTTGTGAAACCTCAGATCTTGTGGACAAGCACTGAAGAGCAAGGAAAAATGGAAATTCTGACTCAAATCCATGTAAAAAGCATCCTGGCAGTGCACATGCACAGTGAAGCCATGCCTGTCTCTGCTCTGGGATTGTAAGCAAAGAAAGGAAAGACTCTCCTTAGATGAGTGCATAAAATCAAAGAGGTGGACATGAGGTGGCTGCTGTTGTGATTCCACGAGTCCCAGCTGCCAAGTGCCTTTCCCAGATGGAAGGGCTCTCCTGCCTATGCTCTGCACTAGAACCCAAGTGAGTGCAGTAATTCAGAGCTGGAGCAGCCTGGCTGCCCTTTCCTCCCTTCCCAACACAGGAACACAATGCTGAGCAATACTCCAGCAAGAGGTTTCAGCCCAGGGAGGGTGCTCAGCCCCTGAGGTTTTCTGAGCACCTTGCAAGATGCAGGTTGGCACAACCCTGGCAGGGTTTTTACCTTGGCAAAGAGCGTCTTCCCAGTGCCAGGGGGACCGTACATGAGAATGTTCCTGTACAGGCTTTTGTTCTTTTTTGTGTTCCTGGTTGCTATGGCAATGTCTCTCACACGAGCTTCTAACTGGGGCTGCAAGAGAAGAGTTAAACTTAAGGAACAGAAAGGACCAAGAGACCTGCACCTACCAGGTTCCCAGATCAGTACCTGCAAGAAGGAGGCAGCATCCGACAGGCTCAAGCTTTTAAGTCTTAACTTCAGCTGCTCCTGACTCCAGACCAGGCTCATTTCCTGTCCTATGTCAGGATTTACTCCATTTTCTGTCCACTTGGCTACAATTCTTTTATAAGAAAAAGCAGCAGTGCAGGAAGCAGTGCAGTAACTACTACAGATAACACCTAAATATAATATAGTAACCACTACAGGTAACACCTAAATATTCACTTCCTATTGGATGCCCTGGGAGGGACAAGTCAGAACATAAGCAACTCTTTCCAGTGCTAACTCCTTCATAAGTCATGTTTATATTCATTACTGCATTTGTGGATACTGGGAGAAAGCTATTCCTGCAGGAGCATTTTCCCCAGCAGCTTCAAGGAGCTCTTAAATTTGCCTGATATATCCAGGAATCAAACTCAGAAGCAAATACACAGAAGCAGCTACAGAATTAGTAAGGTAAGAACCATTCAAAGATGGGCAAATGCACACAGTGCTTAAGACTTTTTGGCCTACAAGCAGATGAAGGTTCAATAATCCTTCGAGATCAGATGGGACAAGTGGAATGTGAATCTTAACATGCTGACTACAGAGAGAAACTGCAGCAGAGCAAGGACTGAGCTACGATTTCCAACTGCTTTTTACAGAGGAAAAAAGGTTAACAGACTGCTTAATGCATGTCACACTGAACACAGGAGCTTATTTATGGTCTCAGAGCCCCAAGGGTGCTATGCCTCCAAAATTGCTGGAATTACAGCTTTTGAAGTGAGTTTAAGGAAACAGCCCTTCTTATTTAGATTCTAAAGCCATCCTTCACGGAGCAAGGTAGGGAAACAAGAGTACTCACACTGAGAACAACTCCTTCAAGGGCATCCTGAGCCTTGCTGGTGAGACGTTTACCAACCTGGAGAGGACAAATTCAATTACTCACACAGAAAACAGCCACAGTTTTTTAACAGCTCGCCTGGACAAAAAGGTCATAAAACACCAGCGAGCTCAGCCCACCTCTGCTCCCTCCAACACTGTGTTTATTCAGACCCACTGACAGTTCCCAGCTGCAAAAGGAGTTTTGCCTCCTGGTGTCTGAGGGTAACAGAGAAGCAAAGCTGAGCTTTACCTTGATAGGATGTTTCAAAGCCTCCAGCACAGTGATCCGAGAGGTTTCCCTCACCAGGGAAGGTTTGCCCAAACGGGCCTCAATGTATCTCCCTGCTACTGCTGTGGCATTTTTGGCAGAGTAAACACCCACTGCCAGCAGGGTCAGACCTGCCACCTGCAAAGAAAAGGGGGAAGGATTAGGACAAAACCACTTGGCAAGGCAGTGCTGTTGCGTGGAGCAGGCCCCGTGGTGGGGAATTAAGATTCAAGGACGAATGCTGAGCAAGAGGGGTTTATTTTTGGTAAGGTGTTTTATCCCTGTGCAGACAGTCACGGTCTCACACTCCCTGCTCACAGGGCATTCACTGCTCCTGCACAGTGAAAGGCAGAGGAAGCACAAGGGCAGGATATAGTCCTGTGTGCAGAGGTATGTACACCCTGCTCAAAATGTGTGGGGCTTTTCAGACTTAATTAACTTGAGTAATGAAGACAAATAGCCGTATCAACCAGGTGCTGTCTGCCAGACCACCCCTCACCATGCAAGACAATGAGTGCTGAATTAAAGCTGCCAGGATAAACATCTGAATTGGGGCTGCCACCAAGGCAGTGCACAGGAGGGAACAGAAAGGACTAGCCAGGGAACATCTGCTGAAGGTGACAGTCCCAACACAACAGGGAAATAGGTGTTCCAGAGGAATAAAACCAAAATTACATGGGAATTACCATCCCTGCATTAGACTGTTGTGTCAGAAACCCCAGAAGATGAGACATTCCCATCGATTTGCCAGTGAAGCAGAAACACTCCAGGCTTAGGAGTCAGCTTAAAGCTGATGCCAATAATTTATATGAGGGAAAGGCCAAACAGACAAAAGAGCAAACTGCAGCAATTGCTTTTAAAGTAAGCAGACTTCTCCTGCAAGTACAGCCCAAGGTCAAAAGCCCCAAGGACAACAAGGATGGCACTGCTCAACAAACCATGAGACACCATCTGTTCCCTTTCTCTCTGCTTAAATGGGTGACATCACTTTTGCTCTGGGTGGAAACGTGGAAGGTTCAGAACTGGGAGCTCTGGGATGCAAAGAATAAGGGAACCTCCACACCTGACTCAGCTCAGAACACAGAAGAGGCTTCACCTTTTTAGCAGCCTCCCTTTTAAAAACAAGATACCACTGATCTCATGCACTCTTAGACCAGTCCTGAGCAAAGTTACAGCTCACACCTCTCCCTGCATGGATCTGACATAAGTATTTCAGACTTTTGGACTTCCCTGACATTCATCTTACAAGATACAGAGAAACAGAGCTATAAGCTCTGTATCAAAACAAGAACCCAACTACCATGCCAACTCTAAAAATCAGCCTGATTACAGTGCCTACCTGGTTATCATGCAAAGGACTGGATCTCTGATGAAGAAACAAAGTGAATTCCACTAAAAAACATAACAAGCCCCAAAAAACTTGGAGCAGAACATCTGGGGTACTGCTTGGATGGGAAGAGGTAGGAAAAGAGCAGTACAATAAGCAGGAAGAGATGAAAATTCCTGCCTCATTCACAGGAACCCTAAAATAACTGTCTAGTTCTTACCTTATAGCCATTTTTCAAAGCAACAGAAAATATGAGTTCCAGCTGTGTTATCCCCTTTCCAAAAACATACTTACCTTTTTTTTTTTTAACCTAAATGTCCCAAATTCAAAAGACAAGAGCGTGTCAGAAGCAAAAATGACCATAATGCAGGAAATCAGTATCTGGGTCAAGTGAATACACAGCTAAAAGCACCAAGCACTGATCTGCACAAGGCTCTGAATACAGAGCCACCCCAGGTACAGATGACAAAAGGATCCATTTAAAAGCATGTCTTGTTCTCCCCAGTGCTCTCAGGCAAAGTGTCTTTTGTACCAGCCTGTGTGTATAAAATTAGAGGGTGGAGCAGATGGTGGTGCCTGACTTAAAGCAGAATGTCCATTTTAACCAGCCACGCTACCAAAAATATATTTTCACTGAAGTTTTGTGGCAAGAAGTACACTGAGAAACAACTTTGTGTCCCTAAGAAGCTCTTTTATCCTGTGGAAAGATGTTGGTCTGGCTTTTAACGGATTTATTTAAGACACAACAGTACTCTAAGTGCTCTTTCAGCTACATCAAAATTAGATATAAAGCTGTAATATAAGCAGCAAAGCAAGTTTTAGATCATCATGGTTTCCACTTTATAAACACACCAAAGCAAGGAGTTGATTTAACACACATTTACAGACAGACTTTTCTGGAAGTTACTGGCAGGTATCACAATCTTACCGTGGCTGTAACTTTATCCCAGTCTGTTACAAAAGCACGGAATCCTTCCCCAAAGAGCATCCCAGCTGTCCTGGGGTGAGCAAACAGCAAAGCAAGAAGGAGAAAAGGGGATTTCAAAGACTGAATTGAAACAATTTACAAGACAATTTTACAATTATCTTCTTCAGAACCAGTCAAAAGCTAAGTGAGGGCTCACCATGGAACTGAAACATGAACAAACACAGCAAATACATTTATAATCATCTGATGTCTACACCTGATCTGGGATTAAGTCCAGAAAAGCATTTGGCCACAAGATGGTATGTATTTATTTCTTTAATACATTATTGGTGCTGAACTGCAATAAAAGGTATTTAATTCTAAAGCTCTTTTGTTATTCAAAATTTCAAAGGCCCTAAAATTAACAGATTCCAAATTTAAATACCCACCCCTTTGGAGACAGACTGCTTTCTACCTTTATGGCATATGTTCAGAAAGTGAAAGTACTGAGGGGTTTCAGAGTAACTGAGTCTCAATATTAGAGGATGGGGCTTGAAATAATATGATAGAAAAATTGTAAAAAACTCACAAGTCTACAAATAGCTTGTCTGGTTCACATTCAGGTGACAATGTAGTGAGACAAGTGAAGGAGAGGGTTCTCCTTAACACAATTAAGGAGAATTGTTAACACAACTCCTGCTGTTCAGAATCACAGAATATGCTGAGCTGGGAGGGATCATCGAGTCCAGCTCCTGGCCCTGCACAGGCCCAGCCCCAGCACTCCCACCATGTGCCTGAGAGGATCATCCAAACCCTCCTGGAGCTCTGGCAGCCTTGGGGCCGTGCCCACTGCCCTGGGGAGCCTGGGCAGTGCCCACCACCCTCTGGGGGAAGAACCTTTCCCTGAGACCCACCCCGAGCACAAGGGGTACAACACCGACATATTCCTCAGAGCTCTGAGGAACAAACGACTTTTCCCACGTGATGGGAGAACTCTGCTAAAGGACCAAGGCAGGCTGGGCCCTCCTGCTGCTCATCCCTGCACGTACTTGAGGGACTCCAGCACGGTCTGGCGGTGCTCGGCGGCTTTGAGGCGGATCTGCTCCCGGATGATGTCCGCGTTCTCCCGCTCCGCCTTGGCGCGGGCTCTGGCCTCCGCCTCCACCCGCAGCATCTCGTTCTTGTGCCTCAGCTCCATCTCTCTCTCCACAGTAGCTTGAAAAAAAAAAAAAAACACAAAACCAAACACCAGGAGAACAGCTCAATCTTTTGGGCTGGCTTAATCCCAGAGAGCAGAACCCTTGTAAGGAAGAGAAGCAAAACGGAGCTGCCAAGCTAATCTTGGAAGCAACTGGTAGTTCTGGTACTACTGGGATTTACCTGTTACTTGCCAATGTGACATTAATGGAGCATCAACCAATATGGACCAAGAGTCAAAGATCAGTACAAGGAATTCATATGCCCACACACTCTTACAAGCCACAGAAAAATGACTTACCACGCCTCATGGCCTCCTGCTTCTGCACAGATTCTTCCTGCTTCCTCAGATTCTCCTCATTGGCAAGTTGCTACAGGCAGAGATGACAGCAGAAGAGGTGTTAAAGTTGTAAGAACTCCATCAAGTAGGCATTTGTGTAAGTTCAAGCACTACAAATGTTTTCAAGAAGCTAGTGCTCAGGTGGAAGTCCATTCTTCCTCTCCCCATCTCCCAGATTTATTCTCCTAATCCCACGCTCCTGGTTGCTCTGCCCTAATTCTCAGTCTTTGATTTGGTCAGCACTGCAGATGCCAAGCAGGTAGTATAGATGAAAGCAACTGTGCCCAGCACCAGCCACTTGGCCAGGGCACAGCTCCAGATCATCTCTTGGGCTTAAGAGAGCTCCTACCCAATTCCCAGCTGGATCAGAGGAGGAATCCACCCTACCTGCTGTCGCATCTGCTCGTCGTAGCGCTGCCGTGCCAGCTTGTCCTGGTACTGGGCCCTCTTCAAAAAAGAAAACAGGACTCAGAACACAGAGATTTGGCAGTGAAGAGAGAACCTGGTCCTGAGGGAAATGAGGTTTGAAATGTGCAAAACCAAAATAAAGTGAGGAAACCCCCCCACCCCAAAAAAAACAATCCTGGGTTTGAATACGAACAGGGTAAAATTTGGGGCAGCCAGCATCAAAATCTCCTCTATGCTGAAAAACTGACATAGTTTGACTTCATTTTAAGATGTTACAGAAATAAAAACAGAGAACAAGTGTTTCTTGACTCAGAAATTACTTACTTCACTGGGAAGACCACAGATTTCATGTTCTAAAACACATTATTTGGACTGGTGACTGCAAGCAATAGAACTATCAAGATATGCTGGCTGTCACATGGGCTCTGGTTTTAATAGATTTACTTGTTCCTCATTAATTTCTCTATCAATTTTCCACTGGCAAATAAACCCAAGCCATCTACACTCAACTAGAAGTGGTCTGAGGGTCCATATCCATCAGCAAGGAGAACTCTGCACAAGGGGTGGAATCATTCCCTATTCCAAAGGGATGGCAGAACAGCCTGGAATTTATCTCCTCAGCCACTGTAAAACATGGCACTTCAGGAGCAAATCAGGACTGGGTTTGCTCTGACTTCAAATGATGCCTTGTGAGCTGCAGGGGGTGAAGAGCCAACCCCTGGAGGGAGCAGCTGCTTCCTGAGCCAGCCCTGTTCAAAGTCCAAACCCTGACAGGATAAAAGCAACATGTGCCAAATAAGCAGTTTTAGCTCATTTCCCAAGCTAGGTGACCCATTAGAATTAATCAATTCCCTCATCTCCTGTGCTCTCAAATTAAAAAGTCACCATATATGAGCCATCAGCATAAAGGCCAGGTTTAATTTTCCCTGTTTCAGTATTATTGCCACTACAGTAACTCATGCTAAAAGAAACCAGGAAGCACCAACACTTCCACAACAGACCCCTCTGGTAACTCTCAGATCTGCATCCCTTCTCCTCTTAAGATATTTTTTTCCTGTCAAACAGATCAAACTTGGAAGAAATAGGGTTACAAGCTACTTAAGAACTGAAATCCAAATAACTTCAGAGCCATTTCACCGTCCAGACTAACAAATACACTTGATAAGCCTTCAACACTTCCCTGAAAGGTCCTTTAGGAAAATTCCAAAGAGCACACAACGAGAGAAAGTGCTGCTGCCAGTTCCTTTGGATGTTCAACAACTTGGTAACAAAAGTTCAAGAGGACAGAGCTGCCTGGAACTACAAATCAAGCTCAACATTACAAAGCCAGGATAGAACATGGGCTCAGCCTGTGAACATCCTCACACCTCTGGCTGCCCGTGAGCCCCTTTCCCCCAACCCCAAAAGGGGGAATTAAAGCACTGGTGCCTTTTCCACAAAGGAAGACAGGGTCTCCCATCACTTGGCTTTCCCCTCATTCCCTTACTGCTTGATGCTGTTTTGTTTCTTCACTGAGTGTTTTCCTTCTCTCTTCTGCTTGCACCCGAATCTGCTCGTTCTTCAGTTGCTCTATGGCAGCTTCATACTCCTGTTAAAATGGATAATTATCACAAATGAACTTAACAGAGAAACCCTACTGACAATTACATTCCAAGAAATCCATCTGTAATCAGAGTGGTGCCCTTAAAAGGTGACCAGTGCCAGCAGAAAGCTAAAATATGATCATAAAATATAACTGTAAGAAATCTCATAATTAACCATTTCAGGATTAAAGACAATTTATTTTTTAAAAAACCCACCAAGCCAACCAACACTCAAATAATCCTTAAATCCCTTTAAAATATATATATGAGTCTATACTCACTCAACTGCTTTAGTTTCCTACAGAAAACCCTTGTCATTCCCTCAAAACTGTGGTGACCTTCTAAACCACTTTGAAAGTTAAAAAAGCTTAGAAGTGACTTAGAAGTTACAAAACCACTCAGGAAATGCAAGTTTTAAACAAAGTATGTCCCAGAATAGGCCAAATCAGCTTGTACTTCACCTTCCAGAATTACTTTTTTTTTTTTAAAGAGGCAAGTAACTTCAGCAAATAATGCCAGCAAATAATGCTGAAGCTGAACAGCAACAGGAAAACCTCACCATCCTCTGCAGGGCAGAGATTTCAACTCCTGCCCCTCCAAACCTGGCAGCTGCCTCAGGTGGGCTGGGTGTACAACACAGGAGGAGTTCCAAAGCTCCAACATACCTTGAGCTTGGTTTGCTGTTCCAGCTGCAAGGTCTGCTCCTGCATCTGGGCAAGGCTGAGGGCATCTTTGGCATGGCCTGCAACGGGCAGCAGGGAGAGGTTATGGGCAGTGAAAGGTCTTTTCTCAGGAAAGATGATGCTCAGACTACTCAATCCACTCGGGCTCCCTAGAGCACAGCTCTGCAGCTGCACATTCAGCCCTCTCTGGCAAAAATGGTCAGGAGTCTTCTCAGCACACCCATGACCTGAAGCCAACAGGTTTAACCAGCAGAGAAGGTCCAGCCAAGGCCAGGTTGGATGGGGCTTGGAGGTCTAGTGGAAGGTGTCCCTGCCCATGGCAGGGGGTGGGACTGGATGAGCTTTAAGGTCCCTTCCAACCCAAACCAGTCTGGGATTCTCTGATTCTATTCCAGCACCCCTGGGTGAGCAGGGCAAGAGCCTGAGGTTGCCCCAGGCCAAGCAGGACCCGACAAGACATGAGTTATCACAGAATTCCAGAAGGGTTCAGGCTGGAAGGGACCACAGTGGTCCCATCTGGTCCCACCTCCCTGCTCCAGCAGGGTCGTCCCAGAGCATTGCAGATGGCTCTGGGACATCCCCAGTGAGGGAGACTCCACACCCTTCTCTGGGCAATCTGTTCCCACACAGCAAAGAAGTTCTTCCACATATTCAGGGGGAACTTCCCAGGCATGAGTTCCTGCCTCTTCCTCTTGTCCCACTTCTGGGCACGCCCTGACCTCGGGGTTTGGAGATGTAAGTGGAATTTACCCTAAAAACTACATCTGGATGAGCCAAGTGATTTAAAGGGACTAACCAAGCAAAGCAAAGAGACAACGAGGAGAGGAGCTGAGGCAGCCACCAAAGCAATACTCAGCTGCTGTATAACCAAGTGAATTGCCTTGAACAAGGTCATAAGGCAGAACTATAGGGTGTTCAGGCACAGAAGAGCACCAAAGACCCCCGAAGAAGCCCCTAATAAGGTCTCTGAGGGGATATGTACATATGTTAACAGGATATGCAAATATGCTAATAGGTGTTGGGAAATACCAATGAATATGTAAACAGGAATGCGGGGAGCTCAAAGTCAACCATGTGATGCTGACCTATCAGCTGCAGTGGAGACACCTCGGGATGCACTCTCGCGAAACGATGACCGAGTAAAGAACGCCGAGACTTGTAAACTCACCAACGAGTCTCGGAGGTTTCTGTCAAGCAACACCCCGAGCAGATCCCGGTGCATCGCCGACCCCTCCCTCTGGGCATTCACACACACCGCTGAGGTACCGAGGCCCGCCAGCCCCACCCGCGCCCTCCGCCCGTCCCCTCACGCACGGGACGCGTCCAGCTCCCGCGCCGCCTTGGCCGCCCGCTCCAGGCCCGTGGGGTCGAAGTTGCTCCATTTGTCCTTGGGCGTCTGGCGGTCCCCCGCCTCTCAGCAGCGGCCCCGCCGGGGCCGGGGGCGGGGAGAGGCCGGTCCCGCCCCGGGCCCCCTCCGGCCCTCCATCGCCACCGCCCGGGCGGGCCCCGCGGTTCAGCCCGAACAGCCACGACATGAGAGCGGGCGGCTGCACGCGGCGCGCCGCGCGCCTGCGCAGCGGGGCGGACCGCCCGCTCATTGGCCCGCGCCGGGGGCGGATCGCCTGCCCATTGGCCCGCTCCGCGGGGCGGGCCGATCTGTGATTGGAGAGACGGTACCGCGTGCGGGGTTTGATTGGTTGTGTGAGGGGAAGAGGCGGAACCACGGGAAAAGGCAAACGGCGCTTCCGCATAGCAACGGGAGTTTGACGCGTTGCTAAGGGCGGGGAGGGAAACGGCGCTGGGGTTATCGGGGACAGAGGGATGGATTTCCCCTGGAAATCGGCTCCTGGTCCAACTGGTTGGAACAGGAGAGACAACACAAAAGCCTTTAGAAAAGGGGAATGGAAGGAAAGCCATCTGTGTGCTGGTCCGGGATTTCCCTGAAAATCAGCTCCTACTCCAACTGCTGGGAATGGGAAAGTGTAAAAGAAAAGGAGAGTGGAGGGAAACCCATCTATGTGCTGAACCAGGATTTCCCTGAAAATCAGCTCACAAATACTTACCAGTTCTGCCAAGAGCTCAGGGTTATTTAGTCTTTGGCTCTTTGCAAAACAATTCTTAGTGGAGCTGAGACTTTACTGATATATTTCTATTTATATATTTCCAGCACACTTTTTGAGGGATGGGGGTGAAGTTTTGTGTAAACCAGACTATGAAGTCATGGGCAGAACACTTACTTTCCAGCCATTTAAAATTAAGATGATTTAACAGCTCAGCTTGGTGATCTCAGAGGCCTTTCCCAGCTTTTTATGAGTCTACGAACACCAGCTTTTCAACCCTTGGAACAAAAGCTACATTCCACAGATTTGCCCTTATTGCCATTGAGAACAAAGTAATCATTCAATAGTTCTTCTATTTATATTTAATTGTCTTCAAAAGGGTGTGTTACAATGGGGGGGTGGGTGACATGTTAATGGATTAATAAACTATGCAGGGAGTTGTGCAAACTTAATTTCTGTCCTACAGCAAGAACAAACAAGATCATCTTATTGCATGAGAGATTCCAGAGGCTTTATGATCCCTTCAGCATGGAGATTAATCAGTCACAAATGCACATTCCAAAGGAGGACACAAATCACAGGAAATCTCTTTATCCAGTTAATGAGTGGCTTGCCTCCCTCCATCCCTTCCTCCTGTGCAAGACAGACCGTGGAAAATGCTCCATAAACCTACAGATGATGAATTCAGCACTCAGGAGACAAGGCCAGGGATAAAGTTCCTCTAAGCTCCAATAGGAGCTGTTTTGAGAAGTCCAAAGCAGAGCTAAGGGAGGGTTTGTGACGCTGGATGGGGCTCCCCAACGAACAGCTCAGCTTTAAAAAATGAGTTCCACATGTAGGACAAATAAGCAATACATTTAAAACAGAGCAAGTGCTACTGTGGGAGGGTGTCCCCACTGATCTGGGTTTTAGCAGAGAAGTATTTACATTTCTTTACAGCCCTAAGCCCTGAATTTTGAGACCAGTTGCTTTGTCACTAAGTATTTAATTTGTGGGTTTTTTCCAGCTCTGCTTTCCAGAGGAGCTTAGTGACAGCAAATTCAAGCCTGGGGCCAAAAGGAAGGAATCAGATTTACTCTTCTCCCCTAAAAAACTGACTTTTAAGTGTAGCTCAAGCTTAGCACTGGGTGGAAGCCCAGGAAAAGACACTAAATATGTGCTAGGTGTGTGCAGAGGAATGATAGTGCTGGAGACTTATTGCCTGTAATTAGTCACAGAACAGGCTAATTAATCTCCATATAGCTGCTCTGACAGCAGGACTCACATCCAATTTGGTGAAATGATTGCAGTGGTGATGATCCAGGCAGGGCTGCACTGCTGTTTGGAGGTGTGCATTTGAAGGAGAAACAAAAATAAGTGCTCTAGATCGTCTTGCTGTCTGGCTTTTCTGGACTCACTGCTGCTCCTTGAGCTCAGCTGAGGGCTCAGAGCTCTGGAGTAACCTACTGGGAAAGCAAATTCCCATGGTTTTGAGTTTCCTGCTCTCTCAGACTCCAGGTTCAGTGGCTGTTGAGAGCAGGAATGGATTTGGCCACATGGAATCTTTCTGAGAGTGCCCTGAATGAAAGGCCAGGGCAGTGAACAGTCAAGTCTAGAACGTGCTCAGAAGCTGCAAAAATAAAACTGTATTGACATTTAATAAATAGAGAACAGGCAGCAAGCAAGCAAGAGTGAGGGTTCACCACTTTGCCTTCTGTTTGTTATTTGTTGGGTATATTTATATAAAAGAGGGTACGGATTTGGGATCCATTACTCAGATTGGTTGTTCCACCCAGCCAAGCCAAACCTTTAAGCTTTCAGAGAACTTGGCTGAGGACACCTTTGGGCTCGACCACCAGGACACCTCAAGGGACAGTGCAGGCTGGGAGATGATCTCTGAGCTTCCCCTGACCCCTCCTTTTCGTCCAAGTCTTTGTCCAAGCAGGATCCCTTGTTCTGCTGGGAATCAGTTCACTCCAGTCCATCATGCTCTCTGTCTGTGCCTGTACCCCTGGGCCTCTGTAACTGGAAGAACACAAGAAATACAATGTCAGCTTTATCCACCCTTCTCCAAATTTGACTGAGTCACAGATCTCGCCCCTTGTGGTCGTTTTTACTCTCCCTCCAGCCTCTTGCTGGGAAAAAGGCCGTGCTTCTGCATGGCCACACACCTTCTGTTCAGCTCTTACTTCATCCTATCCAGAATCCCTTTTTGTTCCGTGGCAGGAAGTGGCTTCTGGGCAGCAGGAGGAAGAAAGAAGATGTGTTGTGTCTTAGTAACTGGCTTTAATAGTTACCTGGTCCCAGCCACGTTGGAGAGCGAAGGGTACCTTCCAAATTAAACAGTGTTTCCAATGCCCATGCCAGCTTTTAGCAGTATTCCCACCCTTGGCATCCCAAAGTAGTTCCAGCACTGCACACTTTTCCTCCTGCCTGCCATGTGCTCCACTAGGAGGAGTCTTGCTCCAAAAAATAGGGGAAAAGAGCCCATCCTTGGTCAGTTTGGTGCTGTGATGAAGCCCCATGACAAGCCAGCTAATGAGCACAGAATATTCCAGCCACGAGGGCTCCTCTGTGCTGGTTCTCCAGCACCTCAGGGCTCACAGGAGAAATAGAAATTTTACTCACAGTATCCTGGAATGCCCAAACAAGGAACAATATAATCTTAGAGAAGCCTTAGAGAATTAGATAAGGGATGTAACTCAAACAAACAGCACGTAAACTAAGCTCTGTGTACCCAAACAAGATAAAGAACAAACTTAACAGTTCTTGGGGGTGAAATACTATGATGCTGTGGCCGCTCAAGAACTGAGGTCAAGACAAGCAAGAAGACCCAGAAGGACCAAAAAAAGGACTTCCAATAAAGGTGTGACTACGTAAAGCAAACTAATGAATATGTATTAAGTAAGCAAGACCATCTAATGACTACGTGAACAGCGTGTGTGATAAAAAGCGTAATAAAAAGCCCTGTCCATCTGTCATTGGAGAGGAGCTCTCCTCCCAACGCCCTTTTTAACACCTACAAATTGGTGTTAAGGAGTTTGGGTTTGGAGCATCAGGGCCCTTCAGGACCCTGGGCTGAGGGCCCCCAGGACGTGCCTTGCCCCCCAGCCCAGCTCACCTGGCTGCACGTGCACCACGCGGCAGAGCCTTCTGCCGGGCTGGTTCCTGTACACGGGCTTCACACAGACCTTGTTGGTGGTGCCCGAGGCCAGGCCCGTGAGCAGCACGCTGTGCACCCGCGGGGACACGCTGAGCACCGAGGACGGGCCCGTCTGCCGCCGGCACCGCACCTTGTAACCCAGGACCTGCCCGTCAGCAGAGTCCCACGAGGCTTTCAGGGTGTTGGGGCCCATGTCCTCGAAGCGGAGGTGCCTCACTTTGGAGCCCTCTGGAGAAAGAAGATCCGTGTCACTGCTGTGGGACATTTGTGTGTCTATTCCCCCCCCCCCCCGAGGAGGGGCTGCCAGCCAGCCTGGGCATTTGTTTTCTGTTGTTCACTGTTTTTAACAGTAGCAAGAGATGAAGATGAAGATAGCAGTGACAATTAAACCAGTCTGGGCCATTTCACAGTTGGAAAGTTCTAATTTCTGCCTGCCAAGGATCCTGCCTGTCCCTGCTCTCCCAGAGGCCAGAAGCAGGAGGGGTGGGGATTGAGGGCTGCCTCCTCCAGGTAGGGAGGAGTGGACATATGTGGCTTTAGAAAGGTTAACTCAGGTGATGTTGCCAGTGTCTGGTATTTTCCTTAAAGCATCCAACCCCTGGATTCACGTGGGAATCTCACCTTCCATTAAATCCCAGACTAGTAGCTTTTAGACCTGGTAGATGCACAGACCCAACATAACTCTACATCTCCACACTGGAGGAGCTCAGCCTAATTAGTCCTTAACTTTGTCCAGCACAAAGTACTTTTGTTTGCACCATTAGGCACTGACTGTGACCTCCCACACCCTCAGCTCTGTCATTCCCTGAGCTCCTCACTCTTGAGCCCCGATAAGAGCTGGACTTTGCCTCCTGCAATACCTTTACAGGTATTTCTTCAAAGGAGAAGCTTCTGCTGGTTAAACTTTTACTCCTTGAACACTAAATCACAACGAACAGACACTGAGGAGACAGGAGGGAAAGGTAGTTTTCTTTTTCTTTTAGAGAGATCCATGTCCATTCTGCTTGTGCTGAACCAGCAGCATCAGCACCCCCTGTACCATCCATCATGTGTGTGTCTGATTCTCTTCAGTCCTCACACATCTGCTGCATCCTGATGGCACAGCATCAGAAGCTGCAGCTTTCCCCTTGCCATCCCACCCCAGTAACTGGATTCAGAGCTCTCTGGCCTCACCTAGAGGCAGGTGGGAAAGACACAGGGACACTCCTTGTGCTGCCTCCTTGTTCCCTGCTGCTCACTCACCTTCCTGGGTGCACGCCTTGGCTGACAGGGATTTCTCCTTCCCCGACCTGTAGATTGCAGTCACTGTCACCAGGTAGGTGGTGTTGGGTGCCAGATTCTCCACCACGGTGCTGTTGTGCCTCCCATCCACCTCCAGCACCTTCACTGAGTTCCCTGGGAGGGGTCCATACAGGACCTGGTAGCCCATCACACTGTCCAGCGTGGGAGCCCAGCTCACGTGGAAGCTGCGTGGCCCAGACTCTGAGATGAGAACCTGAGCTGGGCTTATTTCCTCTGGAAGAAATGAAGAGAGATGTGAGTGAGGATGTAATTCAAGGCATAGGGATGCTGTCAGAGGAGCACAATTGACCCGCACCATACTTGGCTTTCAGGAGGTGGAAGAAAATCAACCCAGCAAGTGGATGTTGATAGTCACCCAAGTCAGCATAACCCCACTCAGCCCGAAGAGACTGGTTTCTCTACCTGTGCTGCATAGACTGGCCAGAATTACACAGCCAAAACTGTTCTTGCTCACAAGAAATTAATATCAGACACAAGTTCACCTTGGCTTTGCTTAGGTTTTCAGTGTACTACCTTTTTGCATACTGCCATCCAGCATAAATCTAAGTTACTCTCTGGCCCAAATGACTGGTCTGCACAGAGGAACTGGTTCCTGCTCCGAGCACTCCCCCTCTCCTTCCCTCTTACACAGAGAGTTCCCATCAGTCACATACACCTACTTCCAGCACCCTCCTCTCCCCCAGCTGCTCCTCCAGCCTCCAGGTAGGAGACAGGGAGTTCCTTGTTCCCAGAGCAGCTGCTGCAGCCTCTCACATTTTACCTGCCAGTGTGGTAACCCTGGTTGTCTGGGGAGGGAAGTAGTGGACGTTGGACTCAGGAATGAGGGCCACCTCGTAAGTGGTTTCTGGTGCGAGGTTGCTCAGCACGAGGCTGGTGTGAGCCCCAGACACCTGCTTTGTCCTCTTCCTTGCTAGATCAGCTGTTGGGGCATATTCCAGGGTGTAGTAGCCAGTTTCTTGGGAGAGGAGCTTGGGCCACATCAGACGGAAGCTGCTTGAGGTGACGTCGACTGCGTGGAGCCGATTGGCTTGGAGAACATCTGCAAGGGAAACGGGCAGGAATCAATACACAGAACATCTGAAATCCCAGCCCTTCTGGGTGGGAGATGCAGCTGGCAGCAGCATTGGCTGATCCCTGAAGTCACCAAGGTGTGGCCCATCCTGAGCTCCCTGTGGGAACCACCTCCCAGCAAAGCCAAACCACTGAATTCTGTCCTGTGTGAGAAGCAGCCCAGGGTGTGAAGGACTACATTTCTCCCTGCTCTCTGCCAGTGTCCAGTGGCCAGGAAGAAGGGGCAGGAACTGGGGACTGCCCAGCATTGCTGAGCCAGCTGAATTCACCCCAGCTGAGGTCACTGCCCACGGGGTTTCACAGAGCACTGTTGTTCGGTGACATTCAACATTCAGAGCCCTCTTGTGCTGTCTCACCTCTCCCTGCCCCTGCACAGAGGCTTCTCTTCAAGGCTCACGCTACCTTTGAGTCTCAGACCCCAAATGCCAGGCACAAATACCTCTTCTGATGCTCACAGCTCCCCCAACTTCCTCTGCTTCTTGACCCTTCCCACATGCGTGGCCTCCCAAGCCCATCTCGGGCAGAATTCCACTGTTCTCTGCTCTTCCAGAGGGGCAGAAACACACGGGACTTTGTTTCTCCAGGGGAGTGACATATGAAAACACAAAGATGCTCTTCTGTTTCTAAAGAATTTTTAGAAGCACCCTGAGCCTTGAAGAAGTGCATTTGCTCTGCACAGTGTCACTCCTGAAACGTTATGATAGAACCCTCCAGCTCATGCCTAAATCCTTCACAGAGTCCTGTGGGTAGTTCTGTCTGGCTCCCCATTGCACAGAGGAAAAAAGAGGCACAAAAGTCTGCCCAGACCTGCAAAATTGGGTCACTTTGCACTCCCAGACTTGTCCTTTAACAGGGAGAGGATCAGCTTCTCCTCCTCCTCCGAGCTGCTCCGAGTCCCTGCCAACTCCCCTGTATACCAAGTAAAACAGCCTCAGTTTTTCCTCTGAGCTGTTCTTTGGCTCTCCCAGGCAGGCAGGAACATTTCCCTGCCTGCTCCATGCCCTGCCCTCCCATCCACATGCTGCCAGCCAGCAGCACTCCACCCGCTTGGAGCGTGGAGAGGCCAGGAGAAGGATCAGAGGTCCTGGGATGCTGCACCCTTCTGTGAGCCCCACAAAACACCAGTGGCAAAGCCACGAAGGAACAGGGAGCAGAGGAAAGGCCTCAGTGCCAAAAGTCCTGCCAAAAGCTCAGGGAATGGAAATAAGTGAGCCTGGAGGCTCAGGGACACTGTGAATAAATCGGGCACATCAAAGGGACAGGGCACAGGAAGCCCACGGCAAACAGCTCTGCCCCTCCTTGCCAGATCACAGATTCCTTAAGCACATAAAGAGGGCAATAATCTCCAGAAAATAGATGTCCATGGCATGCTTCCCAGCACCACCTTGTTCCCAGAGGGAAGCAGCAAGTTAATCTTCTGTATTAGACCCAGGCAGGATCCAGCAACACTCAGAGACAGCTCATGACACACTTTTCCTTCCATCTCCTGCCTCTTGGTGACTTTGAAGCACTATTTTGCAGCCACAAGTTTGTTGGCATCTTCTGAACTCTGGCAAGGTCAGGATCAGACTTGCAGGAATGCTGCTGCTTTCCTGAGGGGCAGGAGGTGAACCTTTCCAGCCCTGGGTACATGATCCCCTCTCTGCTGCAGGGATTTGGGACAAACCACTTCTGCTTCACGGTTTTAGTTCTTTGGTTTGATATGGATGGGGGAGGATTCTGGTTCTAGGAGGGAGGGAATACACTCCTCCATTACCAGGGTGGACATTCAAGGTCTGAGATCCCTCCTTCTGGTCACCTGCTTATATTCAATTCCAGGTGAAAATATCAGAGGCCTCAGAGTGAAGCCTTCACTGCACCAGAAGTTATCCAGGACTTCATTTCAGATCAGAAATGTGTTACCCTGACCTGAGTACCCATGGGAAGTGGCTGATGTTTTGTGCCTGCTAGGCACGTGGGCTCCTGCAAAACTTGGCTCAGAAGGTGGAGCCTGAGGATGGAACAAGTCAGCAGTTGTCAGTTCAAGTGGCTGAGTGGAGAGCAAGTGGGTGCAAGCACAGAACCTGGTGTCACCTCAGAGGAATGCCCTGGTTTCACAAGGTTGGTCCTTCCCCAGGAGAGCACCAAATGCCATCTGTTGGGTACATACTGATATATAAAGATGCAGTGGAAAGAGCCTGTGCTCCTTCCCAGCCCGAGTCCCTCTCCTTCCCACTTGGAAGGAGCCAGCTGTGCCATACATAGCCAGGCTGGCTGGCAGCTGCCTTCTGCAGACTTGTTGTGTCGGGCCCATGTGCCAAGGAAAAAGAGAGGGTGTGAACACACACAT
The DNA here is from genome assembly GCF_001715985.3 of Manacus vitellinus. Taxonomy (NCBI): domain Eukaryota; kingdom Metazoa; phylum Chordata; class Aves; order Passeriformes; family Pipridae; genus Manacus; species Manacus vitellinus. The sequence continues at coordinate 6,041,776 of NW_021940578.1, read as the reverse complement.
CCATCCACAGTCCCTGCTGTCTTGCACCCCTTCCACGTAGCAGCATTACTGGCACTATTTCGGGTCCACCATGTCTCTCTCTGTGGAGACTGAGCTGTTGCACAGAGGGTTCTCAGCCCACCTGAGGCAGCAGCAGCAGCTTGGCAGGGACCCTTGTGGTGGGGTGTCTGTGGAGCAGGCACAGAACACTCCATTCCTGGAAAGGAGGAGAGCAGCTCTTGACAAAGCCTGTTTGTGCCTCTACAAAAGACTTCACTGTTTTTTAACAGTAGCAAGAGATGAAGGATAAGATAGCAGTGACAATTAAACCAGTCTGGGCCATTCCACAGTTGGAAAGTTCTAATTTCTGCCTGCCAAAGATCCTGCCTGTCCCTGCTCTCCCAGGGGCCAGAAGCAGGAGGAGTGGGGATCGAGGGCTGCCTCCTCCAGGTGGGGAAGAGAGGACATATGTGGCTTTAGAAAGGTTAACTCAGGTGATGTTGCCAGTGTCTGGTATTTTCCTTAAAGCATCCAACCCCTGGATTCACGTGGGAATCTCACCTTCCATTAAAATCCCAGACTACCAGCTTTTAGACCTGGTAGATGCACAGAATGCTGCCCTCAGGCACAGCAGAGTAGTTATTACCCTTGCAGACCTTATGATCTTCAAGATGATCTTGTGCTGCAGGAGATTTCTCATTTTGGGATGCTGTTTTAGACCATCTGGATCCAGGATGCTCTAGAAACTAAATAACCACTGAAACAAAACATCTGGGGGTCTGTGTGGTGGCTGGTACAGGAGAGGGGCTGTTGGCACTGCCCCAGGTATGGGAGAGAAGTGGGTGTTTGGGAGAGAACACACAGTCCCTGTGTGTGGTTTGTTAAATGATCACAGCTGGAAACAGGAAGGAATTGCTACACAGGGAAGATTCTGTGGAAAGGGTTACTGGGACACCAAACCCAGCTCCAACCAACTCACAGAGCAAAAGGCAAAAAAGTAATCAAATCAGGATTTCCCTCCAGAAAATCCATGGAAAGTCTGCAAAGTCATAGTAACTCCCTCGGCATTCCAAACAAATCCAGAGGCACCTGGGAGGCTGCTTTGCAGTCAGGGCAGTCCCACAGTGATGGGCTGTGGAGAGAACACCCCGTGGGCAGTGCAGAATGCAGGTCAGCAGGGGATACTGCCCTTGGCTTCCCAATACTTGTCCTCTGGCCCAGAGTATGGCTTTGGATCTCCTCAGACCTTCTCCTGGATGCTTTAAAAACCTGGACTGATGAAAAATCTGACCTGCTGCCTGTTCCCTCTCACAGCAACCACCACAACCCCAGAGAAACACCTTTGTGTCCTCCACCTCTGTCAGCTGGCACAGAGCCAGCCAGACACACGTTTTAGAGGAAAAAAAAAATCACCCTGAATATGAAAATCAAGTTCAAGGGGCTCAGACACCTCGATCCCACAGTCAGCAACCTCCTGCTGAGGTTGAATCGTTGCCTGTTTGGGAAGCCTTTGGTTAACAGCCTGTGCAGGTGGGGGCATTTTCCTGCTCTGCTGGGATTGTACGGATGCCTGACCTGCATGACTCACTTCAAAGGCTTGTGGGGTTTTTAAGGAATCCAGAGAATACCCTGCCTGAGCCTCCTTCCTTCATTACCAACTAAACAACTCCTTACAAACACAAGCTCATCTCACTAACACATCTCCAAGAGGGAATTTGTCCCACTCAGTCATGGAACATTCCAAGGGGAGCAGAGATGTTTGTTCCAGACCTCCCAAAAGCTCTGGTTTATGTTTGGACCTGTAGCACTGTGGACAGTTTGCAAGGGCAGCACCTGTGAGCCAGGAGAACCACTGGTTTTGGGGGATTCTCCCACTGCCTGCCCTGCAGAGCCAGGCATTAACTCATCTTCATTAACACTTAAATAAATTAGTGGTGGGCTTATCTGGGCAACCAGCAGAGAGAGATTGTGCTGCTGCCCACACACACGGGTGTTTTGAAAGATTCCCTGTGGGCTGTTTGGCACTGTCATGTGGTTTTTGCATCTGAACTCATCTTCAGCCCCATTCCAAACTCCCAGTGACCACAACCCCGCGCCAGCCTACCTCGGATCCCATCCTGCAGCTCCTTGGTGATGATGGGCAGGTCATCCACATCCACAAAGTGCAGGTGTTTGTCTGGGGGCTGGCTGGCAGCAGCAGAGAGCTCCAGGTAGTTGCCCCGGCCCGTGCTGACGATGAACACCGTCACCCCCATGTCCTTCAGCAGCTGCATGGGCTCCGAGATGTCATCAGTGGAGAAACCATCCGTCACCCAAACCAGCACCTTGGGCACGTCTGGCCGGGCTCCAGCCTCGCCACTGAAGAGCTTTTCCTTGGCAAAGGACAGAGCTTTGCCCGTGTTGGTGTCTCCCATGAGCTGCCGCGTGTCCCGGATCGCCTGCCGCAGGCTCCCGCTGGACGGGTGCCGGTCAAACGGGAACTCCATGGTGGGCGTGGTGCTGATGTGGATGATGCTGGTCTGGACATCTCTGGGGCCGAAGGTGAAAGGCTGCAAAAGGTCCCACATGAATTCCTTGACCCTGGAGAACTCATAGTGGGAGACGCTGGCAGAGCTGTCTAGCAGGAAGAGGAGGTCCCCTTCCGTGTTGGAAATAGGCGGCCGCGGACCTGGAAGGGAAAGGGAGAGGGAAGAGTGTTAGAGGAGGGATGTGAACCCAAAACCTGCCAGGAAAGCTTGGTTGTTCTATGCCAAATCTGAGAATTCAGTGAGAGGTGTTTGCTGAGATGGCAGAGTTCCACCAGACCTCCTGGAACAAGAGAAATCAGGCGGAGCCTTCAGAAATGGAGAAGGTTAAAGTTACTTGGAGGTGACTGTTTACAAGAGCCTGTGGTGACAGGACAAGGGGGATTCAAACTGACAGAGGATAGGGTTAGATTAGATATTAGGAAGAAATCCTTCCCTGGGAGGGGGGGAGAGGCCCTGGCACAGGTTGCCCAGAGAAGCTGTGGCTGCCCCATCCCTGGAAGCATCCAAGGCCAGGTTGGACGGGGCTTGGAGCAACCTGGGCTAGTGGAAGGTGTCCCTGCCCATGGCAGGGGGTGGAAATGGATGATCTTTAAGGTCTCTTCCAACCCAAACCATCCTGTGATTCTTTGATCCTCTGACTAATCTAGAGAGGCCAGGAGGAGGCAGGAGACCTGCCATCCACCTGGATCACAGCCAATTCCATGTGCCCAGCACAGCTCAGCCCTGTGCCACAGACACACCCTCCAGAGTGACCTGGCACTGAGAGCTGAGCAGAAAATGAAAGTGAAGTCCAGTGAGCTTTCCTGTGTGCCTGCAGCAACTGCCATTTCATCACCACATCACGCAGTGGAGCTGAACTGTGACCCACAGGACCCTGCCACTGGTTCCCAGAACTCCTACTGGCATTCCAGCAGGGCTTTGTTTAGGGCTTCTGGCTGCACGAGCAAGGCAAGCACACGTAGCCATGGCTCTCTGCTTTTTTGGGGGGGAGGTTTAGGCTGGATACCAGGAAAAGGTTCTTCCCCCAGAGGGTGGTTGGCACTGGACAGGCTCCCCAGGGCAGTGGGCACAGCCCCAAGGCTGCCAGAGCTCCAGGAGTGTTTGGACAACACTCTCAGGGACAGGGTGGGATTGCTGAGGTGTCTGTGCAGGGCCAGGAGTTGGACTGGATGATCCTGATGGGTCCCTTCCAACTCAGCATATTCTATTATTTTCTCTCTTCTGGCAGAAGTACAAGCCACTGACTTGGCTGGCAGGACACAGGGAGAGATCTTGGAACACGCTGCCACCTCCCTGGGGGACATCGTGGTTCCTCACTGGTTTGAGGAGTGTCACTCACTTCCCAAATGTTGCAACCAACAGCTGTAAAAGCTCCTGGCCCTGGCAGGGCAGGGGGCAGCGGCCAGAGGACACTGCTCACAAGCAGTAAACAACAGGGTCACATGTACAAACCCTGGGAGGGGAATCTGGAGTTCACCTCGAGGGAGCAGACACAAGCAGAAATCCCACTGCTGCCAGAACGACCTGCAGAGGGAACACCCCTGGGAAAACCAGTGTGGAACACCCCATTCAAAGAGAAGGACATCAAAGGAGAGTCACAGCCATGCCCTCTGGTCTGTACCCTGCAGCTCTGGGGCACCCAGAGAGCTGGGCAGAACACTGCCATCCTTTAAGCATAGCTGGGAATAGCTGTGTTAATTGGGAACAGCTACAGCCTGACACCACAAGGTTCTGCCTGCAGGGGAGAAAGCATCGATTAACAACAACTGATTAACAACTGGTTAACAAAACCAACAGCTAAACCCAGTGGTGGGCAGGGTGTATTTTGGAGCTGAAGGGACTGTCTGTGGGTGGAGCAGAAGCCTCATCCTTCATGCAGACAAACGCCACCTACCTAACGCTCAGCCCTGCATGACAGGCAAACAAGTCGCTCCCGTTCGGATTTTGGCAGCGGAAAGAACCCGTAAAAGAAAAAAAAAAAAAAAAAATCGAGACAAAGGCTCTCGCTACACCGGGAGCGTGGCAACGCTTCCAAAGCCACTGGGCACCCCCTCGTCCTTCCCCTCATCCTTCCTCCTGCTCCCTGTCCCGCATCCAACCCAAACATGCCATCCGTGCCAGAGGTGGGGCCGGGGAGGTTGGTTGCCACCAAATCCCTGCCTTACGCAAGCGGCTGCTGTTTTCGGGCCGTTCCCTCGCTCCAGACGGAGGGATGATTGGCTGTTTGGCAGCGTGCCAGGTGAGGATCTCTCACTTCCAGCGGGATTTGGAGGGAAGAGGCGTCCATGAGCCTGTCAGGTCTTCGCTTGGAATAACTCTGCAGACCTCCCATCACTGCAGTCCCCGCGCTCTGCTTGACTCCAGAGAGCACAGGGCAGGATCCTCTTGTCACTGCCTGGTCAATAAACTCAGATCAGCCACGCAGAGAAGTGTTTGGAAGGGGCTGATAGGGGAGCAACACATCACTATGGAGACACGGTGCTGCCTGTTGGCTTTTCCAGGAGAAAAACAGCTGGCCAGACTTCCCTGTGATGCTGACAGGAGACATCCGCTTCCAGAGCTCCCCCTGCTCTCAGCTGGGACCTGAACACATGCCACACGCCTGATTTACGTGGGGCTTGGAGCTCGTGGAGCATGATTACAGCCAGAAAAGATCATGTCCTGTCTTGGTTAACTGTGCTTGACATTCCACATTTGTCTTCTCATCTCGTTGTTTGGCCACGCGAGGGAAAAGAAGTTCTCCTGTGAGTGGAGGCAGGTTTGGAGGCTGAGGAACACGGACTCTGCTTCCCTGTGGCCCCTTTGGATCACAGTGAGAGGCAGGAGGGGAAAGGCACCACCTCTCCCAGACAGAGAGGTGTCCCACCAAGCCACCCAGGAGGGGTTTTACACTTCAAACCACGCCAGAGAGGGCTGTGCCAGGGGAGAGGGGCTGATCACACACTTGATTGAGGAGCTGAGCCCCACCAAGCACAATAAACTTGTGTGACTAAAAGCCCAAACTGCCTGTGCAGGTTCCAGCTTGTCTGTGCCATGGATTTCGGGCTGAGGGTTGAGAAACGGCCCTTCAGACAAATCCCAACAGCAGGAAGGAAGCTGTACTGCCACCTCTTAGGATCTTTTCGGGAGTTTCATTATCTCTGCTCTTTTATTTGGAGCCTCAAGAGTTCTGGAATCATGGAATTACAGCAGGTGTTAAGCTGTGCTTCAGAGATCAGTAAGGGCTCCCTACAAAGTGGGTATCGATGGGCCAAGTATTTATTTTTCACTCACTGCCCCCACAGGGATGGCAACATTCCCATCATTTTCAGCTGATGCTAGTCCAGAGTAACCCAGTAATGACAATCTGATTTCATTTATCAAAGCCCAGACTATCAAATGGTCACACTTTACACTGATGCAACAGAGATCTGAACCTGGACCCAAAGAGGAAAGTGGTGGAACCGTGTGATGCTCTGCCTTGACTCTGTGCCTTGGTGCATGAAATCAGTACCCACTGCCCTGAACAATCTAATCATTCCTGAGCATGTGGAAGCACCACTGGCCATCCAGCAGCTTCTTCCCTTTGCCCACTGCAACTGTGGAATGAAGCCACAATCCTTCACCTTTGGTCAGGTCCCAAGGAAACAGGGTTATAGACGTGCATCCTGACCTCTCAAACAGCCCCTCTCGGCGTGTGATCACGGCACAGCATCCCAACACCTCTGGACAAGCACCATCCCATTCCCAGGAGCCCTCCCAGGCCAGCTGCTCACTCAGGGCTGCCTTAGGGAGCACCCAGAGGAGCTGAGGAGGCTCCACATCAAAAAGCTGCTGGGTGGGATCTTCCCCCCAGCAGGTTCATTCCCCTGCAGTAACACAGCACACACCTCCGCCTCTGGAGCAAGGCACAGCCCTTCTGGAATGCCGTGGCTTGCTCTGTCACATACCCTGAAGGTCTGAGCATTGTTTTTTAGCCCGGGCTGGGAAGCTGCCACATACACTCCCAGGGCAGCAGAGTGGCAGGACAATAGGAATAACGGCTGCCTGCGTGGACTTTGAGCACTGTGGCAATGCCAGAAGCAGCAGTACCATTCCTGAACCAGCTTGGGACACTGAGGGACAGGATCCAGCACCCTGCAAGGAGATCTGAGCTACACACACAGCCTGCTCTGGGTACCAGAAACAGAATCAAACCCCAGCAGTCTGAGCTGCTCGCTGAGTCAGAGGACCTCCTGTCCACACAGACATGAGGTTCACTCTCCTTTCCCACTGGATTGCACTTCCCAGGTGCAGTGAAAACCAGACACAACCAGCACTAGCCCTGCAGCCACAGAACCTTTTCTACCTGTGAGGAAAAAGGCCGTACAAAAATGAATTGCACCAGCTCAGCCACCACGGTGTGGGATGAGTCTCTGCCCAGCAGCACAGTGCAGGGACCAGGAATGAGACATTCACCTCCTCCACATCCCTTTTCCCACTGTCAGTTCTGCAGGACTGACCCACAGTCGTTTTCCATGAACAGTATCCAAGAGAAAGCATTTTAAAGAGAAACTGTAATGACTGAATTACAGAGATTAGCAAGAGGAGAAGACAAGGATAGTGTTAATCACTGGTTTTACTTCTCTTAACGCATGTCCTCCAGTACAGAGGTAACAGTGAGGAACAAGGATTTTTTTCCATATGATTACACTAAACTCTGCAAGTTTTTGAAATAGTTTCCTTTTCCCTACTGGAAACAAACAGGGCAACATTTCCAATAGGCGATTTTAGACAGGTTTGTTTGTTTGTTCTTTATACAAGTATAACTATACACCTAAAGCATCAATACAACCTCAGCTTTTATCCTGAAAAGGTTTCGGGAGAAGCTCTGAGGAGCAGGAGGCATTAAATGGGGGAAAGCACCGCGGGAACGCCTCGCCTTTCCAGGCACTCACCTCGCTCAGGTGTGTCCTGTCCCGCAGCAAACCGCAGCCACAGCCCGAGAGAAAGCACTGCCTTGGCCAACATAGCAAAGCCTGGTCCTGGGCAAGCTACCTTAAATCCAACAGCTGGGCTCTGTGAAGGCAGATGAAAAGCTTAAGATCAGTCATAGTACGCCAGATCCCGGGGTGCCACTTCCACGCTGCTCATGCCTTGGGATCCGGCTGCTCCTCCCCGTGTGTTTCGCTGGGCTGTGGTGTGAGCTCTGGCTCCTGGAGGCAATTTTCCTTCCTTCCACCCCCTGCCCCCCCCCACACTCCTTTTAGAGTCATAAATCCATCTTGACAGGAATAGCTGGAGGAGAGGCACACGCGGCACCCCTGCTGCTCTTCCTCTCCCCGAGTTCAGCTTTGCCCCAGGAGCGGGGGATTCGGTTGCAGCCCGAGCGCAGCTGGGCTGGTTTGAAAAATATATCCCCGCAGATAAAAACTTTGGCCCTGCGAGACACTGGCAGCGGGCCAGCTGCCAGGGGGGGGGGAAAAGGAGGGAAACGCTCAGAGAAATCCAAAGCTCTCTGCTCTGGAATGAGCTGGAAGAAGGAGAAACACGTATATAAAGGAAAGAAAAAAGTAGAAAGGCTGGGGAGCTGCCCTGCCCTGGGAATATTGGCTAATCTTCGGGGAGGAGGCACGGAGCGTTCCGCAGGTCCTAGTGCTGCCCAGCGTGTCCCTGCCCTGCCTGGGGGGCACACGGGGGGACACACGGACCTGCTGTGCCCTGGGGAAGGGCTGGTGCAGTCACAGAGCCTGCAGGAAGGGCACGGAGCGATCCTGGGAATTGTGGATCGTCTCCCTCGGCGTGGTGTTAAACACGTCCTCGGGTCTGTGATCCTGAGTCACAGGGGGCTCACACGCCTAAAGATAAACCTGTGACAAACGTCCTGCTGGATGGAGGGGCTCAGAGTTTGGCAGAGAGCAAATACCAAAGCCCCCAAGGGTCAGCCTTCACTGGCTGCAGTCTCTCAATGCTCCTGTGTGGGAGAATCAGCCAGAACACAAACCAAACCAAACCTTACCCTTCTCCCGGCTGTCCTGCTCTCCATGGATCTGCTTCTGGCTCCTTCTCATCAGCTACAGGTGACAACAGCCCTTTTCCCTCTTTCCCTGTGGGTTTTTGGCTGCTTCTGGATGGATCCAAGATGTTACTCGTAGAGGAAAAAGCTGGCAAGTTCCACCTAATTATGAAGAGACTCATCAACCATCACCTCCTTAACACAGGGAGTGTTTCAGCCTGACCAACAGGACAGGCTGAAAAATAGCAGAGGAGGAATGCTCAGAATTTTGTGGGATTTATGAAACCATTGAGCAATATTTTCCCCCACTTTGATTTTCTCCCCCCCCCCGGGGATTGCCAAAAAAGCAAAGAGGGGTTAGGGGCCAAGGGGTGTGCAGGGTGGAAAAAAGTTGTATCCAAACTCACCCTCCAAGTGGAAAGTCAGAACAGGCCCAAGAAATCAGATATAATTGAGAGACCGTGGATTCAGTCAACTAATTAAACCTCCTGGGCACTTAGTTGGTGTTCCCCTGCCAGTCTGGTAGCATGTGCATCACAAAGGAGCTGTGCAGTATCAGGCTGTGCAATAACTGTGTCCCAGGTGGCCCTGTATGAGTGACAGCATCATCCACTGGTTCCTACAGGCTGGGATAAGCATTATCCCAGGGACTCAAGAGAAGGAGATACCCCTGCTCTCATCCTGAGATCCCCTCAAAGGTGCCAGTCTGGGTCCTGAGGCGGTAGGAGGAGCAGGTACTGTGGCAGAGGAGCTGTCAGTCTGCAGCCTCATGTGGCAAGAAAGCTTCCAGGGAAAAATTACAAAGCAAAGCAAATCACACCATGGTCTAATTCACCAATCTGAGCAAATTCATCAGCTCCTTTTGCACAGATTCACATTCCATTCAGGTGCTGCTGTATTGACCATGGTGGCAGCCAAGAAGGTAAAAGGCTTTCTAAGCCACTGCTGAGTGCAGGATTTTGTCCAGTCTCATCCTTGTTCTCTCCTAGTGTGTGTGTCCTGCTTGCTGCTCTCACACTGGCTGGATTCTGGACCTGGGATACCGAAGGGATGAGCTGGAGGAAGCAAGTGTTGCTCCATTGCAAACCATTTGCTTCTCATCAACTAGCCCAGACAGTCCTGCCCCATTCTCCTCCTGTTCTGAGAAAATGATCTAGAAATGCTCTGGGTCTTGTTCCCAGGGCTCTCAGATGCACATCTAGAGCCCCTTGAACAGGGCTGGTGGGTATCTGGAGATGATTTCCTTCCATTACTCACTTCCCAAGGAAGTGTTGCTCATCTTAGAATAATTCCCTTTTTTTGCCATTTTATCAATGTGAATGCCATTCAGCCTCACACCCTGCAGCCTGGAGGGATTTCAGCCTTTATGTCCCTGTAGGTCCTGCTGGGATAGGTGGAAGCAGGAAAAAGCAGCCTGGAAAATAATTAGATCTTAACACAGTTCGGGTTTATTTTTAAACTTTACAGTAATTGGCAAATCCTGTTTCCAGTAAGGCTGGTGCCTGCTCATGCTGATTCTTTCCTGGATGCATCCTGCACTCTTGAAGTGTCACTCCAGATCTGCTCCTGCATAAATTGAGCTCAGACTCTGGCTGCAGATCTCAGCTCAGGCTCAGCTCCCCATCACTGCTAAGCTCGGGTTCTCCACCTGCCTTGGACTTGGCCAAAATTCCCCCCAGGGGTGATCCAGGCACCGAGGTGCTGAGTTACAGAACAGCTCAGGATCAGCTGACAACTGCAAGAAGGAAAAAAAACAAAAATCCCCAAATGAAAGCCACCCCCACCCTCCCCAGTCAACCACAGTTTGGTCGTGGTGTTGCTGAGTGAGGCTCAGGCAGGTACACACATATTTTATGGAGCACAAGCCCTCAGCTTGTTCTGGTGTCGTGCTGTGGCTGCTGTGACACTCCAGGGATGTAAACAACCCACAATTTCTGGAGAGATGCAACATCCTCTCCGAGACAAATGACTGCAGCTGGAACAAACACGGGCTTTTGGGAACACAGCCTTGTTTCAGCTCCACATAGGCGGGTTTGTTTGCTGGGGGAATCTATATATGGCAGTTTGGAAATTCCCCATTTGGAAAGGAAGCGGAGCGGCTTCACAAGCACCGGGAGGATGATGGGGGTGAAAACTTCCCCTTGAGCTCCAGGGCAGGTTTGTGCAGCCCAGCACAGGTGGGGAGATACCCAAGGAGCCAGGGATCCAACTGGAATCCACGCACCAGGTCTTGGGCTGGAAGGCCAGACCCCAGCAGAGGATGCTGAGAGCTACTGAAACACCAACAGCATTCCCAGCCAGCTCCAGGTTTTGCCCCAAAATGACCAGGCACAGCTCATCCCACTGCCCCAGTCACACTCAGCTTCTACACAGCCCCAGGCTGCATGGCCAGAGGGCATGAACCTGAACTCCCTGACCCCAGACATGCCAGCCTGGCTCCCAGCAGAGGATCAGGCCCCGTGCTGCCACTTCTCAGTTAACAGTGTGTCATGGAGTCTCCAGCCTCAAGTCATCTCTTATTTTTGTTTGACTTGGAAGACAAACTACAAAAATAGATGTGTTTACTTGCTGCATTCACCAGTTTTATGTTTCTCAGGAGTTGACCAGTGCCTAGGAATGACTCCACAGTGAGGTAAGATCTAGCTTATAGATGATCTCTTTTATCCCAAAGCATCCTAAAATGTCACACAACACAAGAATACAGCCACTTCTGGGGTGAAGTGCAGGAGCAGCCTAGACTCTCAACCCTAAATTCAGAGTACCTCAACCTAAATTCAGAGTGCCTCAACCTAAATTCAGAGTGCCTCAACCCTAAATTCAGAGTGCCTCAACCCTAAATTCAGAGTACCTCAAGCCCAAAGATTTCATTTTCTCCTGCCTGGAACTGCTGTAATTCCTTTGACTCATCCTAACTGCTCACAGCTAGAGCAGGCTACCCCACACAGGGCAAACCAGTGAAGGGGTAAACCAGGAGAAACAGCAAAAGACAACATGGACTTTTGGTCTTTCAGAGGTTTCTGGATGTCTCCTGTTGTAAGGTAGGTCAGAAATAGCCCAGCTCCCTGTCTCTGTCCCTCCCTGTTACTCTGAGGGCTGCCCTGGTGTGCAGCAGGCTGAGTTCAGAGCTGTTGGGATGTCAGAATGATCCTCCACCCCTCTGCAGAGATGCCAGTGCTGTCCACAGGCATCAGCTTCCCTACCAAGGAGGAGCTGGCAGAGCCTTTGCCTCACTGCTTCATCCTTGGCTTCCAGCTCAGCCCAGGACGAGGAGGAGGAGGAGTAGGGTGGGGAACACTGATCCCCCAAAGGAACAGGCAGGACACAGGTTGAGCCATCCTGGTGTGTCCCAAAGCACAGATTCCCCCAAATCACACATTGTCTGTGCAGTGACCACAACCCCAGCCCCAGCCCCAGGGGAGGAGGGCACAGATGGGCAAAACCCTTTGACTTCTGGGGCCTGAGGTTTTCCCAGCAGAGTGTCCTCAGTCCCTGCTTTGCAATGACAGTGCTGCCATAAATAAGGGAGTGGATGTTGCTTGTAAAGAACTGACCCCACAGTGCCAGGAACTGCACAGCAGGGAGGGTACAAACCTGGATGGGCCCCTGATAGTCCCTAGCAGGGACCCATCAGGTCTTGAGGACTAGCATCTCCTTCCAAAGACTTGTCCTAAATGCTTCAGAGGTGCCTGGTCACACAGAGGACTTGGGGAAGAGTGACTGATTCAGCTCACAGATTCCCAAATCCTTGATGAACCACCTTCTCCATGCAGCTCCTACTGCATGTCCAAGTCTAATTCCTTGGGCTTAGCAGGGCATGTGGGTTTGATGGCTCTGATCAGGGGGGAACCTTCATGTTTACCCCTGAGAATCTCTAGCAGAGATTCTCCAAGACTTCAGATTCCTGCTTCATTTCCTCCACAAAACAGGATTTTACTGCCTTTTTCCCAGCTGGACCCAAACTGTAGCCTCTCTTTGCTTGCCAGGAAGCCAAATAGTTCCAGGAATTGGACCCACTTCTAAGCAGTACAAGTGAGGTCTGGATGTAGTGGTCAGTTTTTAACCAAAGGCTATTCTTTGGAGTGGATCCTTTTCCTTATTGCTTGACTTTTATCCCTTATCTCTATCCTGTTAGGAAAGCCCAGACAACTGGGAAAGGCCAGTTTTAAGAGAATCTCCTTAGAAACTGGGTTTCCTGAGGAATTTCCAGCGACACAATAAGCTGCTCTTTCCCACTGAACAGCAAGTTCTCAGCCTTGTGAACTCTCAGCCTCTCTCAAGAATTGTAGGCTCTTAACATGTCAGTCTGGGAGAGAGGGAAGAGACAATTTAGAGCATCCTGCAGGCATGTCCACACACACACAAGAGCCAGACGTGGCAGAGAAAGCCTCCTGCACAGAGGAGGTTCTGCATTTGGACAGCCTTCCCAGCTTGTTTGTCTGCAGGGTGTCTCAGGGAGGAGCCAGTAAAGAAACAACCAAAGCAAAGGGTATCAGATTCCCTCCCCAGGAGGCTGCTTTGTCATCTGTTTTGCTTATTTTACCTTCTGTCCCCAATTTCTTTTGAGTCCCAGCAGTAATTGTTGAGGCAGTTTCACAGCCTCATGCCCCTGCAGCTCTGACACGCTGCTGGGTGGGTTTTGGAGGGCTCAGTTAACTCCATCGTGACTTTTAGCAGCTTGTTTGGACAACAGTGCTGTTCATCCATCCCTGCCTCACCTTTCAGGCAGTGGTGGCATAAGGAGAGGCCACCAGGGCGTTATTTCCCCCTCCCAAGCTCGTGCCCTGGGAGCCACAGCCCATTGATGGTCAGGAATAGAGCAACCCCCCCTCCAGGAGAGTTCCTGCTCCCATCAGCTGTGTTTTAGGTGTGCTCTATTTTTAGAGGCTTCTCTAAATCTTGCCAGGCTCTGGGAGTTCTTAGCGTGGTGGGTGGGGGGAAGCAAGGCAAAGACAGTGATGGATGAGCCTCTGAGCACCCATCAGCCCCTCCAGCCACAACAGGAAAGGGAAGCAGAGGGTGGCTGCTGAGTTCCTATCAGGAGAGACCGCCTGGCCCCCACTTCAAGTGCAGCTGCAGGAGAGCTGGCCAAGCTCTGCTCTCTGCTCACAGCCTGGAATTCAGACCGGAGTGAGGCCGATTTTCCATCAGCCTCAACACCCAGGTGACAGCTCGAGCCTCTCCCCTCCCAGCTCTGCAGCTTTCCTGTTCTCCCCCTCATGCCAGCACAGCTTTTGGGACTAGAGAAGCTTGGCTTCAGGATAAATGCCATCCAAAAACTGGCATGCTGGGGTGGAACAGGTTCAGCACTGCAGCACAGGAGCACAACTGGACCAGTGTGAGACAGGGATTTCCAGTTATTTCTCTGGTCCAGGCTGCCAGAAGGGCACAGACCTCCAGTTTTGGGGTTTATAATGGGGCTGCCTCTAAGGTGGGCTTTGCTGGGGGCTCCCTTTGCATCTGGAGCCTTTTACCCCCTCTCAGAAATAAGGCAAAAACACGTGAGCAGGAACAAAGCTCGGAGCACAAGAAACAATCCCCCTTTTTGTGTGAAGCCAGCCCGGCAGCCGGGCAGTGAGTGGGAGGAGAGGGAATGACTCCCTGTGCCGTCAGCAGGGCTCCTCCAGCCCGGCTGACCTCAGCCAGCTCACTCCATGCTCCTGGAACACTTGGAAACTTGTCCCCCCCATGCTGGGCAGCGACAGAGGGAGCACAGCATGGGATCATCTCTGAGTCAGCTCCAAGTTTCTCCCTCAAGGCACCGATTCTTCATTTTCCACGCGTTCATCAGGTTCTGGAGGTGCTTTGTGGATCCAGGCTCTGGTGCACAAAAGCCACAGACAGGATGGGACAATCCACATGCTGACTTTTCTGGCACAAAAGAGCTGAGCCAGTCAGGCTCCTGGAGCACTGGGAAGCTCAGGAGGGAAAGGATGTGGAGCAGGGCACACTCTGTCCCTGGGCAAGGCTGCCACTGCCCTCACAAACCAACCCTCGGGAGCTGGCAAGGCTCTCGTGTCCCTTTTCACCATCACAGGCTCAGTTTGAGGTCATTTTATCAATTAAAGGGGTAGAGGAGGGCTGCTGAGATTTCCAAGGACTGAACAGTCACTTGTTTCTGTGGGAAGGGACCAATTCCACCCTGAGCCACCCAATGCAGGCAGGAGCTTCACTGCACCTGATGCCAACACTGGGGGACATAACCCTTAATATCCAACTTGAACTCACTCCTGGAAAGAGCCATGCTGAGCTCTGAGAGGGCAGGATGAAATCTGAGAGTGATAAGGGGGGAAAGACTTCCTACCATCAACAAGTTGCTGTTTACAGTCAAAAGAAGGCAGATTAGAATTCCTGTGGCATAAACAAGCCCGAGGGAGTGGAGGGTTCTGCTGGGAAACACTCTGCCTGACTCTTCCTCACTGCAAGTCCTGCCAGCCTTGTGTCCTCCCACGTCACACCAGGGAAATAGCTGCAATTCCAGCAGTCCATAAAGAAAGAGGTGACTTGATGCCTGCAAAGCCATCAAAACAATTCCCATCTATTTTGGGGATAAGAGACTTTTGTTCCAGAGCTGGGTGCTGTAATGCCTGACCCAGTGGTGAAAGGACAACAAGAGCACAAATATTCCCCCGCAAATAAGTGGCACTGTTGGACAGAAATGTCCCCTCTGCTCCCCACCCTTCCAGGGAGGCTCCTTCTGCAAGAGGAATTTGCTTCTTCAAGAAAGAAGAGGCAGGTGATGTGAGTGCAGAGCCACATCCACACTCCTCACTTCCCAACAGGAAAGAGGAGTCAAATCAAATCCAGTAAGAAACATTACAGAAGTTGGAAAGGAGGTGAAGTCCACTAAGCTAAACAAATTAGCCTCGTGGAAATCTGCCACTGCAGCAAATTCCTAGAAATGGTCTTGGAAATCCCCCCAAAAATGTGATGGGTCACATTAATGCCACTTAAACATTCAGAGAAGTAGAGTATGGGAACAGCAACAGAGCAACAGCTGCACTCACACTAACACTGACCCACATCTCTGTGCATGATTAGACTCAAATCCTGGTCTTTACTGAAAATCTGCAATTCCAGCTATTCCTGCCCTCCCCAGCTGAACCAAGAAATGAAGTTACACTTACCACTTCCACAGTCATTTTCCCTCCTGGCTCTCCAAAGAAGAGGAGAGCTCTGTGTGCACAGATTTATATGTGGATGGGATGCAGGGCAGAAAAAAAGGGAGGGAGGGGTCGTCAGCCTCAGGCACGTTCAGCTGGAAATTCCAGGTGTTTCTGTTGCTGTTCAGGAGAGGTGGCAGGGAAGGCTGTGTTCAAACTGGGCTGCCCAAAGTGTGGGACCTGCCCTGATCCCTGGTCCTGCAGAGGAAATCTGGCAGATCCTGTTTTGGAGAGTTCTCCCACACATGGGGCTCTTTCTGCCTCTGCTTCCTGGCACCTGTCAAGGACGTTGCTGTCGTGATACTCTGCCAGTAAAAGACACTCAGAGTTTCTCTTCTCGTGTGTTCTGTGCCTTTCCTCATCTCCATCACTGACAAGCTCTTGAGAGGCCGTGGCAGGCTGGTCAGGAATGGAGGTGACACGTGGAACATGATGGAGAGGTGTCCCAGAGGGTAAACGAGGAAAATTGATGCGCAATGGACCTGTGAAACTGGAAAAAAAGCACCTTTTCCCTGCAGTCTTTCCCCCAGACTATTTGTTATTGCTTGCATCATCATTCATGTAGGCTATCAAGATTTCTCTGCCTGTGTGGAATTCCCTACAAACCTCCAAATTCTGGGGGGTTCTTCCCTCTTCTCTCCTGCCCCTTCAGACGAGCTCGTGGCTGGATGTGAGGGGGCACCCATTGCTCCACATTTCATCAGCAGAACGCAGCAAAACCACAATGTTTTCACCCCTTGTGTCAGACCTCTGACCCCAAACAGGAATCAAACGTTTTCCAGGACTGTGGATCAAAAAGCAGACAAGTTTTAGTACAGGGATTCCTGGAATCATTTTTGTTACGGTTCGTCATTAATCAGGGTGACAAGACTTTCCTGTGTTGCAGTTTTGGAAAGGAGCATGAAAGCTGGAGGCTGAGCCACGTCGTGTGTGCTGCAGTGAGTATCCCAAATCCTTCTGGAGCAGATATGGAGGATGCCAGCAGGAATGCAAAGACACTTAATGTCCCATGGTAGACCCTAGTAAAACATCCTGCACACGAGGGGGTCATGAGCTCAAAGAGAAAGTGTTTAATTTCTGGTTGTGAACGATCCAGACGCAGGAGGAACTCCAACAGTGACCTCATGGAAATGTGTTGTGCCAGAGGAACGCTTGGCCAGGCTTTGGAGGGAATTTTCCTTGCCTCCAGAACGTTCATGGGGTTTTGCTGAGCAGCCACGTCCAGCAGGACTGACGGAGAGATGGTGCATCTGTTGTGAACAGCCCTGCCCTGGGGTACAGTTACATGGGAGAACAACCTCCACCACCTGTGGGTTGCTCTGTTCTATCCTTTTAGTCTTTCCTGGATAAGAAAAGGGGCTTGTTGGTCTGCAGCTTTTCCCTCTAACCATTATTATTGGGAATCCGTGAGTCTCTGTGAAATGGTTCAGCACAAACACGGCTTTGTTGCTTTCTGGGGGAAATGGGGGGATTCTGCAGCTGCAACATTTGTACTCCAGGAAGTCTCCACCTGTGTTTTTCCAGCTCACAGGTCATAGCAAACCCTGTTCTCCATCACTGCTGTCTTGATGAGACAACCCCTAAAGGCTCATCACAGCCTTTGGGTACCACATTGGAGGGGCTGAAATTGTGGCAAGGGGCAGTGAGATGTTAAATGGTCAAGGCAAGCACCAAAAAGCCCCATGAACAAAGGGCCCTTCGTCAAGAAACCAAGGTGAGTTCCACCCTCAGCACCTGTGCAATCCCAAGGAAACCTGATTTGCCAAGTGCTGACAGGAATGGTCTAGCCCAGGCACAGAGCCATGCCCAGGTACTGAGAACAAACTAGAAAAATAGCAGAGGTTTTCCCACCCTTATTCAGCTGCATGACATCCTTAACTGCAACCAGGCAAAAGGGTTTTCTGTCTTACCCCTCTATTTATGTTGGATATGGAGTATTGCATTATTAAAAAGCAGTAAATCAGGAGACTGAATGAACCCTTTCCCTGTAACCTGAACTAAAACCCTCTGGTGCTCTGAAACACTTGGACTGATTGATTTCCTCTCTAGGCTTAATGTTTTGTTCTCTGGGTTTCTAAGCTGTGACTAGAAAGCAAATGCCAGAATATCCCAAGCAGAGTGTTTGCCTGGTGCATCTGGCTCGGATGGAGTTCAGACCCCACAGCAAATTAAATGTGTGCAGCAGCAGGTGAAGTGCAGCTGGTGCCTGCAAGAAAAGTGCCCTTTGTAACAGCATCTGTGCCCAAAGCTGAGACAATCCCACCCTCCCTGTCTGTGGGTCAAGACCTCATGAGGGGAAAGGCAGTGTGAGAGGGGAAAGCCATTTCCAAGAAGAAATAGGAGCTATCCAAGAGCAGTTTGCAAGAAAACTAGTTGGATCTCTTCCCTCTCTCCCATGCCCTGTTGTGGTAAAGCCCAGTTTTCTGGCAGGAAAGGCAGTCCCTGGGTGTGCTGCAGGGCTGAGCTCGTTTTGGGACAAGGATAAGGATAAGGAGTTTTATTTCCCAGCTGGACTCTGCTAATACTTGTTCCTCTCAAACAGTGAGCGCTGTGTGAGTGGAGGGCTCTGTCTACATCTCAGCAGCAGCTGATTTAGGGAGGCTGAGGGATCCAGGATGGCTGAAAAGGTGGGAAACCCGGTGTAAGTGCTGATGGCCAGCATGGGACCATGGTCACCACACCTAAAACAGAAACCAGAAGGCCAAAAGGCAATTCTTTCCAAAATGTGCTGAGCAGAGCCCCAGGCTCAGCATCACAACTGGGGCTGAAACAGCCCAGACTGATGAGGGGAAGCTGGTGAAGGAGCCAGGAGGGCTTTTCAGGGACAAAGCAGATATTCTGGGCTTTGAGCAGCAGGATGCTTTTGTCTGGAGGAAGTCTGCTCCCCTGGCTTCCAATTTTACTTCTGTTCTTCTGTGTAGGGCTTGGTTTCCTCAGTTCTATCCAAGTACGTGAGGAACAATGAAGGAGGCACGAGTGGAACTGGAGGCATCTGAAAGCAGAGAGCAAACAGCACCACTGCTTCCCTGAGTGGTTTGTCTGGGGTTTTTTTGGCTTTGCTTCTTATCTCTCCCTGAGCTTCACACAAACCATTGAAACTCAGGTCCAGCCCTGCACATCCTGTCTCTTTTTTACCTGCTGGAGGGTTGCCCACCGTGTCTCAGGGGGCAGGAGCACTCCAGTGTCTCCTGGTGTGACCCAGCAGTGCTTCCCAGGATGGTCTGGTTGACCTTTATGATGCTGAACCCCCCGGCTGTGCCGACAGTGGAACAAACTGCTTCATGCAGAGATGTCCTGTCTCCCAAAGTAGCCCCAGAGACAGGATGTCAGAACAATCTCCAGCTCCTAAAAGGGCTGGGAATGGCTTTTCAGCTTCCCCTTAAATATCCAGCGTGATAACTTGTGCCAGTAGAGCTGCTCAAAGCCCCAGTTTCTGCAGCCTGACAAAAATATGCTGAAAGGCCACAGGAAAAAAGCACAATTCTGTTTCCCCTTCTTCCTCCCCAAAAGTCTGTCACAAGGAGTTCCTTCCAGTGGTATCAAAGATGGGCCACAGCCACTCTGTACCTGTGGGAAATCCTCACCAGCCTTTGACTGCATCCTGCTCTGTCCCTGGAGGTGCCAGGGATTTGAGAAGGGCTCAGTGGCAGCTTTTCAGAACAGCAGATCCCAAAGGCAGATTGCTTTCATAGGGACACCCACTGCAGTCAAGTGCATCCCTGTGTTTCCTCCTGCAGACCAGGGACCTGGAGCCAGCTCCCTTTTCACTCTTGGCCACCTGCCCTGTCTGCCCCCACACCAGCCAGCACTTTCTCTTTGCAGTTTTCACCATGTTATCTAAGACCCTCTTCCTTGGTGGGGTTGGAACCAGATGATCTTTACAGTCCCTTCCAACCCAAACCATTCCGTGATCCCTTAGGCAGGTTCTCATCCTTTCCTGGGGAGAGAGACAAGGTAGGTGCAGGGGCTGGGAAGTTGTGATTATCCCCTTACACTGATAAAACACGAGCTGCCAGCCCCCCAGGATGGGCAGAGCAGTCATGTTGGCATTGCAACACTTCACAAAGGCTTTAACACACTTGAGCAGCCTCCTGCCTGGTGCCACGCTGATGGAAAGGTGTTGACAAAAGAGTGATTTTAGCACCCTGGTTTATTAACTCTGCTGCTGAAGAGCAGGAGCAGAACAGTGCTTTTGGGGGAGAGGGAGGAATGAACCCTCCTGTCCATCACCACTGCTCTGCTGCCAAGGAGTTACAGAGCCAGCACCTCTGTAGAATGCTCTGGCAGCTGCAGACAACTCCCTGAATGCTCCTCAGCTGGCACAGCTCAGCAGGCAGCTCAGAGCTGGGATGCTCTCTAAGGGCCAGTGTCCCTTCCAATAACTCCCAGTCACCTTCCTGAGTGCAGGAATGTCCTGAGTGAACATCTCTTTGCTCTTCCTTGCAGCAGGCTCAGGAAAGAGGAGTCCTTCCTTAGGCCTGGCTTTGGGGAAGGAAGCCAAGGACAGGCCCCCAGTGAGGCAGAGTTCCTGGAGCACAGCTTCAGGTTGCACTTCACTTGGTGTAACTGGAGTAGATGCTCCGAGTGTCCCTTGTCCTCCCCTCCCTTGTGACTCAGGCACTCGGAGTGTGTGGCCAGGGAGGAGCTGGCTGGGAAAGCTGACAGGGATTTAATTGCTTCTGGCATCCAAGGGCACCCACCCACAGCCTGGGCTGGTCCTGCTTCCCCACACCAGCATTTCCATGAACTCATGCCCTGGCAGAGGGAGAACTGCCCAGCACAGCCGTGACAATCCCTGCAGCTCTGAGCATCCAGCGTGGACAATCCACGGCTCTTCTCTTGAAAAGTGGCTCTGTTGTTGGGCTGATAAATGCCCCTATTTTTTTGCCCCTGGGGAATGGGGTGTAGGTCCTTCCCTTGGGCTGCCACCACAAAACCTGGGAATGTTGCCCAGCCTGCCCTGGCATTGCTCTTTCACAGGGAGGGGGATGATGGCAGCCCCAACTATCCTGCTGCCACAGACAGGCAGAGGGATTGTTCCCATCAGCAGCTCAGCTCTGTGGGAATTGGGTTCCTGTTCAGCTGCAGGAGGTGCTTGGGTTGGAGGGAAAGCAGTGACTGAGGTTTGGGAGGTGACTGCTGGCACTTAGAGGTGATGTGTGCACTGTGCCAGGACACACTGATCCCCCCGAGTCTCCTTTTGGGAAGTGACACTGTATTTTCCAGCAGTGGATCGTAGGATCACACCATCCCATACTCCCTCCCACTTGGCATTTTTCAGCCCTCACCAGCTAAATAGGGTCAGATCTGGCCAAAATTCCAGGGACAGACGCTGTTAACCAGCAATGGCCCTGCCCAGTAAGAGGGCTCCAAGGCAGAATCCGTGCCCAGGTACATGGATGGTCAGTGCCACTCCAGGCTGGATGTCCCAGAGCACAGGGACTGTCCCAGGCTCAGCCCCACAGCCCCATCTCGAGGCCTGGGCACACCCAGAGCAGCTGCTCCTCCAAGGCACAGCACCAGCTACAGCAGGCATTTGCAAACAATACATGAAATCCAGGGAAATTCCATCCTGGGGGATGACAGACAGCTAAAGGGGGGACCAAAACCACAGTTAGTGCCCAGCCAAGTCCCAGGGGAGGATTCCCAGCACGGGGTGCAGTTGGTGACCCATTCTGCAGGCACTTACATACAAGGAAGACCAGCAGAGGGAAGAATCCCTTGGCAGGCACTCCCTGATTATTCCTGCTTTAATTCCTTCCATTCATTCTCACCCAAGTTCTCCAGCAGAGCTGGAAACAATCACCAGTGACCAGTTAGCTCAGGGAAAGAGAAGGGAGGGGAAGGAGGACGGGGAAGCTTCCCCGAAGCCATTCCAGTTACAATGAAGCTGTTAGCAACACAAGTGGAGAGAGCACAAGAAGACTGTCCAGAACATGTGTCACTGGGGTTATATTACCATGCAAATCCTGCCAAATTAACCTGGAGAGTTATTCACAGAAAACTCAGCACTTGGAGCGTTCAACTGCCCGTGATGGGATGGGGAGCAACACATCCTCTCGTGGTATGTGCAGCAGGTTCCAGCTTCCTTTCCCTGGCCTCCCTCAGAGGAGGAGTGCAGCATCCTTCCAATAAATTCCATGTTGTCCTTGGCTCTAAAAGATGATATTCCTGATTTCAGTTCAGCTTGACAGATGGTTTGTATTTGCACTGCCCCCAGCTGAGAACTCCAACGACTGGAGGCACCAGAGGGCTGATAACCACTGAGAATGGTGTCTTCCTAATGCCTTCACCTCACTGTTCACTCATGAGGGAGGAGCAGGAAAGTACAAATAAACATGGACCTGACCAAAGGCTGGATGGAAATGCATTTTACTGTCTTCTGAGGTCCATCAGTACCAGGTTAGTGCCATGGCTTTGAGTGTGGAGATGTCACAGGGAAACTAAATCCATACATAGTTTGGACTTTAAAAAAAAAACAGTTAAAACACATTTCTGTCCTCCTGCAGCACTTTGCTGAGCAGAGCTGTGCTCTGGGCTGGTTTGGGAGCTCTCAGGACAAAGCCCTGCCTGTGGGAGTGCAGAGGAGGCATCACCACATCTGTGGGCACAGTCCCTGCCTGGCACATCAGCCCTGCACACAGCAGGCTGACACAGCTGCCCTCAGCACTTGATCCAAGGCTGAGGATATTGAGGGTGGCTCTGTGCTCTCTACAGGAAATTTAGGATCAAACCTAAATTTCAGCTCAGAGCTACAGCACTGCTGGGAATGCTTTGTTGTGGGCTCTGCCCGTGCCAGGACACCCTGAGGTACAGCCTGAGCCGTGTGTTCTGCTACTGAGATTTCAGGTAGATTCATTTCCCCTTTGTTATTAAATTTTTCTGTAAAATAAAATACCAAATTAAATCGATTTTGGCTTTATTGGGAAGCCTGTAGCAAATAACTCTGAGCTTCTTTGCAGGGACAGCAGTGGGGATGGTTCACTGCAATGCTTGCAGCACGGCCAGGCTGAAGAATCCTTTCCTGGTAAAAGCAGTTGGATTGAACAGGTGAGCAAAAGGAACAGCAGCTCATATCAAATATCTGTACCCAGTGAGCAGACATTGCCCTCAGGCAAAACCTTGTTATCCTGTAGCATGATATCCCCTTTCCATGGAACAGAACTTCCTTGTTTTAGCTCAGCCCTGCCAGAAGCTGACAGGTATTTTTCTCCTTTTTTTTTTCCTCTCCAATTCACTTGCACCTGTAGCCACACCTGGTTGTTTCTCAGCGTGGTACCAGGGCCATGCAGGGCAAGGAGACTGGAAAAACCAATCCTCAGAAGGAAAAGAAAAATTACCTTTTGCCTTACAGTGCTTGTGGTGTGGAACAACAGGTACAGCGTGGCTTGAGACAGAACAGAGAGAAACTCCCTCGGGGCATTTGGAATCTCCTTTATTTCCACAGAACACTGAAGATGGTTATACTGGGGAGGCAGGGGAACAGCATCCAGCGGGAACACACAGCCTGCAGTGACGAGCAGCACACAGACCCCACTAACACCGCTACAGAGACCGCGGGGATGCGACGGGACGGAGCTGCCCTGCCCTCCCCTGCCTCTCGCCCGCACCGTGCAGTTTTTGGCAATGCCGTGTGACAGGGGATCTGTGCTACCACTTCAGACACCGCTGGAATCCCGAGGGAGCCCCGGCTGACCCGGCTGAGCATCAGCTCATGGTCCGCGGGACCTCCGCAGAATCCCGGGGAGGGACCGCGAGGGGACGAGGAGGGACGGGGCGGGGAGAGGACGGTGCTGGCGCTGCCAACTCACACCCAGGCCTTGACCTGAGTGTTCCAGCCCCTGGCACAGCCACAGGGACCTCCCCCCTCGTAGCGGCACCACCTGCCCCCCTTGTACACGGCCAGGCTGTAGGGCTGGAAGCACATGAAGAGCCGCAGGCGCCGGGCCAGGCTGCAGTAGATGGCCATGGCCACCACGATGAGAGGGGACATGATGACAAAGCCCAGGATGATGAGGGCAGAAGAGCTGTTGTCATCCAGGATGCTCTTGCAGTAGCGGGCAGATGAGTGCAGGACCTGGGGGGAGAGTGAGACAGAGCTTAGAAACACAGAGCCACTGAGAGGGGAAAACACCTCCAAGATCATCCAGTCCAACCAGTAATCCACACTGCCAGAGCCACAGAGCCACTGAGAGGGGAAAACACCTCCAAGATCATCCAG
Organism: Manacus vitellinus; assembly: GCF_001715985.3. NCBI lineage: Eukaryota > Metazoa > Chordata > Aves > Passeriformes > Pipridae > Manacus > Manacus vitellinus. The sequence goes on along the minus strand of NW_021940578.1, from coordinate 6,017,914 downwards.
TCCAACCAGTAATCCACACTGCCAGAGCCACAGAGCCACTGAGAGGGGAAAACACCTCCAAGATCATCCAGTCCAACCAGTAATCCACACTGCCAGAGCCACAGAGCCACTGAGAGTGGAAAACACCTCCAAGATCATCCAGTCCAACCATTAACTCACTGCCAGATCCACCCCTAAGCACCACATCTGCAGCTTCTCACAGGTCTGGTGGTGGGTGGGAACCCTTGAATTCCTGGTGCTTTCACACAAAAAATACCTCTTCCCTCCCTCTGAGCTGAGCTCAGCACACTTCAGGCTGCACTAGGTGATGACATCACATCTTAATCAAGATTGTAATTATTCCAGCATCGCTGTGGGACAAGGACACTGCACACTGATCCTGAAGCAGGAAACACTAATCTTTATTAAATCATCAAATAGCATTTGATGGGCAGCAAAAGGCCTCCTGGTGCTACATCCATGTGTGTGGAAATTACAACAGAGTAAATAAAAACACAGCAAGATGTGAGATCCTGCAGACAGAGCTTGGTCATTCCATAGCTGCTTGCTGGCTGGAGACCCTCCAGACCCCTGCCCTGGAGCAGACCCTTGTCCTCTGTACACACTGGACTCATTTCTGCCTCTGAGCATCTCTTGGCACTGAAAAACCTGCCAGGAAAGACCATTCACTCCATTTGCTTCAAAGCAAAGACCAACTGGGCCTCACTGAGTGGTATTTAAAGCCCTCCTTTCGTGCTGGCAGCAGCAGAGCTGAGCTGAGCACTCAGTTGTTGTGCATTAACAAAGGCTGCAGGCAGCCCCCACATCCCCAGACTTCTTTCCTTTTTCCCTGTCCTTTCAGCAGTAAAAGAAACACAACCCATCATACTGCAAAAAACCAACAATAAATCCATCTAATGGACCTGCAGTGCAGAAATCAGCCTCTGGCTACCAGGAAGGCATTGAAAGGCCCAAAGACAAAAGGACTGCTCTTGTGAAGCCAATTGCCACAATCCCTTGCTACGATTGTATTAAAGAAAAGTCTGTGTTAAAAGACTCCTTGTGGCTTCCAGCAACACAGGGGCTTTCACTTCTGTCTGTTTGGCTGCACTCAAAAACCTTTTGCATCTCCTGAAAGCCTTTGGCTGTGCCTGCAAAGGAGAACTTGAGGTTTTCCAAGGTGAGGGAAGCTGGAAGGGGCAGTTCTGGGAGCCAGTTCTCATCTTTTTCCTTTTTTTCCCATTTTCAGTCCAATTTGAAGCCAATAAATTCTGACTTATAAAACAGTCATATTGAGCTGGTCTAACAGTTAATGCCTGCAAGGGAAGCAGGAGAACTGCTTTTTCACCTCCATGTTTCATCAAGTGATCCTAAAAATATTTATAGGAATATACCAAGAAGAAATTTGTAAGGAAATAATGCAATCCAGAGCACAGCAAACAACTGGAAGAATCACACATGCAGCCAGAGCCTTTATGAGCAGAGGGGGCTCATTTTGGGTGCACAGCATATTTAGGAACACATCTGAACGTTAGACTGGCATAAGAAGGGGATTAAATATTCTGCCAGACTTTATTAATTCTATCTTACTTAAACAGAAAGCAGCAAAGCCTTCCAGAGCCCAGGCAGGACTGTGAGTTGCAGAGGAGTTCAGGTTGGCAGCTCTCAGTCACAGACAAGAGAGAAATGTTGTGACATTAAAATGCAAACAGCATTTTAATCAAAATCAAGCTGGGGAGTGTGTTCACCTCACCTGGCACTGCTGCTTGGTGTTTCCATGGGGACACAACTTTATTGCCCAATCAAGCTGCCATTTCCCACAGTACCTGTTCTTGTCAGCCCAGATTCTACACATACCCCCCTTAGGAAAAAAATCTGTCCAGGCACACACCCCTTATGAAAACAAAGCCAAAGCTTGGGGTGTCTCACCTTACCTTTACAGCCACTGCTCAAATAAACCCTCAGGGGTGGCCCTAAAGTGGCTGGGAGCAGCCAGAGGGAGCGAGGCTTTCTTACCTGGGAGTGGCACTGGAAGCCAAAATAAACCACCACGATGGTGGGGAGCAGCACAACGGTGAAAATAACGAACATCAGGAGCAAATTAATGAGAAAGACCAAGGAGTTCATGGTGCCTATGGCCAGGGTCCACGCCAGGCAGCACCAGGGATTGCGTTGCTCCCTGGGCAGGAGCTGGTCATCCATGTCATAGGGTGGGAGGCCAGGGATCATCTGAGACTTTTCTGAGAGGTTTTCTGCTCCAAAGTCCTCGGTGTCCTGGGCAGACATTCTTCAAGGAGATCAGTCAGCCCACGCTCTTATCCAAAATGGTTTCTTTGCTTTCGGAAGCAATTTGCAAAGGCTTTTTCTGCCTCTTCCACACGTGGACAAGGACCCTTAATCAGAGATCATTATGAAGCAAGGAAGGAAAGGTGTCTTTCCTTCCTTCTTTTCTTTGCCCCCTGCTTCCTCAGGACCTCGCCAGTACAGGTTGTTTTCTTGAGGTGGTTTCCCAGCAGTGTCCCAACCTCAGATCCAAGTAAATCTGGCTGCTGGAAGTTTGGCAGTAGTTATTACCTTGGTTTAGAATCCAGAGTTCTACTGAATTTGCTGTTGTTCTTCCCAGGGTTATGATCCCAAGAGGTCCCAAACAGTTGCTGTCTCAGCTGCTCAGTTCCAGAAGGTGACTGGCTTTAGTGTCCTCCTCCTCCACCTTTGAGCACTGCTGGTTCTTAGGAATATCAGGCTTAGGCACCGACAGACCCTTCCTAGTCTTCAAACCATCTTTCCATGCTCTTCACCCTGTAACCATGTAAATATTCCTGCTCAAGCCTCACCCAAACGAGGTGACCAGTGAAGATAAAGAGCAGGAGCTGTTTCTCCCCTCTCTGGAGTCCTTGCCCACGGGGTGCAGACCTGGAAGCGGGGATGGGAGCGGTGTGTGGTGTCACTGCTCTCAGCTGTCTGTGCTCACAGACACTCAAACCCAGGCAGTGTCGTCCCTTCTGAGCCAGCTCTCAGCTTTGCAACACTGCTTTGTTTACAGAACAGGCTCAGAAGCTGCTCTCTGTGCTGGCCAATCCTTCACATCTGTCTCACCAGGGATGTGATTGAGCACTCAGCACCCAAGAGCCACACTCGAACCATCCATCCCCAGGGAAAGATGGTCCCTCTCCAACCTCAATTGTTCTGCCTCTGATTCATTTTCTAAAATTCCTCTTCAGATTAAAAAAATCTCAGAGAAATTGATAACAATCACTGTATACCTCAGAAATCATCTGTCCCCTGCAGTCATCACTGTTACTGATTGCAGAACATATTGATATTCTCGTAGTGAAGGCACAGCAATTATCAATTATTTAATCTGCCTCATATGATCACTTTTATTTAAGAATTACAGTGGCATCTGCATGTTTATGTAGCCTTTTAGATACAGCCATGGTAATAAGAGAGAAAGATTGAAAAACACAGAGAAAAACAACCTTTAAAACAGACATCAGGGCACGAAAAGTCCATTTTCATCATGTTCCTTCACATGGCTCCCAGGGGAGGTTGCAGGCCACTCAAGCTGCAAAATGTGAAATTTCTTCACAGGTCTGTCCAGACATCCAGAGGGAAATAACTGCTGAATCCAGCCTGCCTTCAGTGCTGAGAGACAGTGTTAATAAAGCCTGAATCTGTGCAGGAAACCAGATGGTGTTGGGTGTAATAAATGTGACTAGTGGCACGGAGGCAGTGAAAGAGTCCCAGTATTTACTCTGCCATCTAAAAGCTGCTGATTTAAAGATGTAATATTTTTTTCAAGCTTGATTTATGCCTTCTAAGAGGAAAAAGGACAAGTCACACAAAGAACCCAACACAAAACTATAGGAAGAACAATTGAGGTTAGGCTTAAACCATGGAAAGATGAGCTTGGTGCTGGGCAACTCAAAATCCTACAGCTGGTTTTACCATCTGGTGAGGGCACAGTGGGGTAGTACAGCACAAAGCTCCTTAACTAGTCATAAAAATGCCATAAATTCTAAAAAGCTCTGCTAAATCCAGTGAAACTTTCCAAAGTTCTTTTGCTGTAATGAAAACACATTTTAACCTGTGGGAGGTCTGTAAATTTATTTTCCTTTGGAGAAAAAAAATTCAACACATGCAGATTCTGAAGATTCTTCTGATAGTGTTAAACAAATCCCAGTGATAGTAAGAGAGATTGCCCAAGCCTCTAATTCTGTGAAATTTCCACTTCCTTAATAAGCACCTGCCCAGAAATGGGAAAGATATCTGGATGATGGAGCAATTCCTACCAGGAGCATCATTGCTTCGAAATGCTGGAACTGATTGAAGAGGATCAGACAAATTCATTAGTTCTCCGACGCCAAGGACTGCTGCTCCAAAGGAATAATTTTCTGGCAGCACCATCTTGTGGTTTGCTACAGCTCATAAATTTTTATTTTATGTCTCGCAATCTCTTACACACGGGACGGTTCTACCCAGGTTGGAATCGTCCCAGTCACTGCAAAGAACACCAAATCCTTGCACGGTGCTTTAGCGTTGCTGGTTTGGGCACTTGTTGGAGTTACAAAGCCCAGAAGCACAGAGATGAGAGGACAGAGTCTTAAACTGCGCCAGGGGAGGTTTAAATTAGACAACAGGGAGAATTTCATCATGGAAAGGGTGGTCAGGCCTTGGCAGGGGCTGCCCAGGGAGGTTTGGAGTCCCCACTCCTGGAGGTGTCCAAGGAAGGACTGGACATGGCACTCAGAGCTCTGGGCTGGGGGACAAGGTGGGCATCGGGCACAGGGGGATCCAGGGCTGGGAGGGCTTTTCCAGCCTCAGTGATCCTGGGATTCTGTGAGAGCGGACAAGGCAAGGCGCGGGGAGCGGGGCCGGGAGCCGGGGGGGCGGAAAGGCCGGGGAAGGACCGGGAAAAGGGCTGGGAAAAGGATCGGGAGAAGGACCGGGAGAAACACGGAGGAAAGGATCGGGACAAGGATCAGAGGAAGGGCAGGGGGAAAAGCCGGGGGAAGGACCGGGGAAGGGTCAGGGAAAGGACCGAGAGAAGGTCCGGGAGAAGAGCCGGGATGGACCCGAGAAAGGACTGGGATAAGCATTGGAGAAGGATCGGGGAAAGGCCGGGAAGGACCGGAGAAAGGGCCGGAAGAAGGACCGGGAAAGGGCAGCGGGGAGCAGCGGCGGAAGGAGCAGGGAGCGATCGGCAGAGGGACCGAGGGCAGGGCCGGGGAAGGCTCGGGGCCGGCTGAGGGGCAGGGCCGGGGAAGGCTCGGGGCCGGCTGAGGGGCAGGGCCGGGGAAGGCTCGGGGCCGGTGAGGGCTGAGGGGCAGGGCCGGCTGAGGGGCAGGGCCGGCACCGAGCCCGCCCCGGAAGGCTCCGTCGCAGCCATGGTGGTGCTGAGCGCGGCGCGGTGGATCCGCAGCCGCCTCACCGACCGCTTCTGGAGGAAGCAGGAGGTGCTCAAGTACGCGCGGGTGAGTGCGGGCCCTGAGCCGCCCTCCCAGCCCGGCCACGCCGCCCTGTGCTCCCCCTCCCCGAGCCCCCCGGGGGTCCCTGCCCAGCAAGAATCCTGAGAAGGAGGAAGAAATAAAAGCGCTGTGACAAGATCAGTCTGCAAATCCATCGTGCTGCAGGCCGGTGTTGATTGTGGCTTTTTTTGTTGATTTTTTTTTTTTTTTAACTGGGCAAAGGAGCTGCTTTTTGAAAGGGGAAAGAGGCTGCTGCACAATGTGACTTCAGCTAAAGTTCAGGCTACTGAACCTTTCTCAAGGGCATCCTGGGAGGTGTAGTACATCTTGCTGTAATATTGAGGTAGAAAATGTTGAAGGAAGTGGGAGTGTCTTGGTTTTGTAGCACCTAAGCTGCCCCCCTTACCAGTGGTAGTTATTTCTGCCTGCTTCCTCCTGCATCACTTTAGGTGGGTGTCAGTGGTACCTCCAGTAAACTCCTTTTGTTATACTTTCTGTATATATCTGAGGCTCCTCGTCGCACGAACACAACAAAGGGGCAGCTCAGGAAGGAGAATGAATGTGTGAGTTTAGGGTTGGGTGAAAGCACTGGCAATGATTTTGTGATTGCTTCCTGGAACCACAGCCCAAAGTAAGGTCTGGTTTTGGCTCCATGCTGGACCAACATTTTCTAGCCCGCTCCAACTTTTCAACCTTACATTTCCCATGCTATAAACCAAGGAAAGAATACTTTCCTTACACGCCAGCTGAAGTGAAGTGTTCAGCGATCCTTGCTGTGGAGAGCTGTGAAATGCCAGTGAGCTTATATTGGTGTTACTGGAGGGTTTGACAGCCTTAAACATAACGGGAACATCCTGCTTTTGTTCCAGCATTTTCGTGGGAGGAAGAACCGCTGCTACAAGCTGGCAGTGAGGAGCGTTCGCAGGGCGTTCGTGAAGTCCACCAAGGCCAGGGCAGAGAAGAAGAGAGTCCTGAGAGCGGTAAAGAGCAGCACGTTGGGTGTAAAATTGAAAAGGGGAGAAAGGCAGAAGTAAAACTGCCGTCTTCCTTACTGGGGGGGTTCCCCCAAAACCAGGCAGTGAAATATATGTGTTCAAAGTAAGGATTCTCAGTCCCTGTGTGGGTTGGAATGGCTCGTTCAGAAGTTCATAGGGGTGTGTGATGCACTGAGGAGGCTGTGGGTCTCTGGTGACCGGTGGCAGGACCTAAGGAAACGGCTGGAGCTGTGTCAGGGGAGGGTTAGATTGGGTATCAGGAAAAGGTTCTTCCCCCAGAGGGTGGTTGGGCACTGACCAGGCTCCCCAGGGCAGTGGGCACAGCACCAAAGCTGCCAGAGCTCCAGGAGTGTGACAACACTGAGTGACAGGGTGGGATTGCTGGGGTGTCTGTGGAGGGCCAGGAGTTGGACTGGATGATCTTTGTGTGTCCCTTCCAGCTCAGGATATTCTGTGATGCTATGAAAATGTTGTATTTAGTGTGAGCAGACCAGTGTGGCAAAAGGATTACTTTTAAAGTATTTTATCACTCAAGATGTTCATTTTTACCCTTTCAGCTCTGGATCACAAGGATTGGAGCAGCTTCCCTTGAACACGGTTTGAAGTACCCAGTCTTCATAAGCAACCTGGTTAAGGTAGGGATGGGGCTTGGAGAATAATTACTTACTAATTCTAGTGATGAAAGGCCTTCTGCTTGTGAAAGCAGTTTCATTCACTTCAGGAATTAAGTTCTGCCCTAAACCTGTTTCTCTTCCTTACATGCATCATCCCCTTTTATCCTGGTGAACATTGTGGCTCTACACCTTGTTCTGTCCCCAAAACTCTTACTGAGCACCTTAAGAATGAGACTTGTAAAATGCTCTTACACTGTTGCTCTTGTGGGCATTAAGTGACAACTTGCTTTCCTTTTACTTGAAGAAATTTAGAAGAAGTTTAAAAATACAAAGCTTCGATTGGAAAAAAAAAACACCCTAAGAAATCTGTATTCTCTTCACTGACTTTGTGCTTTGCTGAGCATGGACAGTGCAGAGAGCTGGTGCCATTGTCCATGTTTTTAAACATTCTGGGAATTGGTTTTAATTTGTCGATACAGCTTTTAATGTGTTGAGACTGTTGGTTTTAATTTTAGTTTTAATCGGTTTTCATTTGTTGATACTGTTTTTAATTTGTTTGAGCTGAAACAAATGCCATGGGTTAACCTGGAACACATGGCCTGGAGCAAAATAAGAGATTCTTCTTCAGCTCTTGATTTCTACCAGAAAAACTTAGGAAACAGGTTTTACACAGTGGCTTAATGAGATATCCATGGCCAAGTAGTCATGTGTGACGGTCTTTAACAATTCCAAAATTATACAGGGTAGAAAAAAGGTAATTTGCCTTAAGACCTCAGGTATTAAGCACTAAGAATGTTTAATGAAATTTAATGAAGAGTGTTTATATAAACAATAAAGTGTTTATTATATTTAATAAAGTGTGATTAAGCATTGCACTGTTGATCCTAAAAATTACAGGACTTAACCAGCAAATTTTCTTGCATTTAGTCCCAGGTGGAGCTGAATAGGAAAGTGCTCGCTGATCTGGCTATTTATGAGCCAAAGACCTTCAAGTCCTTGGCTGCTTTAGCCCAGAGGAGGAGACAAGAAGGATTCCTGGCTGCCCTGGGAGATGGAAAAGAACCAGAAGGGATATTTTCACGGATTGTGCGTCACCACTACTGATATCAAAGAGTCTGTATATATGTGTTATAAACAGGGATTGAATTGCAAAGTAAACCTGCTCTGTGACTGCTGCTAAGATGGAAAATATGGGACAATATCCTCGTAAGGATGGTTCCAGCAGGATGAGGTGGGTCTGGGTGTGAAGCTTCACCTTGGTGGCATTTTCCTGTGTTGTTGTCACTGAAACCTGTTAAATTAAAAGTACAGTTCAATGTTAGCAGTCAGGCCATGCAAGAACACACATAGCCTGTTCTCTTAATAACTTAATAAAGATATTTTTTCGGTAACTTTGGAAAAAAACTCATTTATGTGGTGAATTCTGGCGCTGCACAGTGAAAACCCAGCTGGGGTGGGGGAGTGTGTTGACCCCAACATGTGGACCTCAGTAGCCAGTGTGTTAAGGACACAAGGACACATACAGTCTGCTCTTTTAAGGACTTAATATAGGGGTTTTTTTTTTGGTAACTGGCTAATGGAAAAAACAATATGTGTGTTGAATTCTGGCGCTGCACAGGGGAAAACCCAGCCCGGAGGCACAGAGGACATCGACCCTCGCACGTGGACCCTGTGTGTTGAGGACACAAGGACACACATAGTCTGTTCTTTTAAGGACTTAATCAAGGCCTTTTTGTTTGGTAACTGCTGTGGGGAAATAACATGGGGAAATAATTTGGTGAGTTCTGGCTCTCCATGTGGAAAATCCAGCCCTGGCGACCCTCGCACATGGAACCCAGCGGCTGCTGTGTTAAGGACACAAGGTCACAGAAGAACTTAATAAAAGAGGGGGGTTGTGGCAACTATTGCTGGGAAAATTAGTATGTTTTGGGGTTTTTTGTGTGCGTGGTGAGTTCTGGCGCTGCACGGGGAAAACCCAGCCTGGGAAGGGGGGCGAAAGGGCGGGGGCGGGACATCGACTCTCGTGCACACGAACCGCGGCAGCCGCCACGCTAAGGACACACGGGCACATACAGTCTGTTCTAACATTTAACTTAATTGACTTAACATTTTGACTGAATAAACACATCTTTCCGGTAACCGCTGTGCGCAGACAGCGACGGGGCCCGCCCCGGCTCTGAGGGCGCCGCCCCCCCTGCCCCCGCCCTGCTCGGATTCCCGAGAGCTGCGTCACCGCGCTGCGCGCGGCCCCGGGCGGCGTCTGACGTCACGACCTCTCCGCCAATCAGCGGGCGGCACCGCGCCGCTCTTCGCCAATCAGCGGCGGGCGGACGCGGGTGGAAGCAGAAGGAGAAGGAGCGCGGAGCCAGCGAGGCGGCGGCACAAAATGGCGGCGGCGACGGCGGGCGGTGCGGGAGGCGGCGGCAGCGGCGGCCCCCGGGTCCTCAGGCCGCCGGTGCGGTTCCCACCCCGGCGCCGGGCTCCGGCGCGGTGCGCATCGGCGACCGGCTGTACTCGGGCGTGCTGATCACGCTGGAGAACTGCCTCCTGCCCGAGCACACGCTGCGCTTCACGCCGTCCATGAGCAGCGGCCTGGACCCGGACACCGAGACCGAGCTGCGCGTCACGGCTGCGAGCTCATCCAGGCGGCCGGGATTCTGCTGCGGCTGCCGCAGGTGGGGCTGGGCCGCGGGTGGGGAGGCTCTGGGAGCGGGCTTGGCCCGGCTGGGCTTTCCTTTGTCCCTGGCCCGCTGTCCCGGTTCCAGGCCGGGGAGGCCGCGGGGACCCGGTTCCAGGCCGGGGTGGCGGGGACCGCTCGGGGGTCGCTCAGGGACCGCTCGGGGGTCGCTCGGGGCCTTGCCCGGCCTGGCCCGGCCGCGGAGCGCAGGAAGCGGGTGATGTCAGCGCCTTTCCTGCGCCGCCCCCGCCGCCTCTGCTGTGATCGGGGATTGTGCAAAGACGGATTTGAGTCGTGACCTCGAGAGGCTTTTGTTCCCCTGGAGAACTTCGGGCCCAAACGGCCTCGTTGCTCTCTGAGCGTTAAAACTTTCCAGGCGTTTCCCAGCTGCCAGGCCTCAGCTACTCAAATATATGCAAATCATAATGTTATTAGTTTCCATTTCTCTTTCCACGCCCCAAAATCAAAGTTTTTCCGGTATATCCTCATAACTTTCAGTTTTATTGAGTTTTGGGGCTTTTTTCCCCCTTTAAATCACTATTTATTCAATTAACTTGGAGCATATTTTCATAGTTTCTAAAATTTGCAATTTAATGTATGAATTTGGCTTAGAGTATTTATGGTCTTGATAACTTAAGTACTTAAGTAGCAGTTCTAGTTTTCCTTAGATACCACTGAATTTACTCCCAGACTTCTGGGTCCCAAATCTGTAGAAATTTCTCATTGGAACTGCTGGTTTTGTTCATGCCTGTTGTGGTTATCTGTTTGTTTGGTTTTTTTTTTTAGGTGGCTATGGCTACTGGACAGGTGCTATTCCAGCGTTTTTTTTATACCAAGTCTTTTGTGAAGCATTCCATGGAGGTAAGGGAACATTAAATAACGTGTTATTTATATACATAGAACCATATACACCTTTTAATCTTTGATCTCTTTTGGCAAGTTGTCATCTGAGATGTGGCCAGTGTTAGTGGCTGGCCTGGAGGTTATACTTAGAGAACAACATAATTTTACAAAGCTACATAATAATGATTTTTTTCAAATGTTTAGTATTTCCTTGTTTTAGCACAGTTTTCTCTTGTTGTCCCTCCTTCAGCTGTTGGAAGAGATCAGTTCCTGAGCTGAAACTGTTGTTATATGATACAATACGTTATATAAAATACATTATATATTTGTATTTCAGCATGTGTCCATGGCCTGTGTTCATCTGGCATCCAAAATTGAGGAAGCCCCGAGACGGATACGGGATGTGATAAATGTGTTCCATCGCCTCAGACACCTGAGGGAGAAAAAGTAAGCTGAGACTCTGCAATAATATTCAGTATTTGTGTTGTATTTTAATAATTAAACTTCATAATTCGCTGATTTACAAATCTGGGAGCATCTTGAAGAGATCTCGTGAAGGGGAGTTGACACATTTTATTAAGTAATTTTTTTTAGTGTTATAAATACTGATACCTCTTATTTTTACATGAACACAGCCTGCCTATGAGCCCTCTCTGAGGTTAAGATGATCTCCAGAATGTGACCTTGTCTTGCAGAAAACCTGTGCCTCTAATACTGGATCAAGACTATGTGAACTTGAAGAATCAAATAATTAAGGCAGAAAGAAGAGTGTTGAAGGAGTTGGGATTTTGTGTTCATGTGAAGCACCCTCATAAGGTTTGTTCTGCCTAAGTTCACTTCATAACCAGTGTTTCATGTGCTGTAATGCTTTGAGGAGGCTGCCTGACTGCATGGATTGTACATGATAACTTCAGTTAATTCAGAAAGATTAGTTTCTTACCATCCTGATGTTTTCTTTCTCATTTAAGAGACTCTTACTAATTGGTCTTGTATCACTGCTGAATGACGACGAGGTGGATGCAGGTGCTCAGTATCCCTTGAAGTCAAATTGGATGAGTAGGTAGCTTTGGTGTTAGAAAATGTCACTGTAACATAGATCCTTGAGCAGAAAAGGAATTGGGGACCTGGAGTTGTCACGATCTCTCCTTGTGGAAACATGCTGAGGTATTAAAGCCATCTGAGCTAGTTAGTGGGTTTTGTGTTCTAAAAGTTACACTCAGGTGTGAAGAGCTTGGCTAGAAATGAGACTGTTCTCAGTATTGAAGTGTCAAGTATCAGACTAGGGTGATACTAGACAGGTACAACTCCTGCAGGTATTAGGATGGTGCTTTATTACCATTAATATTATAACTGTGGTAAAAGAACTTCCAACTTCTGTGCCAGCAGAACTTGGGATCTTCCTCTTTCCTCCAAAAACTGCTGTTGAAAGTCTTCTTTTTGAGCCTGCTTGGCATCCAGAATTCCCTCTAGTCACCCACCCTGGAGGGCAGCTGCACTTGTTTGTTCATTGGTGTGAACTTTGCCTTTAGTCCTTTTCTCTCTGGCCTCGTTTTCCTTTCAAAGGAAAAGCCCTTCGAGCTGAGCAGCCCAGTGACACCCAGTGTGTTAGATCTGTTCTCTGCACACACTTCCCTCACTGCCCAGTGCAGGCAGCAGTATTTTCTCCCTAGTTGCAGCTAAAAGGAACCCTGAGGTTTGTAGGAGAACATCCTTAGGTGGCATCCAGGTGAAGACAAGACACCTGGCTGAGGAGGAGGATGGATGGGCTCTGAACGTGGAGAGCTAGGAAGGCCAGAGCTGTGTGGATAAACACTGGGGATGGTGCAAACACTTCATGTGGAGTGTTGTAGGACTTGAAAGAGGCTGACAGATGCCTCCTGGATGTCCCTCTGAAATGAGTTGGTGGCTCTCCAGATGCTCGTTAATAACTCAATAACCCATATCTTCCAGATAATCGTTATGTACCTTCAGGTATTAGAATGTGAACGTAACCAACACCTGGTCCAGACCTCATGGTAAGTTGATTTTCCTTGTTCTAAGAGACCAGAAGGGGCAGTAGCAGAAATATGTCACTTGAGGCACTGGGCAGCATTGCTCAGGAGTGCTTGGGGCCACACCAGACAGATCCACTGTCCTTGGCGTGCCCCAAACTACTTCCCAAATGTTGATCGGCCTCTTAAGTCAGAGGCACTGTTTTAATGGTAAGGTAGCTTTCCACCCTGACTTCTCACTTCCCTCCTCTCTACTTCCACTTTTCAGCTGAAGGGAAAATGTTGGGGTGGGTTTTAGTGTTTCCTTGGTTTTTTGTTGTTCATGTGTAGTTCAAGTCTGTTTCCAGTGCTGGGAAATGGCTTTTCCCAGGCCTTGAGCTCGATTACAGGTGTATCAAAACCTCAGCACAGACACATTTCTATTATCTATGTGGATAATGCAAGTTGTCAGCTTCTAAGACTGGATAGATGGATAGACTGGATTCTTGTTTGCCAAGAAATGTCCTCTGCCTTATTGCTTTCATTACAATAAATATTTGCTTGGGGGTGGGAAGCTTCTGTAAAATTACAGGTCTGAAAACTTTTAACAAATAAATAAACGCTTCGAAACCATAATGCTTTTTAACAATAGCGTGGTGTAAAAACCCTTTTAGTGAGTCCAAAGACCATATTTCTGCTGACTGAACTGTCTGGTACTGTGACCTGTGTGTAGAGAACCAGTTTTGACTTTTCTTTTCTGTACTCTTTTAATCAAAGGGTAGCCTCTGAGGGTAAGTGACTAAGACTTCTCCTCTGCTGCCCATGGTGCAGGGATAGCTGCCGTCTTCAGTCAACCCAAAGCTCTCCAAAGAGAAGGCTGGCTCTAGACAGGTGGTATATACATGATAGTAGAGTAACTGGCCAACTGCTTCTTGTGCTTATACTTTTATTTTTTTATTGTGCATTTTTGACTGTTTGTATATTTTATAACCTGACTGTTGAAGTTACGAAAGGGTTTTAATGTTCTATCTCGTAATGTGATGTGTTCTTTAAGTGATAAAGCAAATTTAAGGTGGGGTTTAAGTCTTAAAGGGATGGATTAACACAAAAAAATACGAGTAGTTTGCATTTGTAAATTAGTCAGAAAACATTTGAGTACATGTTTGAAGCCTGGAGACAAATGTAACACTTAGAGACACTTCCTGACTTCCCAGTACCATTGCATGGAGTACTGGAATGTGAGGTATGGACTGATCACTGCCAGTTATCTGCTTGTAATGGGAGGAGGAGGAGGAGGGGAGGAGGAGGGAGGGAGTTACCCTGCTAGAGAAATGGGTCAGATGTTACAATAACACATCTCTTGTGCTCATGTTGGTTGCTTCCAGTACCTGCAAACTGGTGGGTATCCAGTATAGTTGGTTTTTGAAATGTGCATTTTTCACAGCTTTCCCTTTTTCTTAAAATATTGTGACAAGGATTCATTTCCCCACGTGTCTGATTCTGAGCCCACAGGGAAGATGTGCAGAGGCCAAACCTGGAGCAGGCATGTCTTTCAATTTGGCACATTAAAAAAAAAGGCTGTGTGACTTCCAGCTGAAGTTCCACTTTATCTCTTTTTTTTTTTTTTTTTTTTTTGACCAAAAGGTTTGTGCTCTCTTTGTAGTGGGACAAGAAAAGTAGGTTTTGAAGTTCTTTTTTTCCCAGAAAGATGAGCTGAATGGGTAGTGTTGCTTCTCTGGGGTAGCAGTTGTTCTTTGTGTAAACAGGAATGTAGGACAAGTGGGAGTTGGATACTCTTGGGATTCAAGTTCCTTTGTCTGCCCTTGTAAACTGCTTGCAGATGTCTGGCCTGTGGTCTCTGCTTTGGATGTCTTGGGGATCAGTGAATCCTTGTATACTGGGTACCCACACGGTTAATTACTACTTTAAAACATAATATTTTGAGGACTTCTATTGTGTCTGGTTTTAGTTTTTCTCCATCTGATATTTTGCTTGATATAAGTGCTCAAAAACTAGATCTCTTAAAGCACATCAGCTGAGAGATTCAGAGGAAGTTACTTTGTGTATTTAAGATTTAGCAGGATAATTCTTAAGTGTACTGACTGGAATATGTGCAATATTTTACAGTTTTCTCATTCTGTGAATATTCATTTTAAGCAACCTTACTGAAATGGGACAATTTGGAAACCTTATTTCATGTGCCAAAGAGGAGATCTGCCTGAATACTGACTGTTATCCTGAACTGACGTTCCCAAACAACCTGATTTCTTCTATGGCTGATTTTTGCATCAAAAAGAATTCTGTTCTGGATGGAAAAATCCTGCTTCTGAAGGAAATGGACCCCTTAAATCCCAGTGGGAGTTGTCATGTGCTGAAGAGGACTGCACTTTCCTGGGACAGCTACTGAAGGAGCTGCAGCTTTTGCCAGACATCTGGTTCTGCCCTATTGCAGGGAAACATGTGAACCTAAAATTCTTTAACTGAGTACTCCAGACCATATTGTATGTTGTCCTGATGAAAATAACTTTGTCTATTGCATGAGAGCAGGCCAGTAGAGATCCAGCAGGAAAAGTGAAGTTCAAATTGGTTCTCTTCTCACAGCTGAATTTTCAGCAGTCAGTCAGGCTTAATTCCTGTCACACATCCCTACCCTTGAGGGATTTACTTTAGTTTTTCTTTTTTTCCAAGTTAAAAAAAAAAAAAATCATTCAGCTTCTCTTTATAGAGTTACAGGACTCTAATGTTGAAGTCTAGTAACTGAATGCAGAAAGAAATAGCCCTCGTAGAAGTAAAACCAAAAGAAATAAAACAACAAAACAAAACAAAAACCCCCAAAGAGCTTTGCAGTGCCTTGCAACGTTCTGCTCTCCTGTCTTGCAGGAACTACATGAACGACAGCCTGAGAACAGATGTCTTTGTGAGGTTCCAGCCAGAAAGCATTGCCTGTGCATGCATTTACCTGGCAGCCAGGACTCTGGAGGTGAGCCAGGGTTTTCCATGGATTTGGGAGGGGGTTTTAAGCCTCCTCACAGGAGCAGAAAGCTGAGGGTGTCTCCGTCTCTGCCTTTCAGATCCCCCTTCCCAATCGCCCGCACTGGTTTTTGCTGTTCGGAGCGACGGAGGAAGAAATCCAAGAAATCTGCTTAAAAATTTTGCAGCTCTACACAAGGAAAAAGGTTTGTTTCTTTTGCATGTTGGGAGCCCTCACTTAAAAAAAAAAAAACCAAACCCTTGTCCTGTTTGGAACCAAGGCTGGTTTTGGGAAGGGAACATGAAGGGAGCAAGGAATAGTCGCTGTCCCTGTGAGCGAGCAAGCAGGAAGTTCAGTTCACTGAGTGTTGTCACCAGCAGTGCTCCTGTGTCCACAGGTGGATTTGTCTGATCTGGAAAGTAAAATAGAAAAGAAGAAATTAGCTATTGAAGAGGCAAAAGCACAAGCTAAAGGTCTGGTACCTGAGGGAGTCCCGAGTTTGGATAACACATCAGGATTTTCCCCTGCCCCGAAAAATGGTAAATAGTGGATAACTCAGTTTTAATAACTTTCTCATCTTTCATGTATATTTACCCCTTCGGGGTGCATTTACAAGTGTGGTTTGGGGTTGGTTGGGGATTTTTTTTTCAGGCTGGCTTCTAGCTACTGTTCAACTGGCAGAGTTTGAATAGCATTGCAACTTTGTGATTTCTTGAATCAGATAAAAGCTAAAATCAAATTAGTCTAAAATTAAGACTAGTTTAAACTCATATAGTGCAGGGGCTTGTTTTTATGTGGTTTTGGCAATAAATACTAGCAACTGGCATGTTATGCTGAAGCAATATTAAAGCAGAGGTGTGTTAGGAGCTCTGGCAGGAGTAACATTTTGGGGTGACTGGTGGGGAATATTTTGCTGCACTTCTTGGTTGAAAGTTTCCAGTCTGGTGCCAGTCTTGCCTAGAAGGTAACATTTACCATCATCTCCCCTCAGTTTACCTTTAAAGTGATACTGAATAACTGGCAAGAAAAGGAAGTTGCTGTTCTGCCTCCAGTTCGCTCCTTGAGTGAAACATTTGGCAAAAAGTTTCGGATTAACTTCTGCTTTCTGTGAACTTGTTCAGATCTGTTTGTGGGTGGTTGTGTGTGTGGAAAATGCAGCTGTGCAGTTCTGATCCTTGCAGAGGTGGTGAGATGGGGCGAGGGGAGCCTTCAGTCCTTTCAGGTACTTCCCATACTTGCAAAATAGGTAACAAAGGCTTGTTTTTCCAGAGTCTCCAAAGGAGGTTAAAGGAAATAAACCTTCCCCACTACCTGTCCAGGCAATGAAGAATGCTAAAAGGAAAACAGAGGGAGCCAAAAGAACGAGCTCCAATAGCCCAGTAAATGGGTAAGGCCTCATAAGGAAGCAGCTTCTTTCTTCCCACGAGTACTTTAAGCAAAATAACTGAGTGTTTATTGTCTCTTGCAGCGTCCAGAAAGGGAGGGAGAGCAGAAGTCGGAGTGGGAGCAGAGATCAGAGTTACTCCAGATCAGCCTCGAGATCTGCATCCCCTAAGCACAGGTATGTGCTGCTGCACGGGGGGGCTGTGCTGGGACACCCTCCCAGGCTGGGATTTCAGTGGTTTGTCCCCAAGAGGCTGTGAAGTGACACAGCAGTGTGTACTGCCAGTTAAACTCCAGACTAAACTCCAGACTGAACTCCAAGCTGGGGCGTTTTGGTGGCAGTGTCACTATAACTGAAGCTGGAGAAAGGGATACAAGTTCCTAAAAATTTCTCCAGTAAGCAGATGTTTTAGGACACAGCTTTTGGCATAAAGTTTCGGATTAACTTCTGCTTTCTGTGAACTTGTTCAGATCTCTTTGTGGGCGGTTGTGTGTGTGGAAATTACAGCTGTGCAGAACAACAGAGTGCAGAATGAAGATGTCACAATTTAAGACAATCGTGTTTTCTCTCCTCTTTTTTTCCTAGGAAAAGCGAGAGCTACTCCACCTCCAGCGGCTCCAAATCCCACAGCCGCTCCCGGAGCCGCAGCGACTCCCCCCCGCGCCAGTTCAACCACAGCTCGGGCTACAAAGGCTCCAAGGTGAGGAGCTACAAGAAATCCAAAGACTACAAATACTCCACCCACAAACCCCGCAAATCCCGCAGCCGGAGCTCGTCCGCGCTCCCGCAGCGCTCCCTGGGAGCGCTCCGACCACTCGGGCAAGTACAAGAAGAAGAGCCACTACTACCGGAACCACCGGCACGAGCGCTCCCGCTCCTACGAGCGCGCCGGGCACCGCTACGAGCGCGAGCACCCCGGGCACAGCCGGCACCGCCGCTGAGGGCACCCCTGCTCCCGAGCCCGGGGTTCGAACCGCCTCGCTCCCTGAGGTCCATCCTGCTGGAGCTCCCTGCTCCTTCCTGAACCCAAGGGGTGAGGGGCTCCACGGGAGAGATGTCCCGGTGACTGTCGTGCTGGAGCGTCCCCCGTCCTGCTCTTTAGTGGTTCCCATCCTGTAGCGTCCCGTCTGGGGCTTCCGCTTCCCTGTGGCTCAGCCCTTGGAATGCTGTGCCCTGTGGAACTGGAAGGCCCCCAGGCAGTTCCTAACCCCTGGGAGTGGCTCTGGTGCTAACAAAAGCTGTCTTTTCATACTGACTCTGGTGTTGTACAGATGGGGGGTGACTTTTCTAGCCCTGTTGCCTATATTAGGTTCTATGTGTATATATATTTTGCAGTGTTACAGTACAATATGGAAATATGGCCTTACTAGCCTTTACACTTTATCCACAATTGTAAATAAGCATTTGTTTAATACAGGTGAAGATATATACAGAAAATTCAAAACTTGAATTCTATGAAAAACAAACCCTTGTGTAGAAAATTCTGATAAATGTGAAAGTATTTAGCTCTGTGCATTGAGAGTAGTATATTTTTATCTGTGCAATGCTGTGTGCAGGCCACCAGCTCATAAGACATTTCCTATATATACATTTTGAGTGGTTTAAAATTCTTTACTCAGGATCTTTGACACTCTGAAGAATTAGTAGTTTGTCAATCTGCATGCTTGTTGGAGAACAGAGCGTTTTAAAGCCAATTAGCAGACCCCCGCAGCCCAGTAGTATCAGTTCTAGTGGTATATCTGAGCTGTTACTCTCTCATGCTCCCTGATTTCATTAAAGTATTTGATTTTCTATTAAATTTACTTGATAGTAGTTTCTTATGAGCTACACCCCTGTGCCTACTCATAAGGAAAGAAATTTGATGATTGTCAAATTGTAGTGGGCTTAAAACATCGGATTAAATCCCTGTTCCCTCGAAGTTAGGAATTTTGGGGCATTCTATTAATTTAGGCACCTCTCCAGTCAATCCCAAATGTAACATCCCCCAATCCACAAAGATCTGAGCTGGGAAGTGCCTTTCCCTGCCTCCAGGTGTAGCTGGCAGGTTCCAGCTGAGGTTCCTGAGCAGGGCTGGGACATTTTGGGAAGTCGGTGCTGCTGCTGAGCACAGCGGAGATCCCATGGCTGGAGCTGGCAGAAGAGGAGGAGCTGAAATCAAAAATAAACCTGAAATTAAAAAGCCCCACGTTTTTATGAGCCTGCACATACAGGTCTCAGCTCTCGAGGTGAGTTATGGCTTTGTTGTCTCAGCATCTGATGACTCTTCCAGGGTTCTTGCTCATCAGAACATCTCAGCTTATTCAGTGATCCCCATTCCTGGTGTTCAGATCCCAGACACAAAGAGGTCACTAAGCAGTTTTATGCCCAATTGGGATTTTTTGAAAGACACTGCAAACCCACCAGAATGCTTTGTTGTCACACAGGGAGTTGTGAAATGCACACCTGGGAAGGAAGGTAATGGATTAAAGCACCTGGAAAAGAAGAGTGTTGAGTGTTTGTGAGACAGAGGTGGCTGGAAAGGAGCTTTATTGGGAAGAAAAGCAGGTTTAAGTACCCAGGGCAGCCTTTCTTGCTGGCTTCTGCCACCTCCACTGTGTGCACAGGGATGAGCTTTTCCCACCAGCTTTGGGGACCTGGAATCCAGGCTGAGCCAACACTTGGTGTGTCTGAGGAGCTGTGTGGAAGTGTCCTGTCACCCTCCTCTCACCCTGGGAGCGTGACAGGAACATTGAACCTTCGGACACTTCCAGATCTTTGAAGTACATCCTGTACATTTTTGGAGCTACTGCAGTTTCTTAGAAATAAATCAAAAAATGGGAAACGGGGCACACCCAGCAAATGTTTGGGGCTTTTCCACAGAATTTTAACAAATTGCAAAACCTCTTTGTGGTTTTGTCTCCCAAGTCTGAGGGGAGAGGCTGTCCCTGACCTCTGTCGGGATGGAGTTAATATTTTAAGAGCTCAGTGAGCTTTTAATAAAGAAAATACAATATTGTGCCAGCAGATGTAATTAAAGCCTCTATCCCTGCACATACCAGATTCTGTATGAGTGTGTGGATCAGGAGTAGGTTGTTGATGTGGGATGGCACACGCAAGCCCTGTGGGGAATATGTGTGAGGATTAGCAAAGGCAGGGCAGGCTGTGGTCAGGGCTCTCTTTGTTCCCCGCGGGAGTTTGTGGAGCGGGGCTTGGGAGCGAGATGGGCTCGGGGCTTTGTGAGAGGGGGAAGAGCAGATCCACCTTCCTCAGTCCGAGCCCGTTCCTTCCCTACCCCGGGGGAGGCGCCGGGCGGGGGCGGGACCGGGACGGCTCCGCATCGCGCAGGTTGAGAACCGCGTGTGGGTGAGAACCGAGCCGGGAGCGCAGCGAGCCGGGACCAGCCGAGCCGGGACCAGCTGAGCCGGGACCAGCCGGGCCGAGCCGAGCAGCATGGCCCAGCCGCGCTGCCGCTCCGTGCTCATTCACCGGCTGCAGCGCGCGCATCGGGCTGGGGCTGGTGCGGGGGCTCGCGGCCGCCACCCCTCCCCAGACTTCGTCCTGGCGACCTGCCGGGACCCCGAGAAGGCGGTCGCGCAGGTAACCGGGCCGGGGGCGCAGAGGGTCCCGGGGGCGGGTAACGGGGGCGGAGGCGAGGAGAAGGCACTTTGGGAAGCGCGGAACATCTCGAGCATCTCCGCGCCCGAGCGCCGGCAGCGAGTGCCCGGGGTGGAATTGGATGGAGCTGGGAATGGGAGGGAGAGAGGATGGGATGGAGCCGGGGGCTGAGCTCCTGCCCGGGGCAGAGGCCGGCGCGGATGGAGCCGGTGGCGGGGAGGTCTCCGAGGCTGGAGCAGGGGGATATCGCCGCTCGGGAGCGTTCCCGGGAGGAGCAGAGCGAGCGGGACACTCCGCAGCCCCCGAGCATCTCCAGCGCTCCTGCTGCCCCGCTCCTCTTGTCCCCGAGTTTCTCGCTGGATTTGCAGCGGGAGATAAGTCTGTCTGTCCGTTTTGCACGGAGCTGGAGCCCTGCAGGGGCAGCGCATCCCTCAGAAACATTCCCAGTGAGACCCGTCACAGCTTTCCTTGTCTCTCCACGCGGTGCGTCTGTGTCCCCAGAAGGGGCTGTGCCCCGTCTGCCTCCTCTCTTTCTCCGCTGCACTTGCAACAGCGAGGAAGCGCGAATGAATGATGAATTCGACACTCAGTGAACTCCACACTCCTCTCAGTGCCCCCCTCGGCCGGGCAGGGCCCAGCACTTTCTGCCGAAAACAGCAGCTTTTCTTACCTGCTGCTGGTGCGTCCACTTGCAGCCCTGTTCCCTTGCAGCCCACGTCCCTGCTGCTACAGGGTGCTGGGACTCCTTCCCCATCCCTCAGCTGCTATAAATGACTGTCAGACAAATTTGGGAGGCAAAATGATGAGGGTTATCAGTCACTTTGTGGCCTCTAGTGATGCATCTCATCTTGACTCTCCTCAGTAAGGTGAATTTAGGGCAGCACGGTCATATGCACAGGTGCTCCAGAGCTGCAGGAATCTGAGCTCTTGGCTCTGTGACTGTCTCAAACCCCTCTGTGATGCCACAGGCATTTGGTAGGAGAATTGATACCCAAAGCCCTGTTTCTGCATCTGCCCTGTTTCAAGGGAAAAGAGAATTCCCTGGCACAGGCAGAGGTGAACAGAACCTGCTCCTTCTGGTGGATTTGATTCCTTTCACACGTGCTGTGATCACACCATGCCAGCAATAAAACAAACACAGCCACTTTGCTTACTGCTTAGCTACATAAAACCTTAAAAATGTGGTGCTGAGGGTCTCCTTCAAGGATGTGGTGCAGGGTTGGTCAGGTAACACCTGCACCCTGACCACCAGGAGCTTCTGCTGCTCTACTTATGAAACTGCAGGGAAAAGTCTTAATTTCCTTTTTTTTTCTTGTAAAATAAAAAAATATCTCCAGCACAAAAGCACATTTAGGATATTTCTGAACAGAAGTGCTGCGAAACAGCCCTGCCAGTCTGAAATCAGGTGCACAGGCTGCCTGTCAGAGCCCTGTTGGCTCCCCCTCACCCCCTTCTGCACCACCTGAGCTCCTGAGCAGGAATCCACTGCCATTCTGTTCCCTTTTAACTCCTGTTCCCACACCTGGCACCTGTCCCAGCCTGTTTCCTTTGGTGGTTGCACAACCCCTGTGCAGCAGCAGCCCAGGAAAGCAGCGGAGACATCTGACCTGTGTCAGATAGAGATCTCCCCGCCGGCTTGTTTGTTCTGAAGCTGCTTGAGCCGCTGCTGAGGGAGGTTCTTTCTCTTTTTCACCGACTGGCCCTTGTGTTCAGCAGTGATTTCTCACTATAATGGTCTGGGATCAATTACATGGAGAAGCAAAATTGTTCCTTCAATAGGAAGAGCTTCCTAGGAAACATTACACGGACGTATCTCAACGCAGCTCGTCGGGTTTCTTGCGTTGTCAGTACCTAAAATTCCCGAGCAAAAAGGTTGGTAAAGCTGCACAAGGAGATTAAACAGCCTTCAGACAGTGCAGGGTGTCTGGGAAGAGTCTGGGTCACTCCTTGCCTGCGGTAAAACCTGGAAAGTCTGCTGGCAGTCTGTCCTGTAGGCAGGAAGCTGGCCCAGAGCCACATTCCAGGAACCCCAGCGGGGATTCTGCAGGACACATGGGGTGCATCCTAAGCTTTTTGGTTTTTAGGGGGGCAAGGTTTGTCCTTGGTGGATCAGGGTGGGTTTTTGTTCTTTGTGAGGACCTCTAGGCCATGTGCTGTGCTTTGGCAGGACATCAATAGAAGCCTCTGCAGCCAGCTGAAAGCAGATTTCTAACAGATGGGTTTGGAAACGCCACAAGGGAGAGAAATCTTTACTAAAGGTACTGTGGTGGTTTCACCAGCGTTATCTGCCCCATCTGCAGTGCCTGGAGTTGGCACAAAACCTGGTGACCTCCTGAGTGTTTGCACTGTGCTGCTGGTCCTTGGGGCTGGCACAGGGCGAGCAGGGACCTGCTGGAGCCTCCAGCACTGGGAGTCTTGTTCGTGGGAGCACAAATTCAACTGGTGGTCTCCAAGCTTGGATCCAGCCTGGCAGGGTTGCTGGAGTGTTGCTGTGGTAGGAAAGGCAAAGGTTCAGTGATTTTCTCTTGGTTTTTTTTGGTTTGGTTTTTTTTTCTTTCCCAGAGAGAAACCTTTGCTTCATTGACTTTTCCATCAAATCTTGAACACCCTGAGTTCAGGTTCCTGCTCTCCAGAGTCTGGCACAGCAGGCTTGGCTTAGGGCACATGAAATGGGCTTTGCCCAACTAAGACCTGCTTGTTGACCATTCAAACTGGGCTGCAAAGTTGAGTGAGTTCTTTCTCTGCACACCTGAGTGCCAGTGCTTGCTTTTTCTCTTGACAGCAATTGAAATCTAATTTTGTTTCCTCCCACTTTGCTTTGTGATAAGTGACCACATGAAAAATCCTTCTTAACATGAGTGCACTGTCCCCCACTTCCTCTCCTGCTTTGGAGGATGAACAGCAACTTTGGACAGTTCCTTTAAATTCTGCTCTGCTCTGGTTTGGCAGAGGAGCATTTTCCCATTGCAGAATGCAGAGAGGAGGGAAAGGATGGGAAAAGCTTAAATTAAGAGGCTTTTAAAAATTACCTTCCAGTTTTGAGAGGAAAAATGATTAAATACTCTTAGCTGCTGGCAAAGACAGTGTCCACCTCGGGCAAGAACGTTTCAGCAGTGATGACTGAACACTTTGCAGTCCTCCAAACACTGGACACAGAGAAGAGCCCTTCAAGACCTGACTTGAGGAAGATGCTTGGGGAAGGCTGACTTTGCTTTCCTCTGCTTACCAGGGAAAGCAGCACATCTCCCTGTAACTCCCTAACCTTGGGATAATGCTGAACAGCTGCAGGCTTTTGCATGTGAGTCTGTGCTGGCAGAAGTTGTAAAAACTCGAGTTCTTGTGCTGAGTAGCTCCTAGGTGGCCTCCCCAGAACATTTGCCTAACAAATGGGCTGCAGATCACAGGATAACAGGCAGCAGGCCCGCAGGCACATCCAGATAACCGCTGCCCCTCCTGGAAAAGTACCATCGGGAGACTCCTCCAGCCACACTTGGATTCCAATCTGCCTTCACTTGGGCTGCTCCAGCGCTGCGAGTGGAAGCAGCTACAAATCTCCTGCAAAATAATCCTGACGTCCTGTCTTTGCACTCCAGATGGACCAAAGCACGGCGCAGCCTGCACGGGCTCACGGACACAGCTGTAATTATCCCCACGCTCCTGCTTTTCTTTCTTACTCTTTCCTCCTCCATCCTGCTTTCCCCTAAAAGGGGAAAAACTCTGACCTAAAGTCTAGAGCCGCACTTAAAAACGGTGTAGCCCCTTCAGTCTCTGCTCTGAGGGGGGGGGGAAAGGAGGAGATGGCCACGGTGGAAATCTGTTCCCAGAGCTGGATGTGGGACCTCAGCACAGGAGCATCCCCCGTTCCTCCTGCTCTCCCCGCAGCCCGAGTGAGTTCCCAGGTGAACAAGGAACTGTTCAGCTCCTCACTGCTCAAGGGTCCCCTCCAGAGCTCTGGAAAGCTTCCAGGGCTTAATGTGCTGTTTCCCTTGCTCTGAAGCAGGAGATAGGGTTACCCGTGCCTGTTCCTCAGGCAGACACAGAGCTCTCCTGCTCCTCGAGGGCTCTGGCAGCTCAGAGGTTCTTTTTTTTTCCCTTTGTCCATGTTTTAGCCGTGTGGTTTGCAACTGGGAAGAGCAGCTGAGCAGTGATAGATGTGTTATATCAGGCAAAGGGGGCATTCCTGAATATATATCAGGCAAAGAGGGCATTCTTGAAGTCTTTCTAATTTATTGCAGTATTGTTGTTTTGTTTGGTTGGTTGGGTTTTTTTTCCTGGAAGTGTTTTACACTTCCTACAGCATTAAGGTCTGGCTTTTCTTGAGTCAGAGAGGACTGTGGGGCTGGGCAGTGCTGGTGGAAGCTGTTACACACTCGAAGCTGTACACTGGGATAGGATATAATCTGTCTCAGAGGAACACAGAGGATACACCTCTGGCTTTGTCCTGAGTGCAAGCAGGATGATGTGGAGGATACCCAGGCACCCTTATCCTGACAAAGCTGCCCACAGGCTGTGTTTGTGTGGCTTGATTGCTTCCAACTGGCCCAGCAGAGCCAAATCCTTTCCAAGGGCTGTAACTGGAGTGGATAATGCTTTTGTAAAGAAGGCAAAGTAAATCTTGCAAAATGACAAAGGCAACAAAACATTCCTGGTTGAAATCTAGCAATAAATACCCCGTGTGCTGAGGAATCTGTATCTGGAGCCTTGAGTGCCAGAGGATCTTGTTTAAATCAGAGTAGGCTGACTGTTAATAGTAATTAAAAATCAGCAAGCAGGAAACAACAGATGCTAATCAGAGTTTAATTTTCTTCTTGGACTCCCTAAGAGTTGATTCTCAGGGGTGACTATTCTGGTGCAGGGCAGTTCCAGAGCTACTATGTTAAACACAGAATTAGGGCTTTGTGTTGTGGGTTTTTTGTTGGGTTTTGTTTGTCTTGTTTGTTTTTAAGTTGGCTGTCACAGCACACTAACTGAAAATGCCTTAGCTGGGAGATGTTGGCTGGACCTGCTTGTCTCTGTCCTCCTTTCCTCATGTTCCTCTAGTCACAGAAGGGGAAAAAATAGGCTTTCCTGCAATTTTTAGTTTTCCTAACTGGATTTTTCAGCTTATATCAGCTTATAACATTCTTGAGGACCAAGGTCTAGGTTACCTGCTTCTGAGAAACTTTAACCACTGCAGTGGGAGTCACTTGTTAACTAAATAATTAACTAACTGGAAAAACCGTTGAATTTTAAACTTGATTTGCCTGCAGTGATTGTAATTTCATGCTGTTTATGTTCTGGAGAGTGCTTAATGCTACAGTGTTTGGAGTTCTTAGTTGAAAATATTGCTTACTCACCTCAGAAGCCTCTCGGTTGCTGTTGCTACACAAAACAGCTCTGACCTTTTAGCAGGACTTAGTAGCTTGTTTCTGTCAGAGAATAAAGCATATAAATAAATGAACTATAAATAAATGAACAAACCCTGAGAAGCCAGAGTACTTCTGGAGTTTATTATCAATTAAGTGATATTGTCAAACTGAAATCCAGTGACAGTCCAAAGCCACGTAATTATTGCAGGCCTTGACATGGCAGAACTATTTCATCCTGGACTGTCAATAAGCAAGACAGTGTGTTCTGGGCCTTTAATTTATTGAAAACTGCCTCACTAAGCCCTGTCCAAGGGAAGGAATGTCTTCTGGTTTTGTGCTTCTGACTTGTTCTCCTTGCCCCTCCTCTTAATAGCCTGAACTGCAGTTGCAGATTGGCCTCAGTGGGAGAACAAATTTCCCAAACAAGCCTGGAGAGAATCCTGCAGGATATGAGCTGAGATAAAAGTTGTAATGCATTATAGTTTGTCAGAGGACACCGAGTCCCTGAGTGTCTCCAAGTGGCAGAGAAGTATTCTTTCAAAACCAGCCCTTCTGACCCCCATTCCCAAAGGGCTCCTAAAGAAAGGGATTTGCTGGAGCTGGAATGTTTGGCCAGGTTGCTGTCTCCTGAACACGACTGGGAGTATGCAATCCATCTGTTATGTTTGGCCATGCTTCCCACTTGGCTGCATGGCACAGAAACCTAAGTATTCCAGCTGGGCCCATAAATCCAATTTGGACACACTTTGTCCAGCCGTAACACCACAAAGTCCTGATTTTCTCCAGGAACACCAATCTCTGCTCAGAGGCAGTCAAGAGATGACTGAATTATAGCAGGGAATGTTATTCTTGCATGGAACTGGTTTCATGTGTGCTTCACCTTCAGCTACAAGAGCAGATGCTAACGAGGCTGCTGGGGAAGCAGAATTTCCATGGGAAAACTGCTTTTCCTGCAAACAGTAATTCCAATTTGAGCGTTCCTGTTGCCCTGAAGTGATGTGTAGCACTAGCTGAGCTTCAGGAGAATGATGCTTTTCTTACAGAATTGGGGAATTTCTGGCTTTTTACTGGAATGCTGCCTGAGCCTTGGGGCTGCTGTGGAACTGCTGTTTGGTGCTTACCCTGCAAACACACCCTGGAGCTGAACACACTGAGAACTATCCCACTAAAAATCCAGCATGCTGGGATCTGACTAAGCAGGGAAAGAGTCCAGTTTCTTGGAGCAGTTGATCTGGCTCTCAGGAAAGCTGCTCAGCAGGTTGGAAAGCGAAGTAGTATCGATGCCTTCAGTCCAGTCATGAAAATATTTCAGTTCTGGAGGTGCAGATCTCAAAACGTTTTATGTAATAGCCATGGAGATCTTGCTCTCTCTCTCTCTCTCTTTCTCTCTCTCTCTCTATATATGTAGAAGATAACCAAAAGCATTTCTTCTTCCTAGGAACTCCAGCAGCTTAGTAAGCAGTACAGCAATGTCAAGCTCCTCCAACTGGGTGAGTAAAGGGCTTTATTTCTGTCCATAGAAATATGTTCAACTTCCTCAGGTGAGTGCACCTTAAGAACCTGCTCTCCTGGGTGGTCAGTAGCTGGACATGATCTCCAGCAGCTGAAAACCCCCTTAAGATAACACTGGGGAACCAAAACCTATCTAAAATCTTCTGTGTATTGTCACCTGTGCGCTGCCTAAATGTCCCCACTCAGCTTTAGCTTTGGTTTGGGCACGTGCTGTGTCGTGCCAGGCAGGCTCTGACCCACACTCTTCACTGTGCCTCCTCTGTGCAGATGTGGTCTGTGAAAACAGCATCAAGAAAGTGGTCAAGGAAGTGGAAGAAATCGTGGGGGAGAAAGGGCTGAACTGCCTCATCAACAACGCCGGCATCAACGTGCTCGCCTCCTTGGAAGAGGTCACGGCAGAGACGATGCTCACCATCTATGAAACCAACACTGTTGCCCAGCTGATGGTCACCAAGGTAAGAACTGGGAGGAATGTGCTTGATCTGGGGTACTAAAGAGGGTTTTCTCTTATAAACAAAGTGTTTTTCCCCTTGGAACTGCACGGGTACAGTTCTGATGTTGAACTGCGTGTCTGGAGAGCAGCAGTTTGTCAAGGATCTTTCTCTGCATTTAGATCTACCCGGGGTGAGATCCCTTCAGAGGACAGGTGGGGTTAGGAGGTGGGTGGAAGAGTCTGAAGGACTTTGCTACTTCCAGCTGGCTGCTGTAGGAAGGTTTCCTACGGCCACCAAGTCTGAGGAGTCATCACCATTTTGTGCTCTTCAAGAGCCTGGCTTGCCTTGAATGGGGAAATTACACAAACTAAATCAAACCAAAATCATGAAATTAAAGCAAACTCTTGTTTTCCCAGGCGTTCTTACCCCTCCTGAGGAAGGCAGCCCAGCTGAGCACAGGAATGGGCTGCCACAGAGCTGCTATTATCAACATGTCCTCTCTCGCTGCCTCCATGCAACTCGTCCAGGCAAATGAGATGTTCCTCAAGGTCTACCCCTACAGGATAGCCAAGGTTTGTGGGCTCCCCTGGGCTGTGCTCCCTGGCTGAGGGCAGGCTGGGAGCTAGAGACCACGCTGAGCTTAGGATGGTGATGGACACAGAAACTGTGCTTGTTCTTCACGTGGGTGGAAGTGGGACCTGTAAAACACCTGGAGAGAGCATGTGAACTTCTGAAGAACAGGCTCCCAAATCACTGCTGTGATTCAGAGGGATTTGGCATTCAGGGAAGAACTGATGCCATGAAATGTGTGTGCTGTCAGCTGAGTTCCTCTCCAGTGGAGGAGAGATAGCACAGAACTCAGCAAAAGGTGTGCTGACCTGTACGTGGTGATGCTGGTTAGTGAGAGGTGGGATTTTTAGTTTTCTCACCTCCAGAGACTGAGTTTGTACGTATAGTGAAGATCAGACACAGAGTTTCTCCTACACCACCTACTCATAAGCTGTTAAATGCTTGTTTTCCCTGTTCAGAAGTAAATGAAGGTTTGTGTAGTGATTATTGCAGAAAAACACAGTCCTTATGTCAACATTATTTTCCTCACAGCCCCTCAGGCGTTTCAAATGCTACCGTATCTTCCATCATAACTTAGTTTCATCTTTGGGCAGTCAACTTGTGGTTACAGAGCTTCCACAATGCTTCTATTAACAGGTGTCTCTGAGAATGAAGGCCCAGTAAGTCTGGATAAGTTACTGTGATCTTGTTACTGCCCCTTCCTTTGTCAGAATTGTGGAAGGGAGGTGCCAATTAGCTTGGTTTGAGGTCTTGCCTGAGGTTTATAAACCAGCCCCCTAATAGATGGTTTCCTCTCTCGCAGACTGCACTGAACATGATCACCAGGTGTCTTGCTGCAGACTTGAAATCGGATGGGATTCTCTGTATTTCTTTGCATCCAGGCTGGCTCCAGACAGACATGGGGGGAAACATGGTAAGTGACATCTCTGAAAACATGAAAATAGGGCTCCCTTGTTATCCCAAGAGCCCCTGGCACAGTGTTCACCTCCATGTGCTGCAGAGGCACACCGTAAAGCAGGAAAATACATCCCTCTTGATTCTAGTAACTCCTTAAGTGCATTTGATTCTCTTCCGTAGGAAATTCCCAGTAATGAACCCAAGCTTGATTCTTTCCAGGCTCCCATGCAGGTGCAAGAGGCTATCCCAGGTATTCTCTCTGTTCTGGACCGTCTTGGTGAAAAAGAGAATGGTTCCTTCCTGGACTGGCAAGGGGAAACTCTACCATGGTAGAAGTGCACAGGTTACTACAGAAACAGCATGTCAGCCACGCTCTAACCTCTCATGTCTGTGTCTCTGGGGTTTTCTCACACACTAGTTGAAGTAGCCAGTCTGATATCCAGCCTCTCTAGGTGTCTTTGAAAAATGAAGTGGCTGACTCTCTCACTCGGTATTGCTACTGCTCTATTCTAATGCTTCCTGCAAACACTACTGTGCTCTTGGTGGTGGTGGGTATCTCCTGGAACCACCTGAAATGGATTAAAACTTGCGAGTTAAATCCAGGGGCTGGTTCCTCTTCACTTCCAAAACCAAAGTGGGCCTCTTGCTCTCTGCAGAGTTAAATGACCTGACCTCAGAGCAAGGCCAGTGTAGGCTGTCAGATCCCAGGACGCTCAGTCTGCTGGAGACACGTCTCCAGAAAAGAAGTCCTTTGGTTTCCTTCGGTCTTAACTGAGCCAAGGCTGAAAGTGCCCAGCTCTAAACCACGTGAATTTGGTACTTCTGTAAATTCCTTGGCAAACTGTCCCCAGGTTGACAGCATACACCAGGCATTGCTTTGTTCCCAGAGGGTGACTAACATCCTGATACGGGGGTGGGAATGTTGTTTTGTACATAAACTTCTGAAGTGTCTTCAATAAAGTCTTGTTTAAAAAACCAGTCTGTTTACTGAACTACTTCCTTAATTAATTTCTCTTCATTGGTTTCTCTTCCCTGACCAAAGAACTGCACTTCTACCTTGCAAGAAGGAACTCCAGCCATTGCTGTTCCCTTTCAGGCTAGATGAGTTTGACATGGTGGGGTGTAAAACTGAGACAGACCCTTGTTCTGGTCTGAAACACTAAAAGCAGCCGGTGAATAAATCCCTTGTGTGCTGCTGAGGGAGCTATAAAAGCAAAGCGTTCTTTGAAGTCTGGGATTGGCTTCACCATCCCTCCCTCATGCCAGCTGATGAGGCACTTTCATGCTGTGCCAACATGGTGGGTTCCTGCACCAAAGTAAGAAAAGACAAACAACAGCCAGGTAAGAGGGAGAGACAGGTGTGGCTGTGCCTGGACAGCAGCCACCGAGACCTGCCCACGGATGCAGACGAGGGTGTGTAAGGGAGAGGTGTCTGCCCGCCTTCCATGATCCCCATGGCAACAGGGATAGACTGTCTCACTGGAACGGAATCACAGGATCATTGAGGTTGGAAAAGACCTCCAAGAACATCAGGTCCAACCTTTGACTGATCTCCACCTCATCAATTAAACCAGAGCACTGAGTGCCACATCCAGTCGTTCCTTGAACACCTCCGGGGATGGGGACTCCACCATCTCCTTGGGCAGCCTCTTCCAATGTTTAACAACCCTTTCTGTGAAGAAACTCCTCCTGATGTCCAAAATTCCTCCTGATGTGGCTTGTTGTGCCACGCTTCCGTGCTCAGACCTGTTTCAGCTGTGACTCAGCAGGTGAACACAACACAGACATTGAGTTTCCAAGTGTGACCGAGGTGTCTGTGCAAACCCCGTGGGTGAGGGACATGCTGGGTTTGAACTGGTTGAATGATTTATTTTGGATCAAAGCTGGGGAAGGGTCTGGAGCACCAGGAGAAGCTGAGGGAGCTGGGGGGGGCTCAGCTTGAGATGCTCCCACAAGGTCACTGAGACCAGGACTGAGACCAGGACTGCGAGGGGTCGTGGGGGACCGTGAAGGACTGTGAGGGACCATGAGGGACCACGAGGGACCATGAAGGACCCTGAGGGACCATGAGGGACCACGAGGGACCACGAAGGACCCTGACGGACCATGAGGGACCATCAGGGATCATGAAGGGCCAAGACCAGGACCGTGAGGAGCCATGAAGGACCATGACGGACTGTGAGAGACCATGAGGGGCCAAGACCAGGACCATGAGGGCCCGTGAAGGACCGTAAGGGGCCGTGAGGGGCCATGAAGGACCGTGAGGGACCGTAAGGGGCCGTGAGGGGCCATGAAGGACCGTGAAGGACCATGAGGGACCGTAAAGGTCCGTGAGGGGCCGTGAAGGACCATGACAGGCCCGTGAGGGACCGTAACCATGAAGAATCGTGATTATGAAGGGCAGAGACTGGGACCGTGAGGGGCTGTGGTGGACCACGAAGGACCCCGAAGGGCCGTGAGGGACCGCCCATAAAAGGCCGTTTCGGACCGTGCGGTGCCGTCCCGCGGCCGCCCCCAGAGGGGCGCCGCCGGTGCCTCCGGAAGCCGGCGCGGCTGGCGGTGTGTGATGGCGCGACGGCGGGGGACGGCGGCGGGCCGGGGGAGGGAGGGGAGGGAGGGAGGCCGGGTGGGTTTCCGTTGCGGGTTCCGTGCGGGGCCGTTGCCGGGGCTCGGGCGGCGGCGGGCGGCTGGGGGCTGCGGGGAGGGGGCAGCCCGTCGGTTCCGGCCCATCCTTAGGGCCGAGCGGCTGCTCCGCCCGGCCTGAAGGGGGAACAGCGCTGTGCCGGGGAGACTCGGCTGCCGTGTTTTTAAAGCTAAAGCAGCCCAAGCTTTATTAATTAATCACCTCCGCGGCTCAGCTACCCCCTGTGCTTGGCCCCCACAGCACAGCCCGGCAGGCTGATGTGGTAAAACGAGGAGGGTGTTTAGGGTGTCTCAGCCCGTCTTTTTGGGGGGGTCGGGGTTAAATAGAGAAGGGTTTTTTTGTAAAATGCATGTTTGCCTCCGTAAATAAATGTTCTTATTTTAACAGTCATTGCTGGCTCTGCCGGTCAACAAAGTGAAACAAAATGTTAATATCACAGCTGAGTTCCCAGTTACTGAAGGCTTCGAGAATTGCAGGTAAAACTGGTGCTGTGGGACCTTATTTGTTTATTTATTTGGGTTTTTTTCCTGGGGTAATTTGTCTCTCAGAAATTTCTTTTCCGCGAAGCAATGACCAGGAGTGAGGAGGCTGTTGTTGAGTCAGTGGTTGCTGAGTGCTGTTACCTCTCAGATCTATTATGTCAGGATTGAGTAGCTCTGACTTTACCTCTTCTAAGCCGAAGAGGAGATTCCTTAGCAAAGCACAGGTTTGACACAGCAAACAGTTCCTTGCCGTTCCAAATTGCACTTCATGGAATCAGGGAAGGGTTTGGGTTGGAAGGGACCTTAAAGATCAACCAGTTCCAACCCTCTGCCATGGGCAGGGACACCTTCCACTAGACCAGGTCTGCTCAGCAAAGGAGAACCTCCACCCTGCTCTACCTGGGTGACTTGGGCAGTTCACACAGTAAAGTACAGTGTATTTTTAGCAGATGGCATTATAGCAGTGTAATTAAAATTTAAAAAGACTTCCTTGCTTTTGTGATGACAGTACAGGTTTTGTAAGGCTTTTCCTCTGTCACAGTGTTCTGGCCAGAGCTGCCTGGTGGTTTGAGAGCTGGGCAGAGCTTTTCTCATGAAAATTCCGCCTTCTAAACGAAATTCTTTTCTCCTAAAGGCCACCTTTTGCCCAGGTCTGTGTCTTCCTTCCTTTGCTGCCGCTCCACGTCCGCCCACTACAGCACCCAGCCCCCCAACACGAGCGGGGCCCAGCCCCAGCAGTGGCACACCCTGGACCCTGAGCTGGAGGAGATCCTGATTCCCAGGAAACTCTCCATCAGCCCCTTGGAGAGCTGGCTGTCAGTGAGATATTCCCTTCCCCAAGCAGAGGGGGCTCAGGAGGAGGTGGGCCATGAGCCCCCCCAGGGGTCCGAGTGCCCCCCGCCTGCCGTGGGGGAAGGAGGGGGAGCCCCCGGGGGGACAGTGCAGTGCAAGAACGTCCTCAAGATCCGCAGGAGGAAGATGAACCGCCACAAGTACAAGAAGCTGCTCAAGAGGAGGAAGTTCATCCGCAGGAGGATAAAGGAGGGGCGCAAGAAGAGGCGTCAGGTGAGCTCAGGGAAGGGGGAATTCCCCGGTGCCGCTCCTCGAAACGGCCCCTGTTTGGGTGTGGGGGGATGTTTTTAAGTGGGATTGTTTTAAAGCAGCAGCTTGGAGAGCCTTAAATTCAGTGTTTAGCCCCGAGCTGTGCCAGGGAAGGTTCAGGTTGGACATCAGGAGGAATTTCTTCCTGGAAAGGGTGGTCAGGCACTGGAAGGGGCTGCCCAGGGAGGTGGTGGAGTCCCCACCCATGGAGGTGTCCATGGAACAGCTGGATGTGGCACTCAGTGCTCTGGGCTGGGGGACAAGCTGGGGGTGGGGCACAGGGTGGACTTGATGATCTTGAAGACCTTTTCTAACCTTAATGATTCTGGGATGGTGAGATAGGTAATAGGTGAAATTTTTCTTCCATGGCAGTAAATTACGAAAACATGTGGCTGATGGAAGAAGAATTTTGGTGTTTGTGTGAAAGATGTGTCTGTGTTGTATCAGGGAGATTGGTTTAATCTTAATTTCTCTCCTGTCTTGCCAACATCCTCAGGTGCTTCCTGTTGTTTTATCCTATAGAGAAGCCTTTTTCTTCCATTAATAGGAGGGCTAGGGGAAGACATGGGCCTCTGTTCAAGCTGTGGATGTTCTCATTCAGCACTGCCTTTCAGTAGGGTTTGCTGTGATAGTTTCGTTCATTCTCTGCTAATTCTCACCTTGCCTGGATGCAAATTGGGGTTAATTGTAATTCCATGTCTTCAGATTTGTAGGAGGCAGTGTTGAACACCTAATGATGAGAAAATCCTCTTAATTTTCTTCCCATTTCATTGTCCCTCTTCTCACTTCTTCTTGCACGAGGCTTTTAAAATAATGCTACCACGATCCTCGTGCATTTTATTGTTTAATATTGTACTTTCTGCAGCAAGGTTAAATATTTTGTCACTTAAAACAAGCTGCTTTTGTTTCCTTTGTGTGTGTTACACTCAGATTGTCCTTGGGACATGTGGGCTGTGAATGAATATTCAGGTGTTGCTTCTGGGCTGTGTTACCTTTTTTTTCTTTTTTTTTTTTTCTGTTTTAGATAAAATTCGAGAAGGATTTGGAGCGCATCTGGAAAAGGGCTGGTTTGAAAGGCCCTCCTGCAGGCTGGCAAACACCCAAGATATTCCTGAGGAGTTCAAAGCGATAAAACCCCACCTGTCATGAGTTTTGACCTGTAATTGTAATTAAAAAAAAAAATATTGCAGTACCTGGATGACATTTACCCTTTCTCTGAACGTGATGAAATGAGCAGGAAGGAGTTTTCCAAGCACAGACCTGAGGGGAATCTGCTTTTCCTCCCCAGAGGAGTGGTGTGAGCTCTTTGTGTGGTGGTTTGGTGCTGCTCTGTGCTCTGTGTCTGAGCAAAGGTGTCCTGGGGCTGCAGCTGAATTTCTGGAATTCCTGTTTGATTAATTAGAGCATAAGAACAATCAGCTGTGGGAGATGGGATCAGTGGAAGGATCCTTC
Source organism: Manacus vitellinus (assembly GCF_001715985.3). Classification (NCBI taxonomy): domain Eukaryota; kingdom Metazoa; phylum Chordata; class Aves; order Passeriformes; family Pipridae; genus Manacus; species Manacus vitellinus. The sequence goes on along the minus strand of NW_021940578.1, from coordinate 5,982,979 downwards.
TTGATTGTATATATGACACAAGCATTTGGAAAAGGTCAAAACTGCATTCTCTCATAGCCTTATTTCAGAAAGGCTGGTGTTTTCTAAGAATTCTGGGGAGATAGGGGTTGGATCAGAATTCCATAGGATGTGTCTGTATCTGCAAAAGCTTTATCTGAAGCCTTGGTGTGCATGTGCCTTAGGCATTGCATGGACAACCTTAAAGGCACATTTGTGCTCTATTTTGTGCTAATAAAAAACTGTTATTTTTGTTTTCTTTGATTGACCCCTGTCACACAGAACATCCAGGTCTTGGTATCAATAAAAGCTCAGAGCTAATTATTCGTTAACTACAAAAACTTTTGTGCCTGAGACAACCCTGGTAATAATCACCTGGTTTTGCATGGTTGAAGAGAGTCATGAAAGCTGTGAAAAAATACAGGTATCTAAAATAAACCCTGACAGAGGGCTTTATATCTGGGCTCTGGTTCGGGTTCTGCTTTTGGTTTTTGTGTTTGAGGCAGTCCTGGGTGGTTCAGTGTGATTCAGCTTTTCCCTGTCTGCATTCCTGGGGTGAACTGACCTCTGAGAGAGGAGGGAAGAAAAATCAGCTCCTTTGGGCTGGTCACTGTGCAGTGCCCGGGGAAGCTGCCCTGAAAATGCATTCCCCTTTATTCTGCTTTAATGTTCCTGAGCACAGGATGCAATTTGAAACTCCCTCACTTTGCTGAACAGGATCAGACAGATGAAAGCTGCACTGAAGTTTTCTGCAGAGGGAGCACGAGTCCAGGAGATCCTGTTCACAGAGCTTTGCTGTGAGCTGCTCTTCCTCTCCAAAATATCTGCACACCAAGCAAATGTGTATGTGCATGTGTAGCTGTGATAACAAAAAAAACCAACAAAACAGGAAAGGTTTGACTGTTATAATTCCCCAAATATTTAAGACTTGGAAGATTTCTCTTTCTTCTCCTTATTTTGCTGTCCCGAGAGGAAATGGCTGGAAGCAGGAGGTTGATGAGACAAATCTACACTCTTTATTCCAGAGATTGGAGATAACCAGTGGGATGGTGATTTTGTGTCAGTCATTAGTCTGGAAAGGTCCTCAAAATTGGTATAGAAACCCAGTTTTTCTCTCGTGCTTATACCCTTAATTCTTGGGTTGCGTGCACTTCAAATCAGACAGTGAGCTCGGCTGAGAACACTGGAGTTTAATAGTTTTTCTCACAGTGATCAGGATTGTGCTGAAGTGATTTGGCTCTAAAAGAGGAAGTCAGCTGACTTGGAAGGGCCGAAAGTTCTGAATTTTGTTTCTTTTAGCCAAAAACCATCCCATTGCAGGCTCAGAGAGTGTTCTGCCTTTTGGAAAAGTGGGAGCCCAGCGCCGTGGTGGCAGTGGCTGCTGGCTGGATGTGGCAGGAACACCCATTTCTTTCTAATGCTGGCAAATAATGCTTCCTGGCAAATGAAATTTTGGTTGTCTCCTTGGCCTGGATTGCTGTGTTTCCTAGTAGGGTAAGAATTAAATGCATTTTTAGGAGTCTTCTCTAGAAAACGTGGTGTTCAGTTACATCAGTGTGGTTCTTGAAGTGTTTTAGAGGCTTCTGGACATAAAATAACAGTTCTTTCAGCCACACAAATGGATGCAGAATAACTTACAGCTGAGGATCAGGCCTGGCTGTATATGGGAAAGGAAGCAATGCAAAAGAACTGCTTCCTTGCAGCTTTTTCCCCAACTATTGTGTTAACACAATCCAAGGTAGGCTTGCTTGGCACAGGGGTGGAAAAGCCTGGATCAGCTGCCAGTGCTTTGCAGAGTTAGGTGGTTGTTTAGTGCTCGCAGAGCTGAGGTGTTTGCAATGACAAGGGATTTTTAGAAATGATGCAGAAGGAGGGGATTTATAATACTGATGGGAAGTAGAAAATTGACTTCAATTACCTTTTTATAAAGGGAGCACCCTTTTTATTGCAGGGCAGATCAAGAAGACAGGAAAGTTGGTCACTTGGCAACAAGGATTGAAGCCCAAATGGGTGGAAAATAGAAACATTTGAAGTGTGTATAAATTGCATCATCTTAGCAATTAATTTACCTCTTCATGCCCAAGTTAACCATAACCCCTTGTGGTCTGGAGGTCTGTGGAAAAGATTTTAGCCTTTGCTTTAATTCACAGGAACAACCTCCTTGGTAATATCTCCTGTAGTTTTGGGTCACTTCAAATGAATTCTGTTCAACTCTGGAGTTTGGCATGGAAAAAGGGGAAGTCCAGCAGGTCTTGGTTAAAAGCAACTGGTGCCTGTTTAAAGCACAAACGGATGTTCCTTTTGTTTGGGACTCTTGTGCTTGCCCTGCAAAGCAGTGTTGGATTTCTGTTTGGGTTTATTGTTTGTTTGGGTTTATTGTTTGTTGTTGTCAGGGGTTTTTTTCTTTGTTTGTTTTTGTATGGGGTCAGGGTTTTTTTTTCTTTGTTTGTTTTTGTACTGTGTGTGTAGGGTGTTTGATTGATTTTTGTTTGATTGTTTGGTTTTGGTTTGGATTTTTTTGTTTTAATATCAGAGGGAGAAGAGGATTTCTCTGCACAGCAAAACTCTGGCACTGGAAGCCCAAGTTCTTTCCATGTCTATACTGTGGGAACTGCTCTTTCTTCCATTAGCAAACTCAAGACCAGTCTTAAAAAGAAGTGAGTAGCCCATGTCAAGGAAAGCTTATGAGCATCTGGTGTACAAAACACCTTTTAGGGGATTAACAGGACCTGACTATCATTGCCTAATAATTCCTGAGCAGGAACAGTGGCTACCTTTACTCTGGTGAGCTCATGCTTGTGTTAAATGGGACACTTTCATAGGAAAAACTGTCAAAATATTGGTGTGTGCTTGTTGGCTTTAATAGCTCTGGGTCCTTCTCAAATTCTGAAGGCAGCTCTGCTTCAGTGGGTCTGATCCCTGCTCCAGGGGTTCCAAATTTAAACAAACCAGGCTTGTTTCCACTGGCTGATCTCACAGACAGCACCTGTGGATAACTTAAAATGACATCTTTTCTTTTCACCAGTCGTGTTCTGCTGTTGGCATTTCTGTCCTGACTGGGAAAACATCCTGGTTTGGGTTCATTTGGGCTGAGCCTGATGGGTTCCTCTTCCAAAAATAACAGCACTCAGTCCTTCACCTGGAGCACTGCATTTGGGGGTTGGAAAAGTGGGGTTTGTTTTTCCTACTGATTTCTAAATAAATAAATAAAATATCAATAGCTGGAGCTCCTGCAGACATCTGAGCTGGCTTTGAGCAAACAACAGTGTGCTGGCTTTCTTGTGGAAGGATCCATTCTTGCCTGACTTTCCCTATAAAACACAGGGACAAAACTGCAACAAGGAGTTCTGTGAGCCAGGGAATTTAAGGAAACCATGTGATACGTCACTTTTGCGTCAGTTCCCTGATTTAGGGAATTTTTTTAGTCTTGCTCCCTGCCTGGGCACTAAGAGCTATAAATCTGAGACTTGTCCCCTTGAATGCAGCTGAAATTTTCTGTTGTGGTTCAAAATAATGGGAAGAAGGAGGAGGTTGGATGGGCAGTGGGGCCACATAACTGTAGGTGCCTTGCTTCCTTAGGAAATGGAAACAGGGCTAAATGGAAGTGGCTAAAATTTAGTTGGAAGTAGAAGAATCATGTGAAATACTGGTTCTGAAGTGAGATTTTTCACTTGTTCAGTAATCAAGGCTTGGTGCTGCTCAGGCAGAGGGACTGTCATTGCCTTTGGTGTGTCCAGGTCTGGAAAAAAACCACTCCTGGAAGCCTCTCAGCAGCTGGAGCACCTCAGAGTCCCTCTTCCACTTGCAAAGTGACTGGTGTTGAGGCAAAGACGTGGAGTCCTGAGCAAAGAAATGCCACAGCAGGTAAAAAAACCAACAGCTTGGGATTTGAGAGGTTTGGTTTAAGGGAATCAGCAGTTCAGGGTGAGAAGCTTCTGGCTGAGCTTTATCACGAGCCAGTGAGGAACTGGTTAAAGTTGAAGGATAAGAAGAAAGAGGTAGAAGAGGCTGCAAAGAGTTTTAGTCAGCAAAGGAGTGTGTGTGAGCAGCAGCAGTGACTCACCAGCCCCACTGCCCGGCTGCTCCTGAGTCAGAGCCCATGAGCCCTCCCTGGCCAGGGGTTTTCCCTGCTGTCAGCACGGAGGGAGCCAGTCCCTGGAGGGGCAGCCAGCTGGACCCTGCCCAGCAGCAGCATCAGCAGGTACATCCCGAGGGCAAAACGTGTGCCTGCTCCCCTGGGCTGAGCCTCTTGGGCTCCCCTGACCACTCACCCCCTCGGGGTTCCAGCTGGGCAGCATCTGTCCTGCTGCTTTCCCAGGTCTGAGTGGGCATCCCCTGAGGGTTCCCTGTCCCTCTGGTGTGGGAGGGTGTTGCTGTTGGCATCCTGTAGGCTCGTGTGGGCCATGGAAGGCAGATAAACAGTGTCCTGCTTTCTGATAACATCATCCCTTGGGGAAAGCCCAGGCAGGAAAGGCTTCCTCCCAGGAGTAATTTATGCAAAAACCTGCTGCTGTAGAAAAAAAAAGTGAGAGGAAAATAACAATATCTGGGCACAATACCTTCTCCTGGAGTGTTTGTTTAATTATAGAGCTGAGGAGCAGAAACAAAAATACCCACATGTGGTTTTCAGTGCAGGAACAGCTCCCTCTGGAGCAGGGCTGCCAGGATAAAGTCACCTGAACATTTCCACTTTGTCCTGATGGAGGGACATGCATTTCTATATGTGGTGTCATCAGGCTGCTCTCCTGTGGAGTGGGAATTTGATTTCTAAGGGAGGCAAAGCCAGCAGCACCCTGGGGTGTTTGGTTTTTTTTAGCTAGTGATGGTTGCCAGAGTTCTCCTGCACTGATCCTGAGCAAATACACTGTTCACACAGACTACCCTCAAAAACTGGCCAGGCTCCATATTTGTGTGTCTAAATTAGGATTAGATTGCATTATGGAGGGCAAGCTCCTTTCACCCGAAGTATTTTTACTTTAAATGAAACGGCCTGCAAACCTGAGGTAAGTCAGAGAACTCAGGGAGCACCCTTTGAGCACCCTTCTCAGAGCCAACCTATTAATTTTTCCACTCTTTCCCAGTCATTTCTGATCTCAAAATAAGCTGGTGTGCCCGGAATGCCACTGCTTAATTATTTTGGGCGGGTGCAACAGATGGGCTGCAATTTGTGTGAGGGATGGAGGTTCCCTTCCCAAGCTCCTCGTGCCAGAGCACTGTTCCCATGTGCACTGAGACCAAAAGATGTGGTTTGGGGCACGGTGCTGGTGGTCAGGAAGGGGACACAAAATGCAGCTCTCTGAGTGTGTCTGCTCCTGAGCACTCCCAGAGCTTTGCTGTCCCTCACAGAAATAAGCAGCTCTGGGTGCTTGTGGCTTTTCCCAGGTTAGACAAACCTGACCTAGTGCTGCCTAGGAGTGAGAGGTTGTGCTGTGCTCCTGGCCAGCCTGCTCGAGGGGCATGGGTTTGGAATGCTGGTCAGTGGTGCAGGAGTTCTGGGCACTGGTTTTCAGTGGCCCTTGATCCAGTTACTTCTCCCTTCTCTTCCTCAGGACCTGCCTGCCTTCTGCAGGGTTATCAACCTCCACATCTTGAGATGTGGGATGAAAGAGTGTGCAAAATGCAGGCCCCCTTCCCTGCAGCTGCTGGAATGTGGGACCCAGCTCTGCCTTTTCCCTGGAATTTAGAAAGTGGGCGAGTCCCAGCCAGGTGGAATGTCACAGCTCGGAGCTGCTGCTTTCTCTCACAATTCCTGAGACAAACACACTGGCTGAGCAGAGTTCAGAGTGGTGATTTGATCCCTCAGTCATTTCCTCCTGAGTTTCAGCTCTCTCTGCCATCTGCCAAGTTGGACCAAGTTGGATCTGTCTCCTAGAGCGTGGATTTGGAGGAGCCAAGATGCTCCAGAACCACATGGGAGTGACTCAGTCCCCTGTCATGGCTTGGACACCCTTTTGTCTCAGGCACTTGGCATTCTAAAGTTAATTTTGGGGGGATCATTGTATAGATCTGGAAGGTTTGGGGGCACTCGGTTGCAAGTGACCCTGAAAAAAAAAAATCCCTTTTTCCCAGCAAAACTCAGTTTCTGGCTGCTGCTGTGAACCTTAGGGGAAGATTAACAGATGCAGAGCCACTCCTGAAGTTCTGATTGATGGGAACTCCAATTCAGATCTTATTCATATTTCTCAATTCATATCAATTCATATTTTTCCATCCCCTCAGGAACTTCATGGTTCATGTGGTGATTTCGAGCTCATACCTGCTTTTTTCTTTTTTTAATCCTCTTGTGTTGATAACACTGCTGGCTCTCAGAATAGACTGGGAGACAAGCACTTAATAATTTAAGTGAAATAAAAGTTAGAAAAGATAATGTCACTGTGGTGTGCTGAAAAGAAGCAGCAGGTAGAAATTACTCCTGTTTGCCCCGGGGAATTGGAATATTGGGAAGATCTGAGGCAACAGGGATGCAAGAGGCCATTGTGAAGTTAAAATCCAGGGTTCTGTCTGAGGTACCACAGCCTGGCCTGCAGCTGTTTTGGACTCTGCTCCCAGTCCTGCCACTGCTCTGCTCTGTGGATTTGGGTGAGTCATTTCCTTTTGTGTTCCATGTCTCCCTCCTGCTCCTGTCTGTTTAGACTACAGACTTTTCCTCCCAGAAGCTGCCTGTGCTGTGTGGGACAGACACAAGTGTGCTACCACCAAGGGAGAGCCTTCACACCTGAGTGAGGGAACCAGGAAAAACACTTCCTTTAGTTTTAGGTTGTCTAGTTTTTAAAGCCATTTAAACCAAAACAATCGAGAGGAGCTACTTAATTTTTTTTTTTTTCAACTGAAAATTATTTTTATAGAGAACCGACTTTTCCAGATTTACCTTTTTAAACACTTTGGTTCATGCCAAAAAAATATTAAGAGAAAACTATAATTTACACCTGCTTTGTGGGTGTCAGTGAGGTGCTTCTTTGTGTCTCTGTTTCCACCCCTGATTTGCTTTGCTGCTTGTTGTTTTCCCATTTCTCCTTGGTCAGTGTTTTTTTTGGGTAGCTTCTGTCTGGAAAAAAAAAAAAAAGAAAAGAAAAGTAATCTGTGTTGGTTTCCTGAGCAATTTCTCTGTTTTTGTAACTGGTTCCTATTAATGGTTTCGAGATGAATCCCAGGAATCTGGAGCTGAGCTTCTTCCCAGCCAAAGGGGGTGTTTAAATATTGTGCCATCCAAGGATGCTGGACTGCAGGAACCACAGAGCTTTGGAGGTGCTGATGGCAGAGGGTGCAGACAGGGCTGTGACCTGGTGTGAGGACAGCAGTGCTGGAAGAACACACAAACACGTTAATCCCTTCAGCCAGAGCAGTTTGCAGAGCTGGGATGCTGCAGTTTAACCCCTCATTTTGTGCATGGCCAGGTCTCTCCTGGGCAATCTGCACAGCTCAGCAGGTTAAGCAGATCAAAAACGTCTCAGCATTCCAGCTCACTGCATACCTTGCATACCTGGACAGTCCCATTAATTAATTTATGCTCCAATGCCTTGGGCACGTAGGGAAATAGAGCTTTCCAGGTGGAGATTCAAGAGAGGAAGAAGTTGAGGAAAGGACAGCCCCCAAAACCATGGAGTGTTCCTGGGAAACTTCATTTTGCTTCAAAATGGAGCCTCGAGCTGAGCCAGGGGAGGTTTGGGCTGGACAGCAGGAGGAATTTCTTCCTGGAAAGGGTGGTCAGGCCTTGGAAGGGGCTGCCCAGGGAGGTTTGGAGTCCCCACCCCTGGAGGTGTCCAAGGAAGGACTGGACGTGGCCCTCAGTGCTCTGGGATGGGGGATATCGGGCACAGGTTGGATTCCATGATCCTGGAAGTGTTTTCCAAGCTCAGTGATTCCGTGACTGTGTGATTCAGGAGTGCTTGGGCACAGCACAGCTCGGCCCCTCGCAGTGGCTGCCACTGTGGGGAGCTTTTGTGGCCTTCACCTTCCTCTGGTTGTGCTGGGGGTGTTATTAATTATTACCACTATATCATTTCATACACCCCCAGAACAAAGGGTGTCAGAGACCTGCCCTCCTCACACACCAGACCTGTGTTTGCCTCCGCAGCTGCACCTCAGGCTGGTGGTTACAGTGGACTCCAGTGATGTCAAACAAAGCAGAAAAACATCTGGCCAGGCCTTCAACCTGTCATTCTGGACCTGCTCTTCAGAGAAGGCAAATCAGGGGCTTTGGTGTTCATGGCTGGGGAACAGCAGTGGTAATGCTGGGGCTGAGAGGTGCAAGGCTTGTTACATCGCTGCAGTAATGACAGGCTCTGCTCCACAGCCCTGTTATTGTGGTTGGGTTTCAGTTTTGTCCTTTTGGTTCACAGCTCTTGCCCTAAGTTGCATTATTTCGGGCTTGCTCATGGGGTTCGTTGCAGCTGAAAGATTTATTTTGATGAGAAAAGCTTTGCAACCGAGTGAAAACTCCCTGTGGTAATTCCCATGGTCCTGGGTTACAGCTCTCTCCTCCATCAGCAGGCAGCTCTGAGGGCCCCCCTACCCACTCCAGACCTTTCTTAGGATGGGGGAGTGAATGTGGGTGGGTATTTATCCCTCTAGGTGTTACTGGTTGATCACAGTGAAGATAAATGAAGATAACTAGAAGATAAATGGTGTCAGTGAACATTGACCCTGACCTGCAGAGCCCCTGCCTTTCTCCCTTTTGCTGTTCCCATGGAAAGCTCTATTTCTGCCTGGTTTTGGGGTTGAGGGATCCTTGATGCCTTTGCCACTGTACCTGTCAATCAGCTGTACTCTTGTACTCTTTATTCCCAAGCTACTTCACAGTTCTAGGAATTATCCTTGCTCTTCCCATGGGTAGGTATTTTCTCCTTTCCTTTCATCATGGCAGAGCACTGTGGGTCCTGTATTTACAGAAGATCTGAAGAAGTTGTTGATAATAAGCCTGGAGTGGTGACAAATCCTGTCCATAAGGCCTTGTACTGTGATTTGTGTCAACAGATCATTAATCCTGGCATTCCTTTTTAATACATGTATTTGTAGCTGTGAAGGTGGGGGGGAAGTGACTACTTCCACTCCTGCTTTCCCGGGGTTAGTGGCCCTCAAAATTGCAATAAAGGCTGGAGGGTCCCTCTTGGCACCACACCTTCTTCCTGATCTGACACTTGCTCGGTTTTTCTGACTGGTGCTCTTCAGCTCAGATTTATTGGGAGATCTTTCAGGGCAGCCTGAAACCCAAAATGTTAAAAATGGAAGAGGTGGGGAGGAGGAAACTTCCTGGCAGACCTGAATCTTGTGAGCCCTGTGCTGCCTTTTGGCTTGTCCACCCGAGACCCCCCGTTTCATATGTGAAATAGATGGGAAATACCTATTTTCTCGTGCCCTAATATTTCATCTCTGAAATCAGGGCGACTCTGGGAGCCTTTCTGCTCCTGCTGGGCTGGTCTGTGGGTGAGGGTGGCAGGTGCAGAGCCTGCAAAACCACAGCAGAGCTGCTGGGAGGTGCCTTTCCCTCGCCTGGATGAGGTTGTTTGCTTTGGTCAGGCTTTGTGGTGAGGGCAGGCAGCTGTCTGGGAGGCAGTGGGCGGCCAAGGGATGGTGCTTGTTGTGAGAATCGATACCCAAACTCCTCTGGGAGTGAGGGAGGAGGAGGGTTGGGGAGCACTGCTCAGCCTCTGTGGAGAATCTGCTTAAAAATTCAGCTCCTGACCAGGCAAAATGTTGACACAGCTGCTCTTCCAGGACTTCTTTGGAGCAGCAAAGCTCTAGGAAGCAGGAACTGTGCAGAATTAGAGCGAGGAAAAGGGAGAGATCAGCAAAACAGGCTCCTGTGTCCCCTTGCTCCTCTCTTTGTGGACCCCAGAGAAGCTGTTGCTCTTCCCTTCCAGCGGGCGATTTTCTTTAGGAGACTTCAGCGGGTTCAGCCTGGACTTGGCTCCTCTCAGTCAGGAAATATCCAGTTCATGACAGCAGCAACCACAGCAATCTGCATCCCTCCCAGCAGCCCTGCAAGGACCAGGCAGTAACCTCTGCAGTGCCAAAGCCAGGAGAGGGAAAGGTGGAGAAGCAACGTGGAACTGCAGCCTGGAAGGTTCTGACTGAGGCTGAGAGAAACCGAGGGAGGAGAGGGCTTGCTGGGTTTGCTGTCTGTGCCCTGGGAACAGCTCTTTGCCTCCCAGCCAAACATTTCCAGCCTCTGCTCTGACGCAGCTCGACGAAGGGCTGTCACATTTGAGCCTGGTCTGGCTCCCTGGGCTCACAGAGACAGCAGGAAAGGCTCCTTATTCCATGAGATTCCTGGCTCAGCAGCAGCCCAGCACCTCAGCTGCTCTGGGCCAGGCTCTGCTGTGACACCTGAGAACCTGGCAGCAGGTTTGCCCCTCGGGGACACGGGGGATCAGGAGCCTTTGCTGCACGTGGGTGGTTATGGAATTGGACTCGTGGGAATTCCTGAGGCTTGCAAAGACGAGCTGATGGGTTTGGAAAGGGTCATAATTAGGCTGGACCTGTGGGCACAGAGGTGGTGACACAGCTCAGGTGATGAGTGAGTGTGGGAATGTGGAGTGAGGGACTGTTTCTGCCTCGTTCCCCCCAAACCTCCCCACTTCCCAGAAGTGCCAGAGTTGGAGTTTGCAGGGAAATTTTGTGGGGTTTTTAGCTGAAGGTTATTTTAGAATTTTTCCCTAGAACCAAACCAGCAGTTTTCTGGATCTGTTTTGGATAGTGGGGAGAACTTGCTGGAGTTAACAGCAGGCTCTTTTCATGGTCACATTATATAATAATAATAATAATATTAATAGCTCCAGTTTCTTGGAATTTCTTTGGAAGTATCTGGTTCTGTCTGCTGCTGCAGACAGAATCCTGGACTAGGTGAAGTTCTGATCTAGACTGGATGCTTCCCGAGTTCCATGGTTGCAGTATATAATTTATTTAGATGTTTATTTAGGGTTTTGCTGTAATTATAATGCCCTCCACTTTCCTGAAACACTTTCCCCTTGGGAGAGAGGAAATCTATTTTCTGGTGTAGTAGAGAGACAGAAAAATGTCAGGAGGAAAAATTCAAGTGGGGCAATTAAGTTTATCCCCATGGATGCAATGGGAAGGCTTGTTTTTAACCTTTGCTATAGAGTCCCACATATATTTAGCTTTGATCTACAGACAGGCATTTAAAAACAATAAGTTTTAATTCCCTTTCCCCAACGTTTTCCACTTGATGACTAATTTGATTTTGTTGTTAAATTCACTAAATGGTGTTCACAACAAACAACACCAATCTAACAACAGAATGCAGGAAAACAGAAAAATTTACCATATTTTGCTTTTTTAACATATACTGACAGCAGCTACACTATTTCCTGACTTAATACTCATTGTAATTTTCTTACAAGCCTTGCATTAAAAGACTCCTGGCTAATTCAGTCACCTGCATGGATTAGGTTGTTAGGCCTTATTATCCTTTTGCTGCTCTCCAGCCCTCGCTTACAAATTACAGGACAGAGTAAATGTTGTTTTCTAGGTTGTCTTTGGAGACTTGAGCTTGAAGTAAAACCATATGAGGAGACAAAGATCAAAAAACCATGGAAGGCAGCAGAATAAATCCAGTCTCGAGCAGACAGCTGGATGAGTGTCAAACAAAGGCAGGAACAGCTGGATCAAGTAAAGCCTGAGGAAAATTAGTTCCATCCCAAGGGGGAGGGAAGAAGATTGTTCTGTGAGCCCAGAGCTGTGTGGGACCAACTTCACCCGATAAAACTTTCACATCAAAGTCAGGGGCAGATCAGAAAGACCCAGAGGGAGGGGAAAGGGAAGAGAGGGAGTTCAGAGGGATCTGCAGAAAGCCGAGGGAAGGGAAGGAGGTGGAGTGAGAGGGGAGGTGGGGAGTTGGAAGTTGGGAGGTGGAGTAATTCTGCAGAATATGAGCTGCTGTCCACAGCTTTCTGGATGTAAATTGATGAGGTCATAGTGTTTTCCAGTTGCAGAAAAAAAAAAAAAAAGTTAAGGAAAAAAAGAAAGTCTTCAACTTGTTTTTCGAGAGAGACGAAAACACGGAGGAGCCGAAGAAATGGAGCAACTTGTGAAACTCCTCCTGTGGCACATTTTGCTTCAGCAAAGTGAGTTCTGAGCTGTTGCTTGGTCGTGTTTCAGCTGCAGAGGACGGGGCTGGAGGTTTGCTGGGAGGTTTGGAACTGTTATCTTTGTAAGATTGTGTTCAGATTGCTGAGTTAGCTGTGTTTTCGTCCGTGGAGGGGAGGGAATCATGGATTTCTCCTGCTTTTTTGGGGAGAGAGTGGAGAAATGTTTGAGGCTGTTGAAGCAGTGCTCTGTTCAGCATGTTTGTGCAATCTGCTTTTTCCTATCAGTTACCCTGATCAGCAAATTCAAAAACAATAAGCTTCAGTGTGTGAGTACAGTAAATCTCACACAGCAAGACTTACAGGATGCAAAGTTATTTTGTACTTTTGAAGAAGCAAAAACAGCTGGTGTGTGTGTGTGTTTGAGTGTTCAGATGGAGCTAAAAAATGATGTGTGGGTTTGGGTTTTTTTTGGGGGGGAGGTGTTGTTTTTCTCCTGTCAGCAAAAAGACAGACACAGGAATTCACTTTTGTGTAAGGTGCAAGAAAGGGATGAGGACAAATCTGATGAGCTTAAAATAACAGAATGGCTCGTACCTTTCCCTTAATCACAGTTTTCTGTAAGAGCTGAAAGCAGATTCATTGTCCCCAAGACAACAGAGACACCCCAATAAGGCTTGGGTGGCAGGAGGGGATTTGAGGGTTAATTGCAAAGCCCCAGCACATCCACACCTGCAACACTTTGGGCTCTGAGGAAGGTACCTGTGAGCAAAGGACCAAACACAGCTCCAAGAACAGTGTGGAGAGAGTTCTTTCAGGGTGCTGGGAGTAGGAAGTGAGGAGCACAAGCTTTGTGGGGACTGCTGACCCCCTGCTCCTCCCAGCCCTGTTGGTGAAAGGCAGTGGCTGAACACCTGAGCCCCTCCAAACTCCTCAGCTCTGAGTGGGGGGAAGGTGAGGAGTGCTCAGTTTGGTCTCTGATTAATCCAGTTTCCATGTCATCCCCGTGCCTGCAATGCCTCAGGGCAATAAATTGGCACTTTATGGGCTCAGTCGTAGGGACAGAAAGGGTAAAGTGGCTCAGCAAAGGAGTGTGTGGGGTGGGTTAAGGGGAAGGAGGAGAGGCCACATCTTGTGTTCCAGAAGCACCAGCCAGTCCAGGGACTCCCCAGCAAGGTTCAGCATGTTGGCAGAGCTCAGGGAGCACCCAGGGCAGGAATAGCAGGTTGGGCTGCTGCAAAGCTGTGGGGAGGCAAAGGTGTCCCACCTGAGGAGGGATGATCCCTGACAGACTCCTCGGGTGTGTTTTGGAGATGAGCTGTCCCCGTGCCAGGCTGCCCTGACGTTTGAGTCCTGCTGTCCCCACACCAACCAGGCTGTGACACAAGGAGTGAAGATGGGCAGGGAGGAGATGTGAGGTGGTCCCTCCTGGAGAGGCACCACACCCTCAAGTGTTAATGTCTGGCAGGGAGGAACAGCTCCGTGTTTGGAATGGCTCCACCAGCCCTTCCGTGGGCCTGGAGCCAAGGTGGAGCACACAGAGCAGGGAAGGGTTTCTGAAGCTGAGCTCACATCTGAGCTGCCTGTCAGAACGTTTGGGCAGACCTCTGAGGGATCCTGTCCGTGGGCCTAGAGGGGGATTGGCTTCTTGTCCAGACACAAGGCTTTTCCCTTTCTGCAGAGGCAGCACATTCCTGCTCTGTGCAGGAGCATGTTCCTACCTGCAGGGAGGTGTTGGAATTGTTGGGGCTGGCTGGGTGGTTGAGGGCTCTGCAGCCCTGACATCCTCTTTGAAAGCAGAAGACTCTGCTCTTGGGAAAGTTGTCCCAGGAAGCCTTCAAAAATAAACAGACACAGAGACTTTGATAAAAGCTCAGTTCAAAGCCTGGCTTGGCCATCTGTGGGCTTTGAAAGGGAAATCTTGTTTTACTGGAAAGCTTAGCCTTGCAGTCCCAGGCCAGTTTGGGGGCAGGTGGTAAATAGGAGCCTTGGTGAGACTGAACTACTCACCATCTCCCTCCTTTGCCTCTTTAAGATGTTTTTCCCTGTTGGTGGCCAGTGGGTTTTAAAAAAACTGGCTCCCAGAAGAGAACAGAACTCATTTGTTTGGCTGCCACCTTGGTGCTGCTGCATCATAAGCCATGATGGCCTCTGAGACACCAGGTCAGCCCCACAGGGAGTCAGGATGGAGCCACTGCCAGTCCCCACAGGGTTTGGAAACAACTTGGTGGCTCAGGCTGCTGTTTTTGCAATAACTGTAGAATGGCTCTCCAGAGACCATTAAACCCCCTCTATAGACAATGGGATTTATGGGAGAAAGGAGTCTGGCACATACAGATTTTGTGAAGAACAAGTCCTTTCTGTAGGGCTGGACCATCTCCTAAAGAGAGATGTCACCTCCTTTTTGAAAAGGGAAAAAGAAGCTGAGACAGAGCAGGAGATGCTGGAGGTGTGCAAAGGAATAATGAGCTGAGCTTAGTGAGGCCAGTGGAATGTGAACCTCACAGGCTGTTGTTTGCCCACACTCCTGGTGGGTTCTGACACATTTCTCCAGTGAGCTCTTTGTTTATCCTCACTCTGCTGGATCAGTGTCCAGGCTCTTCCTGAGCTCAGCAGAGCCCCAGCAGGTAGAGCTGCTGCTGTCACGTCCCGTGGAGTGTCTGAGCCACCTGGCACTCGTGGTGTTTGCAGTTCCCTTTTCTGCTCTGGTAGTTTTTCTTCTTCCAGCACGAGGCAGGATCTCGGTGGTTTCAGCAGTAGCTGCTCCAGGAGGAAAGAAGTGGTGGGATGGTTCAGGCAGGACTCAAGGGACAGTTTTCTGCTTGACCTGCTCCAAGGACACTGCCCAGAGAGCTCTGAGCTTGTAACTCTTCTTTCACAGCCTGAGGGCTTCTGGTTTGCCCACAGTTTCTGTGGCTTAATTCTTTGCTTGAAAAATGGATGGGATTCAAGAAGTAAGAGCTGGCTCTGCTTTTTACAAGGGATTAAGAAATACTTTTGCAGGCTGCTTTCCTCTTCCTATATTGTGGGACCACAGAGTACCTCTGGAATCCTGCTGAGTCAGCACAGAATGTGTCAAGGGGCAGCACATCTTGGTTTTTTTTTTCTTTCTTTCTTTTTTTTTTCCTCCCTGTGGTTACATCTCACAGAGAAGACAAAGTGATTACCCATCACATGGAACCCGGAATTTTAAAATGAAAGCTACAGTGAGTTCTGTGTTGACAACTCTGAAGGTGTTTGGAGGTTTTGAAGCTCCAGGTCCTGTGGTCCTGGGATTAAAAAAGTCAGAACTTTCACTGAGTGCACAAATACTCTTTGGTTTTACAGCTGCAGGTTGGGAAGTGTGACTCACCAAAACAACTGCTTCCAGCTGACCCCAGTCCTGTAGTTCATGAGCTGTCACCTTTGCTGGGCTGTGGGTCTGTCCCTGTTCAGCAGCTCCTGTGTTACACAAAAAATCACTTTAAAAAGCAGGGCTGGAGGACTTGGCTTGTCTCACATGGCAGAGCAGGGTCCCACAGCAGAGCAGAGGGAGGAGACTGAAAAGAGAAAAAAGCTTATCCCTTCTTTCACTGCTGCTCCGTGTTTGGGTTATTGAAGGTTAGTTGTTTTAAATTCCATATTTTCTGGGGGATTGGAGACATTCCAGATTCCTTAGATTTCTAAGTGATCTCATTTACAGCTCTGTCAAATAAGTTTGGGTCTTATCCATGACCTGATGTATGGGTGCATATTTCCAGCATTTCTGGGGGATCAGAACAATCAGTTCTTCCTCCTTTGTCTGGTGCCTCTCGCCCTTTCTTTCCCTTCTAGAATTTTGCTTCTTGGCTGCAATGCCACTGGTTTTTTTTGGTATTTGCACCTGCCACGTTGTCTGAGTGTATGGGTTATAACCTAGGGCAGGCTTCAAACCCAAAGCTTCTCTCCAGGCTCTGTGTGCACAGACATGCAGTGAGAAACCCTTTTTCTCTGTGCTGAGCTCCCACACCATATTTAACTGTGCCTTTATCTTGGATGGGCTCGTTGTGGTGCAACCCGGGGCTGTCCAGCTTTGTGTGGCAACACTCAGCAAGGGAAAATGCAAGCAGGGCATCCACAGGCTCTTCCCTTTTCCCAACAGGAAGCAGCATCTCCTGGTCACTGAGGGGCAGACCTAGAAAGACCTCAGAAAGGCTTGTCAAGTAGGCGAGCACGTTCCCGCCCTGCTCCTTGGGGAGCTGCTGGCTGAGGCTTGGAGTGGAGGGAAAAAGAAGCTGTCCAAACCCACAAGACACAAGCTTTTCTTATCTAAGCACTGTCACATTGCAGGCAAACTCACAGCCCCTTGTTTTACAGGGAGCTGTGTTTGGGAGTGCTGGAGAAGTGGCTGACCAGGCTCCAGCAGCCCGGGTGGGTGGGATGGAGGGCGAGGGCCTGGATGGTCCTTCCCTTGGCAGCAGGGCCAGCTAGGAGGTACAGAACCAGGGGCTGGTGCTGGTGTGAGCTCAGGGCCGTGAGAGGCTGCTGAGCAGAGCTGTTGGGCAGCTGAGGTGGATGCTTTTGTCAGTCCACGGATTTACGCCGCGGAATTTGGGCTCAGTGTTTTTCGCATCAACTCGCAGGAGGAAAGGGGAGCAGTAAATGCTTCCATTCCTCTGGCTGAGCCAGGACAGGATGTTTCTGCAGCACCAAATCAATTGGCTGTTAATGCAGGGCTGTGGGAGCAGTGGCTGTGCTGCCAGCCCAGCTCTGACACCCCTCCTGAGCACACAAGTCCTCTCCGTGTCCTGACACCCCGTTGTTTCCTTGGGGCAAACAACACCCATCCAGACGTGGGCATTGCCTTGTCACACTAATGAAGTGGATGCTGGTTGTCCTGTCACAGCTGAGACTGATTTTTCCTGCCTGATTTGCTGCTGGAAAAAGCTTTGTACCATTCCTTTGTTTTTCTAAGCTAAATCTAAGCCCTGACTTCCACAGACAGGTTATATCTTCATCAGGCATTTTCCAGGCTGTTAGGAGAGACAATCAGATGGTGGAGTTATGGTGTCTCTTTCTTACATACAGACTACAGACTTTGTCCAAGAATTTATTTTTCTCTTTGTGAGGCCGAGATTATAAATGTAGAAAAAACAGCTCACATTTGGAGTGGTTTTGAGCTGGCAGTTCAGCTGAGAGTGCTGCCCAGTTTTGTTCTCTGTTGTCCCTGCCCAGTCTTTTGTGATAGGAGAAGGGAAGGAAACAGAGTTTGTCCTCAGCCCATGCATTAGTGCTAAAATAGCCCCAGTCTGGAGTTAATTTTCTCTTTTGAAATTCATAAATTCCAGGGCTAAAAAAAAAAAAAGAAAAAAAAAGCCCAGCTTTTGTCAGGAGGACATTGTGCCTCTGACATTAGCAGGACAAAACATCTAATGATCTTGATGGAGCCCACTTGGGCTTGACTGGTTAGAGAGATGAATGATGCCCTTGTGCTGGGAATCTGAATCCTGCTCTCAAATCATGATGCCAGGAGACCTTCTAGACCCCTCCTACACAAAGAGCAGGAGGGACTGGACCAGAGAAGTGTGGAAACAAAGGCATTGACTGACTCCTTGCAAAGTTCTTCCTGTGTAGACCTGAGTCCCTTGAGTTGGGGAGAGTTGCAGTGTCACCCAGAGCACTGCAGTGTTAACTGGGCAGACAATGTGTGTGCCAGGAGGGTGAGGAGAAACAGCCAAGGTAATACATAAATATTAACAGAAAGGGAGGAACAGATGGAACAATAACAGAGGAGGTGGCTGATTTTGAGTGTGTTTGTCGTTCTCTCTTCCTTTTGTTGTCAGTAACATTCTTTATTTTCTGCTTTGACAGGTTCTGTGTGTTCATATTCAGGTGAGTGACATCTTTGTCATCTGCCTGGTTTTGTGATCATGAGAACAAATGAGGGACCCTGAATCCATGGCAGGCACTGGGGGTTTCACTGCTAACTTCCATAGACGGGAACCATGCATCCCATGCACTGGTGTCTCTAAACTTTGATTAAACTGGGGGCTAAGATTAGGAAGGGTAGGTAGGATGGGTCAGGTGTACAATCCTGATAACAGACATCACACAGACATTGCTTTCACCAACTGAAATCAGTGTGTCAAGTTTTTGTATTACATTTCTTTATTAGGCAAAGGTTCTTCCCCCAGAGGGTGGTTGGGCACCAAACGGGCTCCCCAGGGTTTGGTCACAGCCCCAAAGCTGCCAGAGCTCAAGGAGTGTTTGGAGGGAGAGGGTGGGATTGTTGAGGTGTCTGTGCAGGGCCGGGAGTTGGACTGGATGATCCTTGTGGGTCCCTTTCAACTCGAGATATTTCATAATTGCCCATGAGAGTGCCCTGTGCTGGTCTTGAAGGTCGCTTTTGGGCAGAAGATGCGCAGAGAGATTCCGGGGCGGGTCCGAGTCCTACTCTGCTGTCCTCACACTGTCAACTCTGCTCTCTGCTCCTTGGCTCTCAGTGCCAGCTGATGCCTCCAACCCCGAGAGCGTGGTGGTGTCCGTGCTGAACATCAGTGCTGTGCTGGGCTCTCAGGCCGTGCTGCCCTGCAAGAGCCACCGCATGGTGTGGACCCAGGACCGGCTCAACGACCGGCAGCGCGTCGTGCACTGGGACGTGCACAGCACCTACTACGGGGACAACAAGATGGAGAGGCTCTGTGACATGTACTCTGCTGGGGACCAGCGTGTCTACAGCTCCTACAACCGTGGCAGGATCTTCATGCCCGAGAACGCCTTTGTAGAGGGCAACTTCTCCCTGGTGATCAAAGGTACGAGGCGGGAGCTCTTCGCTCCGCGCTGTTTTGAGGGGCGGAGGGTTCGTGACTGACTTAACTTGCTGGTTTGTGGTGAAAGTGGGTGTTTCACAGGGCATTTTCTATAGGAAAAATATCAGCCCAGTGAGTCTAATTCTCAGGAGGAATTGCTCCACTGAAAGGGTGGTCAGGCTTTGGAAGGGGCTGCCCAGGGAGGTGGTGGATTCCCCATCCCTGGAGATGTCCAGGAAGCAACTGGACATGGCACTGAGTGCTCTGGGCTGGTTGTCAAGGGGGTGATTGCTCACAGGTTGGACTCAGGGATCTCAGAGGTCTTTTCCAACCTAAATTGTTCCGTGAGGTTCTCTGAAGCACTGGCAATAGCGTTTTAATTGCCTTTGAAACAGGCACATTTTGAAAGAGAATTTGTAACAGCCTGAAAACCACTTGGGCTTTTTGTGGGCCTTTGATTGTATTTAATTTCCTGAGCTATAAACACTCGATGGTCGTTCTTCCTCTGCCTGCTCTAGCTAAACTTAAATCAGCTTTCTCTTTCCATCTGTTAATACAAATACCTGCCTTCCAAGGGCAAACAAACTGAGCAAATTATTAGATTGAGATGATTTGTCTCTGTTTAACCCACCCTAGAACTAAGTTGTATAAAGGCCCTTTTCATCCATACGAGGATTTGGGAAACAGTGTAAATGACAGAGAATAAAATATTCAGCTTCTCCTCTCTTCCCTGCTGTACCAGGTGTTGCAGAGAGTGATGAAGGCATATACTCCTGTAATCTTCACCATCACTACTGCCACTTGTATGAAACTGAGAAAATCCAGCTCACCATCACCAAGAAAGGTAGGTGTGGCTGAGAGCTCCGTGTCCCTTCTGGGAGGGACCTGGTCTGGCAGCTGGAGTCCAGTGGCCAGCAGGGCTCTTGGATTCACAGTGGGGGGTGTGTGCTGGTTCACTGCAGGCCTTGCACACTGTTCTGCTCGAGAAGAACCTGCAGGGTTCTTCCCATGTCGTCTCAGTTGCAGGGTCAGGGCACAGGTGCCACCAGAGGCCTGGGAAGCACCAGCAGAACGTGGTGCTCACAGTGCTGCTTTGCTGTCTGATTCCCTGAGTTTCAGAGATTTCATTCAGTGTGTGTGTTTGTGAACCTCCCTCCTTTCTTGGCATGTGCCAAACAGTGCGTGGAGCCTGTTTACTCTTGGCAGCCCAATTCCCAAACTGTCCTCTTGCTCCTGCAGCAGCAGCACATGCCTGGTGACAGTCCATCCCCACTCAGCTCAGCCACAAAGACCTGCCCTGTACATTGGGCTTCTGAGCTTGTCCTGAGAAGTCTGTACTTAAAAACCCGCCTCGAGTTACCACACCTTAAGCCCAGCTCTAAAAGCAAGCTGCTGGCAGCTGCAGTGTGTGCCACCCATGCCACACAGTCACCACTACCGTGCCATTAAAATCGACCCCTGGGGAACACACAAGTGAAGCTGCTGGGGGGCTGGTTGTGCTGGGAAGCTGTTGGAGGACTGATGGGAGAGGAGGGAAGTGCATCTCCTCTGCTGCTGCTCGCACCCTGTGAGCCCCAATCTGCTCAGCTGCGTTTTTGGTTCTCCTGTTGTTCCTTTTCAAGAGCAAAATACAGAGCAGAGCTGCTTCGACTCCTCCAGCAATTAGGGCCTTTGTGGGTAGCAAAGCATTTCCTGCTCGGAGGATTGGGATGCAGCACATCCAAGATCCTCGTTCCATTCTTAGTCTGGAGAGGGAATATGCTTCCTGCTTTCTGCAGCAAGAGATTAACTCTCAGTTACAAGGAAAAGAAAGTGGGTTGGGGAATATGTGCAGCTAAAGGGTGAGGGAATGAATGCAGCCGCTTTTAAAATCTGCTTCTGCCATGTAACTACTTCTAAAACTCATAAAAATTAGAAAAAATCAAAAAATGAAAGCACCTTAAGGTAACAGTCCCTTCCAGCCGGGTAGATCCAATGACTCTGGGTGTGTTGCCCCCCCAGCCGAGGACGCCGGCGAGTTCTGGGACGGGGAGAAGCCGGTGGTGGTGGCCCTGCAGGGCAGCACGGTGACGCTGCCCTGCGTCAACCGCAACCACATCTGGACGGAGCGGCACAGCGAGGAGGAGCAGCAGGTCGTGCACTGGGACCGGCAGCCCCCCGGGGTGCCCCACGACCGCGCCGACCGCCTCGTCGACCTGTACGCCTCCGGCGAGCGCCGCTCCTACGGGCCCCTCTTCGTGCGCCGCAAGATGAACGTCACCGACGCCGCCTTCGCCCTGGGCGACTTCTCCCTGCGGATCTCGGAGCTGGAGAGCGCCGACGAGGGCACCTACTCCTGCCACCTGCACCACCACTACTGCGGCCTGCACGAGCGCAGGATCTACCGCGTGTCTGTGACCGAGCCCGTGGCCAGGGAGAGGAAGGTGGTGAACCTCACCACCCACAACGTCGCCCCGGCCGTAGGTGAGTGGCCTCTGGAAGCCTCTGGAAGCCTCTGGAAGTGGCTCTCCTGGTTGAGGGGGGGTCTCTACCAGTTGCACCTTTGGGGTTGTTCCCGAGCTGTTCCCGTTGTGTGCCCAGAGCTGGGTGCGTGGCCACTCTTGACTGTCTCTTGTCTGGTGTGCCAGTCTTCATAAAACTGAATTCTAGTTTTTTCCCCCAAGTGCTGTCTGCTTGTTTCCAAGGTGTAGAAAATTTCCAAATCACACCTGAAGTTACAATTGAGTGAAACCTTTTCAAGAATATTTTCTTGGTACTTGGTGCCTTAAAAATAAATAAGTAAACACGCAAACAATTAGGTACACAACCAGCTGAAGCCCATTGTCACTACTTTGCCTCTGATTAATGTAGGTCACACTTTTCTTCCTTCCAGCTATTAAGTATTTAGATCCATTTATACTTTAATCCTGTGTCTTTTTCCTGGTCTTTTGTTGCTGTGTTACATCCTCACAGTCAGAGAGCATTGAACTAAGTGGTAGAAAAATGGGAAGAAGGAGTTAAGGCAGTAATCCAGCTTTGAAATAAACCACCCAGGAGCCACCAGGAGGGGAGTGTGGGCCATTCACTCAAGAGTTGGACTCGGTGGTCCTTGTGGGTCCCTTCCAACTCAGAACACTCTGGGAAATCTGGGAAATCCCTGAGTGTCCCACCCCTGAGGGTCGCTCGCCCTGCTCGCGGTGCTGTGGTGGCACCATGTCAGCTCCTGTTTGCTCTGCTCCAGGGCAGTCCTGAGCCTACTCTGCTCTCACTGCTGACAGGCCCTGAGGCAAACAAGCTGTTTTTGGAACAGGCTCCCTTTCCTCCTTGCTTTTGGGATCAGGAGAAGGTGTGGGCAGAAGGTTGATACTGCTTGTGCTGTTACAACATGCCACCACTCTCACCAGTGTTTCTCTCCCCTTTGCACGGCTGTTTGGGCTGTGCAAGGTGTCAGACCATGCAGAATTAAGCCCCAGGAATTTTCCTCCACCCTTCAGCTTTCCTTTTTTTTTGCATCTTAAACCAATTTTCATATTTTCCACTGCACTGAGCTATCATCTGACAGCCTGTCCAAACTCAAAACCATCATGCTTCATTCAGGCAGAAAAACAAAATAAAAAAAACCTCAATATTTTTTTAAAGTCTTTTGGGCATAGTTCTTTATTAACATTTTAAAATATTCATTGTGGTTTAATATTTATTGACTGTTTAATACAGAATTTTGATACGCTTCATACATTTTTAAATAGGTTTATTCTTCTCTAGAAATTGGCTTTCTCAAGTCACAGAAACCTAAACCTCCCCCCTGGGATTGAGGTTGGTGTCCAGAAAACCCTGGCAGTGCTAAGGAGAGGTGGCTGTTGGGGCTGACATGGAGACCAGGACATCCAAATCTCAGCGTCCCTGCCTGCAGCCCTCTCCAGATCACGCTGTGCAGATGGAAACTTGATCTTGTTTTCGGAATTGTCCACCCAGGAATTTAGTCCTCTCTTTCCTGGATGTTGTCCTGGCTGTTGCTGAATAGTTCCCTACCTGCTCAGCACTTAGATGGAACCTCTAAAGTTGTTTAACCTGCCAGGGGCTGTCTCAGTTTGGCAGCGGCGCCCTCGGTGCTGGAGGAAATTTTCCTTCCTGGGAAAAGCCATTTCCACTGTCGGAAAGAGCAACCTTTGGAAGAGCTTTGCCCCTCCAGGCAGTGAACCCTCAGCTGGTCTGAGAGCACCACGCACAGGAATGTGCTGAGTGCATGGGAATGTGCAAGAAGTGGAGACATCCGGAGTGCCTGTCCCAGCCCACCGCTGCTGAGGAGCCTGCAGGGACATGCCCTGCTCGGGGTGCAGCACCCCGGCCTGAGGGGCTGCCCCATTCCCTGGAAAACTCTATGGAATCGTGGGCAATATAACATACATGAAACCTCAGGAGGTAACAAAAGCACGACAATGAGCTGCTTCAGCAAGCAGCCACAGCTTCTGGCCTGGCTCCAAAAGGCCCAGAGCCATTTCCAGACGGGAAATTTCGTCCTGTTTGGAAGAGAGGCCGGAGCTCAGCTCTGCTCCCAGTCCCAGCAGTGTGACTGTGGTGTGTGTCTGCTAACCCAGAGCAGTTTTACTCGGTGCTTGCTTTGGAGCAAAGATGCTGTAGAATGGCATCTGCTGTGTCTCCTGCTTGGTGCCGAACCATTCACAACCCTTTGCCAGCCCTGAACAGAAAACAGGCCCCGTGGCCAGGTTTGGGAGCTCTCTTGGTGGAGAGCTCTCCGTTTTCTCCAGCAGAAGAATCTGACCCTTGACACTTTGGGAAAGCGGTGTGAGGAACCCCTGATCTAAGTTTTCTTTAGAACTTATTTTTCAATAATTAAGCCAGATCCTGTGGGTGAACTGGAGACAGATGGCCATGAGATGGACTGAGAGATCAGATCTTGGTCACAGAATAAACTTTCATCAGCTCAGCTTGAATTCTGGTCTAGGACTAGGGTGAGGAGGAGAGTCTGTATGACCTTGATGATCCTGTTTTGGGCACTGAAATTCACTGGTGTGACTGAATCAGCTGTCACTCTGTGCCTCAGCTTCCCCAGTTATAAAGTGGGTTATATTCTACTGCCTTCCTGATGATGCATTTTGAGGCCCACCAGTGATGCTTTGTCTAAACACTGGTGTGACAAGTATTTTTAGTATTATTTGAGTAAGCCAAGGAGGCCCCAAGTTACTTAATCTCTGTTTCCAATGTTTGTTGTCACAGTGACCTCTCCAATGCTGCCTAAAGTTTAGCTCAGCTCTCAATCCTGCCTTGCAGGACTGTGGGAAAGCAAAAAGCCAGGAATAGGATGCCTTTGTTTGCTGACTCCTGGCTCAACAGCTGCTCCAGTGGCACCATCTCATTGTGGCAGCTGCTGGAGGAGCCTTCCAGGGTCCAGGGATGTGACAAAGCAGAACTGTCACAAGTACTGTTTGCAGCTTTGCAAGTGGGTTTTTTGGTTGGGTATTTTTGTAGCTTGGCAGTGGTGAAAAACCCCCCCATGGTAGTTTCCAGCAGTGCAGCCAGGGAGCACATGGCATCTGGCAGTGCCAGGATAAACTGGAAGCTGCTGGAGTGGAGCTCTGGGCTATCAGAATGGAGCCTATTGCTCAAACTTTTGCATTTTCTAGGACTGCTGCTGGCATTAGCAAACTGTCACCTCTGGTTTCAAAGTGTTTGTTTCAATCCACTCTTGTGTTATTTGATTTTTACTTTTGGTGGGTTGGTATTTTTTTTGAACACTGGAAACAAACTCCCTGACAAACTGGAACCAGTCACTGTGCCAGCACTTCCAGAAATGTCAACATTCCTCATATTAGCACACATCTGTTAAGTGGTACTGTGGCTTTTGAGGTATTTCCCCCTATCTTTCCCCTTATTCCCTCTGACTGATTTGCAGGGGGAACTCCCAAGGGAATGGAAGGCCAGGACTCCATCCTGGTTCTTGCCTGTGAATGTTCCCTGTCAGGGAGTGAGAGTGTCATTTCAGCTGTTTTGAAGAGAAAAACCTCTCCCAGCACAGTCTTATGTGTTTCCAGTCTGTTCCAGGGCTGGATTTGTCCATTCCTCTGCCTATTGCAAGCAGAGAAGTCGCTTCCTCTTTATATGTGTAAAACATTGACCTATTTATTTGAGACCTACAAAAACGTAAAAGTTTGGAGCTCCCCTTCCCCAGTTCCAGTGCTGTGGAACTGAAATGCTGCTGCACCCACAAATGGAATGGAATCTTGGCTTTTCATTGTGGGGTTTTTTTTCTTGGTTTATTTATTTTATTGATTTTTATTTCATTTCAAAGGAAAACTTATTCTTTTGGCGTTGAAAATTCCTCCCACTCCGTAAATTATAACCTCCCTTGGCAGGGAGGGGCTGCTTCATATTTTCTCTGTCTGGAGCCTGAGCAGTGTGGGGTGTGTGTTGTGAGGGACCCAGAGGAGGGTTGTGTTACCCTCAGGAAGGTTTGGGGGTGACTTTTCTCTGAACTTCCCCTCTGCAATAAGCACTGGTGGCCAGGCAGTGGGAAGGGAATGTGGAACAGTCACTGTTAAAACTTCATCTCCCTGGGAATTGTGGTCTTGTGAAGAGCACAGGCATCTCCCACCTGAGATAAATCAGAGGTTTTGTAAATCAGGTAGGGATTTGCTCCTTAATTCAAGCAGCTCAGAAGAGTTTCTCCCTGAATATCCTTCTTGTGCCCATGTGTGATCCTGCTTTGCTCTGGATGCCGATTACAATGATCAACCTGTTTGCCTTTCTCTCAGACCCAAACATTGTCAGGGGCCACAATGTGATAAATGTCATCATCCCTGAGAGCAGGATGCACTTCTTCCAGCAGCTGGGATACATCCTGGCAACCCTGCTGCTCTTCATCGTCCTCCTCATCATCGTGGTGCTCGTCACCCGCAAGCGCCGGCAGAGAGGTGAGTGCAAGAAAATCATAGCCCTGTCCTGCTTGGGGGGGTATCCTGGGATGATCCTGCAAGTAATTCCTGCAAAACACCCTGCTGAAGGCAAGGATCCCCTCCTAGCAAACCAGCAGCCTGCACAGGGAGGGTTAATTAATCCCGGTGCTGCTGCCTGGATTAATTAGTGGGGGGTAAAAACTTCCAGGCCTCGATTTCACAGAGTCATTAAGGTTGGAAAAGACCCCTGGGGTCATCAAGAACCAGCCTTTGACCAAATACCCCTCGTGATTTGCTGAGCTGCACTGTTGGAAGGGAGAAGGAAGTTAGAAGTGCCAGACAGCTCCTCTTTACAAGTGGGATTTATTTAGAGCAGAAGGCTCGTGTGCATCCCTTGGGAACTCAAATGTCCTTGCTGGACTCCCTGGGCTGGGTGACCCTGTAAGAATTATATAAACAGACACTGAGATCTTCTGGTGACTCCCACACCACTAGTTTTGGGTGCCCCACGAAAAGCAAATCCCAGGAATGTCTGTGTGCTGGAGTGTTCTTTGCAGTGCCACGTTCACCCTTATTTGTGTGTCAGGGGATTAGCACCAGCAAAGTGTGAAAAGATACCAGGGGTTATCATTGCCAGAGGAAGGGCTTGGCTGCACTGGCCCTGACTGCTCATTCTCTCTCTTCTCCCTTTTCAGGTTATGAATATAACGTGAAGAAATATGGAGAGTAAGTATAATTACAGGGTCTGTTATTTAGGATTAAAAGGCATAAAAGGGAACTTGTGGCCCCTTTCCTCAGTTGTCATTAAGGACCTAAAACAGCCGAGGATTTGGTTAGAAGGAGAAAGTGGTTTGTAGGGCTGGTTTGGCAATTGCATTTCCTCTTGTTCTGCTTTGGGAACTGAATCCCAGATCCTGGTTCTGTGAGACATCATTAGGAATTAGTGGTATAGGAATAATGCACAGATCTGCTATGGGATGGGGCCAAGATCATGTATCTGGGTTCCTTTATGATTTATTTTATATTATTAAAGTGGAAGAGATGGGAAGTTCCAGTAGAGGTTGGCTGTCTGTTGTTCTAAGCTCTGAACAAACACATGGGGGAAAAAAGAGATCCAGCTATACCAAATAAACACCATAAATTAAATTCCCTAAAGTCCCATTAGAAAAGCTATTGTGAAAAAGTGTGGAAGGAGACAGCTATTAGAGGATGTGACAATATTCCACTGTTATTCCCTTTACAGGAAGGATGTGAACTTGAAGGAATTTACAGTGGACACAACAGATCTGACCCCACACAAAAGTGAAGACATCAGGCTGGGTATGTGTCAGGTGGCAACCCTGTGCCAAACCAGGTCAAAACTCCTTGTAGCTCAGGAGCTTCTAATGGCATTTTCAGGTGACTTCACCTCCTCCTCTTTAACCTCTTGAAAGTGGGTGTGGAGATGGGGATGAAGGGAAATCCAGGTTTAGCTGAGTTCATTCTGTCCATCTTTCTGTTACGTGCTGGGAGAATCTGTGGTACCTGTGAGGAGCAGGAACCCGAAATATCCATGACTGATTAGTGCCAGGGGCAAAAATGAGGTGGCAGCAGCTTTCCTTTTGCTGCTGAGTGGCTGAGTAACTCCACTCCTAGAAATCTGAAGGCCTGGAGTACATCAAGGAAGGACTGATCGTGTGTGTCTTGCCTGTAAAACTCTTGTTTTCTTTTAATATTCTAATGTCTGTCTGAACCACGCTCCTCCCTTGCACAGATTACAAAAACAACATCCTGAAGGAGAAGGCTGAGCAAGCCAGAAGCTTCCCAGCAAAGAACATTGATTTAGACAAAGGTAATAATGACTTGCTTTCCCCCTAATTGGTGGCTGTAGGAACCTTCTGCTGGGCAGCAGGAGGGAGCAACTCAGTCCATCAGTGAGCTGACCAAGCCACAGCCCAGGCAGGAATGATAAACACCCTGGCAAATGGCAGCAGGAATGAGGAGCCAGTTCCCTGCCCATCCTTTCATCATGGAGCCACAAGATGCAAGTGGTGATTAGGCTTTTGAAAGCTTTTGGCGTGGCCCAAACCGAATTTTTCTTTATTGGAAAAAGAATGCCTGGCAGGGCTGGAATAGGGCCTGCTCTACTGTAACCTCAGAGGGAGATGGATCCCAAAAATGTCCTGGCAGTGCTGTTTGGGGAGAAAACACTGTGCTGAAGATAGTGTTTTGAGCTGAATTAATTTATGGGCAGTCACTCACTTCATCCAACAAAAGCAAACAGCTCTCCCTCCCTGGGGGCCGAATCTCCTTTTGCTTCCCCAGCATTAATCCTGAGAGTTGTGCCTCAGTTTGTAGAGTAGCACTTATGTCAAGCAGTGACATAAGATTCCATGACTCATTTAAGAGGAATTTAGAATATAACAAATGGGACTGAAATGATACCGAGCAGGGAATGGTCTGGAGAGCCCAGGAGTTGCCTCAGACCTGCTGTCCCTGCTGGAGTTCTCAGGATACTTTTCCCCTGCATTCTTCAGAGGTGATCTGTGCAATAATTTATACACTGGGGGCTTTATGAGGGGATATTTATATATATTCCTGAGGGGGGACTGGGGACATGGCTGACTGCAAACTTGTCACTGCCTAGAGAAGTCCATATTTTTGTGCTCATTTGAAAGGTTTGAAATCCCTCTCCAGGTGCTGACCTCCATTTCCATTTGCTTTCAGATTTCAGGAAGGAATATTGTAAATGAAGACATTCCCAAGCTGCTGGCTGGACCAGAAGCTTCAACCAAAGATAGATAACATGGAAGAGAGATGACTTTTCTTAATACCATCTCCCTCCAGTTCCCATAGATTTTTTTTTCACATAGACTTGAGGGTGTTTGCAAATGCTTCTTGAAAGAGTTAGACTGTCTTGTGTGCATTTATGGGTTTGGGTTGCCTTTCCTCCTCGTCTCCCAATCCTCCATTCCCCTCTTCTTTTCTTGATATTATTGTTGGTTTTATGCATCAATGATTTTTATGAGCTGAATCAGCAGACCTTTTGCTTTGATGTAATTGCTTTAAATAAACCAACCTGCATCACTGCTCCAGAGCCATCATTATATATCAGGCATTTTTCCATGTAGTGTATTCATCAGAATAATAATAGCAGAGCCTGATCTCCCGTGGGCTGGCATAAATCAGTGTCACACAGCACTTTACACGTTCCAGGTGAAGCACAAAGAGCACAGCCCTCCAAAATGGCAATATAAATACCTCATTTTGTGAATGGGGAAGTGTCAGGATCCTCATTTTGCAGGGGAAAGGGAGGCAGATAAATGACCACGAGTAGATTGGGTTCAGCTCCAAAGAGCTCTGGAAGCTGAACTCTGTATTTCTCACTCTGAGCTTGTTTGTTTTCATTTCAGTGCAGATCAAATCATGTTTGGCAGGAGCAGACACTTGACTGATGGAGTTGCAGTGCTGTAACACCAGTCTCAGTTAGATCAGAACCAGGAATGCTTTGGAGGGGGCTGAACTCCTGTGTGGAACCTGGGATGGGATTTTCCTGCAGTCCTTGGGTGGACCCAGGCCACGCAGAGCTCGTGTGCACATCGACCCACAGGTATGGTTCCAGCACAGGCAGGTTGGAAACGGGAGCAGCTCCTCAGGAGCAGCCCCTGAGGAACAAGAGCAACAGCACTGAAGAGCCTGTCAGGAATTTTGGTGGGCCAGGGCCTCAGAAGGGCAATCCAGGAGTGAGATTAATCTATTCTCATGGATTTTGGCGTTGTTTTGGTGAGTGGACACCTGAGGCAGTGGGGCTGTGGGCTGAAGGGGAGTTCTACATATGAACAGAGTGCCAGGTGGGGATGCCAAAAATCAGGAGTAATTGGGTGTTGTGATCCAAGCAGGTTAAAGCACCGTGGAAGCTGGGGAATATTAACAGTTCTACGCAGCTCCTCTGACCACCTGGGGTGTTCTGGGGCACCATTCCCAGACCAGGCACTCCCAGGGTCCTTGGGGCACAGAAGGGAAGGTTGTGAGCACGATGACAGTGAGCTGTGCAAGGGTGAAGGTGGCTGAGGGTTGCCAAGGGTGAAGGTGGCTGAGGGTTGCCAACCTACTCTGGAGAGAGTGGCAGAGGGAGGGGTTGAGTGTGGGCTTGGTGACTGGGTGGAACTGGGGGCAGGGTCTCCAGGACCCCTTTCTTTCTGCCCCTGCCAACTTGGGTGTCTTGTCTGACTGATGCCAATGTTCTTAGACATCTAAATCCCATTCCAGGCTCTGTGTCCCTCCTCCCACGAGCACCTGGTGTGTGCCAGGGCTGGGGAGGACTTCCAGCAGGTCACAGGGATGCTGCACTGGGTGGGATGGTCCTGAAAAGCTGAGCTCAGCTGCCCAGCTCTGCCAAAAGCGTGGTGGGTGAAGCCTCCTGTGTGCCAGAGGAGCTGTACTGTCTGTTCAGAAGGTTGGACATCATGACTTCAAAGCACACTTTTTATAGGGGTAGAAAACGGTCCATGTGCATTTTTTTAGATATCAATACTTCTCTCTGTTAGTGGGGTCTATGTGAAAGAATAATTATAGTGAGGACCCTTATTTTTAATGCCTCCAAGTGGTAAATAATAAAAGAATGTAAGTAGAGGTGGAGTTCCTTATCCTTTAGTTTGCTTTCCAGTGCTGTCTGGACACCTTTTGGGATTTGCAATTAACTGCCTTTTTCTTCATTTAAGAATCACCTCTACAGAAGTGCTCAGGTTGGGCAGACCCATGAGTAGTGGAGAGGAGGGTCTGGGCTTGGTCCCAGGCCCCTTTTTGCCTTCTTCTCCCCAAAACAGCCAGGGATTCTCAGCCTGCCTTAGGGCTGGGGCTGATTGAAACCCAGGCTGCATTCCTGCAGGTGCAGGAGGCCCTGCTGGTTATTCCATCAGGGTGGCAGAGTCTCAAGTAATTGTCATTAATGTCTCTCTCCCTCCCTTTCATGTCTGTGAGTCAAAGGCTGGAGATTTTCACTTGCCAGTTCCAATTGCAGAGCACAGCTCACAGAGACACCAGCTCAAAGTGGGGCTCCTCATAAGCTCCAGAGGCATTTAAATACTTCAGTGGACTTCTAGGCTGCAAAATAGCTTAAGGGGAGAAAAATTAATATGTTCTCTGTAACAAGGACTAGGAAGAGCTTTATGAGTTCCTCATCCTTGCTTTGATCACTAGTTGGAGTTTGGGTAATGGTCAGACACGTCAGCATAACCCTGGGCTGGTCAAGTTGGGACTGTGGCCCTTTTTCCTTCAGGAGAGGGACATGCTGAGTGATTTGCCTGCTGATCACAGCAGTGGGTTTCAAAAAGCAGCTGCCACATCCAGTGTGTGTAATTTAGGGTGTCAAAATTCTGGCTGAAGGAGACCTAGGCAAGACTGCTGGACAACCAACTGTATTTTCAAACTGTTGAAAAAAAAGAGAAAAGGACAACTGGAAGGGTAAACTGAAGAGTTCTGGCTGTTTATTTCTTAATGCAGAGGGATTATCAAAGGCTGTTTGCCCTTAAATAGTGGTGAGAAGCCACTCAGGTTTTTCACAGTGCACTTTGCAGTCTGTCAGTCTCTGGCACTGGGGGGGAAGTTCCATGTAGCTGAATTGCATGTGAAAATTAAAAGGTTCAAGTTGCAGGACCACTGCTCTCTGTCCCTGCTCTGCCACAGACTCACTGCAGTGCCAGACAGGTTGGTTTTCTCTCTCTCTCTCTCATCTCAGCCTTTCTTTCCCTAATCTGGGGCTGTAACTTGCCTCTGGTGGAGAAACACCTTTTTAAAGTGTGTAGCACTTTGGTAAATGTGCTTTGCCCGAGTTAT
This sequence comes from Manacus vitellinus, assembly GCF_001715985.3. Lineage (NCBI taxonomy): Eukaryota > Metazoa > Chordata > Aves > Passeriformes > Pipridae > Manacus > Manacus vitellinus. The sequence goes on along the minus strand of NW_021940578.1, from coordinate 5,951,467 downwards.
TGGAGATGATGTTCTCCCTGTACCAATTAAATGCTGCACCTTGACAGACTCCTTTGCCTGTCACTTTGCAGGCTTTGCCTCATCACAGCCTCTCTGGCTTCCTGAGACATGCATTTTATGTTCAGTTAGTCAAAATAGTAATAATCCCTAATTTTTACAGCAGTTCCTCCTCAGCGAGTACCGAGGCTCAATGAGGGCAGAGAAATCAAAGTCTCTTTTAGGATAATGTGTGGACTGTCAGCCCTTGGTGTGGGACAAGGAAAGGCTGTTTGGCAGTGACCTTGAAAGGGGTTAAAACTGAGACTAGAACTAGACTCTTTTCAGCTCTGTGCACACTCTGCTTCCTCTCCAGACTGAGAGAAGGACTTAGTCCAGAAAGCTTGTGGTTTGTTTTCTTTTTTTTTTAATTTGTTGTAACTGAATTAATTTTCATTATTATTGTTGCTTAACTTTTACCATTTGTCATTGCTGTGTAATTCCTAGTGTTTAAGAAATAAAGGAGAATTTAATGGAGTTTCCAGCTAAGGTTGGTTTTATTTCTTGCTCTTTGGAGATGCTACCTGAGCCATTAGCCAGCATTAGCTAATTCTTCCCAAGAGCTGTGCAGTGTGTTTCATCTCAGAGCATCCTAAAGTGCTTTACAAAGCGCAGACTGGATTCAATAAGTTATTCCAGTGATTCCAATATCCTTTCCACGTGGGATATTATTATTTGACAGGGTCATGGGGCCCGTGGAGAAATAGCAGCTCTCCAAAAGTGTTGTGTAACGGGCGGATCCGCAGCTGGAGATGGAGTTCAAACCATCCATCAGAGGGGAAGGCTGGCAGCTCTTCCACAGTATTTAATTTTGCAGGTCCAGAAGGGAAGATAACACATCCTGCTGGGATATGTTATTTCACTCCCAGCCCAGATTCCTCTTTGCTTGCAGAACTCACACCTTGCGAAGTTCCTGCTGCACATTCTGCTCTTGGAGGGTTTCCACCCCCTGAGCACTATCCCAGCTGGCACCAGAGTTCTTCCAGGGACACTGATGGAAACAGCTCAGATGGACGGTGCAGAGGCAGGAATTTGAAGGATCAAAGCAGGATATGGAACTAAAAAGTGGCAAAAAAAAAAAGGTGCAAACTTTAGCAAGTGAAGATTATCGACCAGCTTGTCCAGCTCTGGTGAAAGTATTACCTGCTCTCTTCCCTGGCTGGAAATCCCACTCCATTCCATAGCACCTCTTCCCTGGGGTGAATCACCACCCTAAATACCCTCTCTGGTGCTGCTGTGGGGCTTTACTGGTCTCTGCTGGGTTATTGCTGGGGCATCTTGTCACTTTTCTCTTGTCTCCAGGCAACGGATCTGATTTTCCAGGAAAGCAGCTGGGAACAAGGAGGAGCTGATTTAGCACCCACAGGGCCTGCTTTGCAGACCACTGAAATTAAATATTGTCATTGTCTCCCACTTGTCTGAAACGAAGTCCAGATTGTCCCCATTTCCTTTCTGCCTCCCAGTCTGAGCGGAGTTTTACTTGTAAGCCATTAACAGAACAAATTTCTGAGGGGAAGAATAAACACTGGGGACCTGAGAGAAGCAGGATAAAGACCTGAATAGACATTCCTAAGCAAAAAACACTCCTTTTCTAGAGGTCTGTAGGTGGCCCTCGGCAGATGAGCTGCTCTGAAGACAATTGCTGAAGGGACTCTTCCTTTTTTTAAAGGAAGTGTGACTCTTTTAAGTGCTGCAGCTGCTAAGAAGAGGTAGGAAACCCAAAGGAAAGAAAACACTTTGGGTCCTGATCAACCCAATAAATTAATTGATGAGGTGCAGATCCCATGGAATTGTTTGAAAATTAACATGAAAGTTGTCCTCAATCCTTCTCTTTTCCCCTCCCATGTGACCTGTAGGGCAATATCCCTCTGTAACACACATTCCTCAGCTAAGGGGGGGTTTGGGAATGTCACTGCAAATACCTCCTGTCATTTCCCCCAGGGTTTTTTTTCGTGTTTAAATCCAGTGGCACGGGAAGCCCCGGGGGAGCTTTGCCCAGGAGGCTCCAGAGCAGGAAGCTGCACTCAAAGTCTTTTGCTTCCCTCTAGTGTTTAATGGTTTTATTTCCTTGTCAGCTTGTTGTGACTGAGTCCTGCCCAAGGACCACTGCACAGAGAGGAAGAATAAACGGGAAAAAAAAACAACTTGCAGATCTTTTGGACCAGACCCAGAAGTGTAAAGTGCCTTGGATTGCATCCCCCTGACATCCCCCACCCTGGCAGCAGCCTGCAGCCTATTAATCACATCCAAAATGTGTTCCTGCAGTGATATTTTTCTGCTTCTCTTTCTGTTTCAGGATCATTTCTGTGCTTAGTTCATATTCTGCACTGATGCTAATCTTGCCAATGGTCCTCCCAGTGAAAGATGATTCTGTCCTTTTACAAATATAAATTCTTGCAGGTGGATGAAAAATACCCCTGAAATCTCCGAGTGGGTGCCCAGAGTGTTGGTTTCCCTTCTGTCACGTCCCTGTACACAAACACTGATTTGCTGAGCACCCAGAGTGTGATGAGCTCTCAGAATTCCCTGAGACAAGCAACAGCCATTGCTATAATTCAAAGGATGGCTTTTTAAATAGGCCTTGCTTATTCCCTGTGTGGCAACCAAGTGCACTGCTGCACAAATGAAGAAAAGGGTGAGCAGCTTTTGTGCCTCAGGATACTCTCAGCTCCCTGCAGGGGCCAGCAAGACTATTTCCTCTATCACAGAGAGCACAGCACTATTAGCAAGGGATTTTGTGCCTCATATTTATTTTTTGCTGAAGTGTTAAGGCCTGAACTCTGCAAGAAACGAGATATTAGCCCTGATGGACCAGTGGTGTCTTCCTGCATTCCTGTGTCCTCTCTTTAATTGGATTAGCTTGTGGTTTGACTGCAACATGAAAGTGGGTTATCTCCTCTCTTCTGTGCTTTAGGGGGACACAGAAAGCTTTTTGTGAGTCACAGATCCAGTCTTCTCGTGCCTGTTCCAAGGTAGTCATCTGACAATTAGACAAGTCGTTATATTTTCAGTTGTCAAGAGTAAAAGCAAAGCTCAGAGAGCAAGAGCAGACTCTCTGCAGCCTCAGCCTTTGTGTGGGCACCACCTGGGCCTCTGAGCAACTCAGGAGCTCGTTAAGTACCAGCTGAAGAGACCAAAGGGTGGGGTGTTAATATTTCGCCCGAGTTTCATTCTGCAAAATAAAGGTCAGTACCTCATAAAATACAGTTTGTACCAGAGTTACAGTCCTGCCAAAAGGGAGCCTTCCAGCCCTTGCCCAGAGTTTCTCGAGGGTGGTGGAATTCCTGGGTTGATGGAGCACTTTCTGCACCAAGGGTGCTCCTGGGGGCTTGCAGAGCCTTAATTCGTGTGTGCACACACAGGGCAGAAAGTTGAACACATATTTTTACAGAAATCTTTGCTGTCCTCAGAATTCCAAAATTAAAAAAGTGAGAAACAACCAACCATCCTGAAAAGTTTTTTATGTACATAGAAACAACTCTTGAAAATTACTCTTTGCAATGCACTAAATTGGTCATTCCTGACTTCAACCAGCACCAAATCACTAGTTACAGGATGAGGACTAAGGCCATACCTTTACCTTGCTGTTTATCCTGTTTGATGATCACACAAGCATTCCCATTTAGCAGTGATGAGTGGCAGGAACATCAGGTGGAGAACCCCAGTGGCTGGGATTTTGTAATTCCTTCACTAAACCAGAAATGGCAGCAGGCAGGTGATGATGTTTTGGTTTCTCAGTGTTGTTAAACCTTGTTGAGTTGTGGATTATCCAGTGCTGTTGGTAAAGAAGTTCCCAGTCAGGATCTGGGACCTGGTAATGATTAAACTTTCAGAAAACTGAAAATAATAAATAGCAATAATGTTAACAAACCTTCTGTGAGCCACTAACACAGTTGGCTCCTCTGTTTTGTGCTGGTAGAGAAATCATTCCAGTGACAGGTAATTCAGTCACTGAGCTGTGATTTACCCCTTCACAGAGAGCAGCTGAACACTGAGAAGTGAATGTCCCTGTCCTTTGAAAGGGCAGAAGAGAGAACACCATTAGCTTGGGATTTACCTGAAGAAGGATTTTTTTTTAATGAACAAAAGATTCCTTGAGACCTAAGGTCTGAAATGTTCGTTTTCTGGTTGCCATCTTTTGGGGATTTCTAGAAATAAAGGTGAACTCTTCCCAAATCCATCACCTGCAAAGCAGGGTGCTGTGATTCTGTGATCCCTATCCCTGTCCCTTCCCCATCCCTGTCCCTTCCCCTTCTCCATCCCCTTCCCTGTCCCTTTCCCCTCCCCTCCCCATCCCATCCCATCCTATCCCATTCCCTTCCCCTTCTCTTTCCCCATCCCATCCCATCCCCTTCCCCTCCCTCTCCTCCTTCCCTGTCCCATCCCTGTTCTCATCCCCATCCCCTTCCCCTCCCTTTCTCTTTCCCCCTCCCCTCTCCGACCCTGCTCCCATCCCTGTCCCCTTCTCCTCCTTCCCCTTCCCATCCCCATCTCCGTCCCGTTCCTCATCCCCATCTCTTTTACTTTCCTCTTTCCATCATCTCCATCCCTTTTCCCTTCTCCATCCCCATCCCACCCCCTTTCCTCTCTCTTCTCTTTCTCCTTCCCCGTCCCATCCCTGTGCTCTTCTCTTCCCCCTTCCCATCCCTTTCCCATCCTCATCCATATCCCCATCCCATCCCCTTCCCCTCCCTCTCCTCCTTCCCTGTCCCATCCCTGTTCTCATCCCCATCCCCTCCCCTTCTCTTTCCCCCTCCCCGACCCTGCTCCCATCCCTGTCCCCTTCTCCTCCTTCCTCTTCCCCTTCCTGTCCCCATCTCCGTCCCGTTACGCCTCATCCCCATCTCTTTTCCTTTCCCCTTTCCATCCTTATCCCCATTATCCCCATCCCTTTTCCCATC
>NW_021940578.1:5821470-5945316 GCF_001715985.3 Manacus vitellinus | reverse complement strand
ATCCTCGGGGGTCAAATGGGTGACAGATCCTTGGTGGTCAGACAAGTGGTCAGTGGGTACGAAATGGTCAGTGGTCACACGGTTCTAGGGGCTGCACTCAGACAGCAGCGACACATCCTCGGGGGTCGGACGGGTGTCACATCCTCGGGGGTCGGATGAGTGGTCAGTGGGTACGAAATGGTCAGTGGTCACACGGTTCTAGGGGCTGCACTCAGACGGCAGCAGCAAATCCTCGGGGGTCAAATGGGTGACAGATTCTTGGTGGTCAGACAAGTGGTCAGTGGGTATGAAATGGTCAGTGGTCAGTGGGTGCGAAATGGTCAGTGGCCAAATGTTTCCAGGGGCTGCGCTCAGACGGCAGCTAGAAATCCTTGGGGTTCAAAGGGGTGACAGGCAGTCCCTGATCAAACGGGTGACAAATGGCACCTGTGGTCAAACGGGTGTGAAATGGTCAGTGGTCACACAGTTCCAGGGGCTGTGCTCAGGCAGCGGCTGCAAATCTTTGGGGGTCAGATGGGTGACAGATCCTCGGTGGTCAAACAGGTGACAGATCCTTGGGTGTCAGGTGGGTGACAGGCTGGTCAAACGGGTATGAAATGGTCAGTGGCCAAGGAGGTGACAAGTGGTCAGTAGTCGGGTGTGAAAAGGGTTGCTTGGTGGTGACAAGAGGTCAGTGGTCGATCAGCTGTCAAGTCCTTGGGGGTCAAACGGGTGTCAAATGGTCCCTGGTTGAACAGGTATGAAATGGTCAGTGGTCAAATGGGGGTCAAGTGGTCTGTGGTCAAATGGGTGTGAAATGGTCAGTGGCCAAACTGGTATGAAGTGGTCAGTGGCCAAAGGGCTCCAGGGGCTGTGCTGTCAAAGCCTCGGTGGTCACACAGGTGTCACATCCTTGAAGGTCAAACAGGTATGAAATGCTCAGTGGCCAAACAGGTGACACAAGTGGCCAGTGGTCAGATGTCCACTTCCAAGGGCACATGCCCTGCTCACCACTGCCCACACATTCCTCGTGCTGGGAATGCTGGAGAAGAAGACAAGGGCCAGCCTTTCAAACGCCCTCTGTGGTGGTGCAGGCCAGGGCTGTGAGCAGAGCCAGGGGATATCTGCCATCGTTCTGCTCCCTGCACACCAACGTGGGTTGTGTGCCACCGGGCTTATCGACAGCCATAATAAAACAAACCAATAAAAGTCCCTTTGACAGGTTGCCAGACAGTAACTTTCAAAATGTATTAATCCTTTTGTAGCAAATCGCTTCTCTTTGTACTCACATCTGTCGCTGGCGAGGCAATTTTACACAGTTAAATGCCTTGCCAGGAAAACAAAAAAAAAAATAAATAAAGGGGAGCAGGTTTGTGGGAAGCTAATATGGACCTGACTCCAGAATAAGGCCGTGGTTGAGCTGCAGGTTTCATGTTTGGTGGGATAAATCATCCCAAGCATCCTTTTACATGTTGTGCAGTCTCTTTTCTCACCCGAGAGACCCGGAGCCTTTTCACGTTGATTGTGTTTTTATCCCCTGGTGGAATGTGGATATTGTTTGTTGACACGTATTCCTTATGTGGGGAGCTGTTGGTATTGGCCCGTTACCACAGGAGGTGGATTGACTTTTTTGTTTCTTCTGAGTCGTGAAAACATTTTTTTTTTTTTTCCCCGGGGAAACAACAACAACGCGAAATGTTTGTTTCCAAAATAACGCCTTTGAAATTGTCGGCCCCGTAAATTTCCCTCCTTCAGCCCCCGAGTGACAGGGAGGCACAAACCCTGCAGCTGTCCTAGAAATTCGAGTTGTGTTCGTGGTGCAGCTTCACCCAAGGATGTTGGGTTCGTTGAGGCAGCATCTGCAGCGTTCCCTCTGCTGCAGAAATTTAGGATCAGTAAACATAAATTGTGCTGTGGCATTAACACGTCTGGGATATTCTTGGGCTTGGACCGGGGAGCAGAGGAAACCCTGCAGGGGGTTCTCAAAATTGGGGTGAAAATGGTCTGTTATTCTTGTGTTGTCTTGGAGATGATGGAAGATGGAAGGGCTGCAAGTGGGTGATGATCTTGACCTGTAAATTCTGTCTCATTTAAATAATACTCTCCAATGCAGCTGCTGAAAGCATTTGGGTGACGATCCATTGCCTTGAGACAGCTCCAGGTGACTCTGTAGATGGGACTCTTGGAAGCTACTGAGCTGTCAGATAGACCTTTGCTTGCTTTTGGTTTGTGTGTCTTGTTCCTTGCGTGTTTGTTCCTCTCTGAATCCTAAACGCTTAGAAAAACAGGGAGTCAAAAGAAAAATGGTAGGAAAACCTGGATGAATTTTGGTTGTCTTAGTAAATGTTGATAGCAAACATGGGTTTTTTTTTCATCATCTTGTCTGCAAGCTTTTTTTTTAGAATATCCTGAGCTGGGAGGGACCCATGAGGATCAGAGTCCAACCCCTGGCCCTGCACAGACTCCCCAGCAATCCCACCCTGTCCAAACCCTCCTGGAGCTCTGGCAGCCTTGGGGCCAGGACCAAACCCTGGGGAGCCTGTTCAGTGCCAACCACCCTCTGGGGGAAGAACCTTTCCCTGATACCCAACCTAAACCTCCCCTGGCACAGCTTTATACTTTTCATTGTTGCAAACAGACAATTCTAGAGGTAGTTGCCCCTAACCAGAACAAAACTGTTGTCTGTAGTTTCTACCCAGTGTGCCTGGAAATGCCCTCCAAAGCAACCTCTTTTCTGTGTGTTCTGTGAGTGGCCCTTAGGCCTGACCTGCAGGGACACTTTGGGGTTTCCCTGTGGTTGTTCTGCAGTCCTGGTGTTCTTTCTCTTCTTCCCACTGCTGCTCCAGGGCTGTGCAGAGCTGGGGTCTGGCTCCTTGTGTTAGGAGAGCAAATGTTTTCCCAGAGAATCGGAGCCTCCTGGAGAAGCCAGTGATTGGGAACTGACTTTGCAGTTCTGCACATGTTGTTGTAATTAAGGCACAGCCTTTTCCTGGATCCTGAAATAATGGAATAAATAATTGTGCTCAGAAGCAGTGGATGTGTTGAATGGTTTCCAGCCATGAAAGACAAGAGTTATTAAGGATTGGAACAGAGTTGGGCTGGGGATATGGAGCTGCATCATGGATATCTTATGGAATTGAGCAGTCCTGTGTTTTGTGTACCTGTGCTGAGTCCAGCTTTGCTCCTTGGAAGCTGCAGGAAAAGGTGCAGGAATGTTGTATTTCCTTCTGAACTTTGGTTACAGTTTTTAATTTACTGCTTCACCACTTTTCCCCGTGCCAGTTCATTCCCAAGGGTGTCTTCTTCCCCAACTTGTGATGGGATGGCCCTGCCTTTATTCTGCAAGCCAGGGCTTTCCTGCTGACTCCATCTGTAGACATGATGCTGTTTCTGTGATGCAGGATGTCCAACTGTGCCCTGACATTAAGACTCAACCCTTGGAAGTGCTTTGTAGCTTCTATTTTTATTCTGCTTGGTGGGAAATGAAGCAGGGACATTACAGGCTCAGGCTCGTTAATGTGACAGTATCTACCAGCAGTGGAATTTAGAAAAGGTGATGTTTGTGGTGTGGTTTCTGTGTCATCAGCTGATTTAGTTACTTACAGCCACTGATTCTTTCCTCAGGGGAAAGCTCAGAGGTCACTTCCCATCACTGAGGTTGTTGATTGTAAGGTTAGAGCCATAGAAGAACATATAATGCAATCCCATTAATTCTTTGATGGTTGAAAAATGACAACTAACGAATCCATCTAAAAATAAAGCTTTAGTTTGTGATGTCTGGGCTCTCATGACTGAAATTGTGACAGCTGTGTGGGATCCAAATGATTCATAATGAATCTGCGTGACAGATCCTACAAGAGGAATTCCTATCTGTCTGCTTTTAAATATTTGATATTTCCAGAGCTTTGCTTGTAAAACACTTATCACTAACTTCCAAAAATATGAATTATGATCCAGGCATTGCCATAAGTCACGTGTTTTAATTTTGCTGTATAATAACCTACTTTGAGACTTGGTTGCTGCTGGTTCAGTTCTGGTCCAGGGTAGGATGTGATGCTGTGACATGATGAGAGCAGGAGAGGTTCAGAGGAAGAGCTGAACCATCTGAAAGAGAGGGGCTTTCCAAAAACTGATAAATATTCCTTCTCTGCAGTGTTGTGGTTCCTTTGCTCTGTTCAGTCCCCGTGTCCTGGGCTGTGCAATCCCTGCCCATGGAATTCCAGAGTGTGTCTGTCCTGCCATCCTTCTGGGTGAGGTTCAACTCCTCATTCTTTCCATTGTGTGAACTAATACTCCTTTGATTATACTTCTTTAGGGAGTACTCTGAGGAGTGGCTTTTTTTGAACATTCCTTTGGTATCAGCAAAAGAACTTCCCTTTCAAACTGCACTTTTAGGTGCAGCTGTTTCTGCGCAGAAATTGGGTTTTCTTGGTACCTGGGGTGTTGAAAACGAGCAAGAAAATGTGATTTAAAGCACTAGGAATCCGGTTTGGGACTGGGATTGTGAGCTGAACGGGGCAATTTTGGATAGAAGAGGAAGATGAGAAGCACTGTTTTGTGCCTTTTCTCGTGGAGGGAATGCACCATCTCTGTTTTCACCCTTGCCCTAGGAGGAGTTATAACTGAGATACAGGAGTCCTAATTGACAGGTATCTGTCTACAGCTATGGAGCTTTGGAATAATTTCATAATTGGGAAAACGTTTAGAGACAAGATATTTAAAAAAAAAAATATCCCCAAGATATTTTTTAGGGGTAGAAATGAAAGCAGGAGTTGCTCATAAGTCCATGAGGCTTAGACAGTTGTGGGACTGGATGGTCTTTTAGGGCCCTCCCAACCCAGGCCATTCCATGATTCTGTGATATTTCAAGTGTCATTTGGACACTGGACATATATAATTTGGAAAACAGTAAATTCGTGTGTTACAGCCACAAAATTCCACACTCATTAAATTAAAGCTGTTGTAAAAATCCAGCAAGCAAAGGAACATTGGATGAAAACCTGGAAGCCTCATTTCTGCCTGTTCTCTTGTTATCAGTTGCCACAGAGGTCTAAAGTCAAGAGGAAGTTTTTGGGCTGAGTTCTGTGCTTGGAAAACTGTTTCCAGGCTTATTCAGGGATATGCTGCAGACTGGACAAAAGGGGCTTGCAGGTAGGATTCAGCTTTTTAGGTGGACTCTGCTGTGCTCTGGATCAGTGAGAGCACAGATTTGGGCTGGGTGTTTTTTTGGGTAGTCACTGCAACACGGATTTTAATGAGGTATTTTTGCTGGTGTTTTTAAGGAGATCTTCTCGAGACTAAAAGAGCCACATGAAAGGATGCCAACCTCCATCCTTGTTTGAAAACTGAGCAAGCAGGTGACAGAGGCTGATATAGGGCAGTTACAGGTAGGAGTCTGTCTTTTTTGGAACAGAATAAAATGCAGGCAAGTGATTCTTATTTGCATTAGAAAAACACGGAGCTGGCAGGCCAATGTGCAGAGAGAGGGGGCATGGGCTAAAAATAACAGCTCAGGAAAATGATCTTTGCTGAGCTCTGTGACAGGGATTGATGCCCACAGAGAGAGAGGCTGTGGTGGCTCAGAACCAGGCAAGGGGATGTTGAGGCAACTGCTACGAGCAGAGAGCTCTGGCAAGGGATTTTAGCTGTGTGACTGGGAAGTTTCAGGAAGAGCTGCACAAACTGTGAGAGCTGAACAGAGGTGGGATGTGAGAGCAGCCAGAGGGTTCAGGATGATGCCCAGGTTACAGAGCTCAGAGGTGGGCAGGGACATGAGCAGAAAAGAGGTGTGCCATGTAAAGTTTGGTCCTGAAATACAAGCAAGACAATCTTCACCAAGCAACCAGGTGGAATTTTCTTCTTGAGTTCTTGTTTTCCAACGTGCATCTCTCTCCTCCCTGTGTAGTCTCTTGTACTCTCAATGCTACAGAGAGAATGGGGGGTTTTAGGAGAGGTGAATGATTAAGGGAGTAGTTCCATGGGGACAGAACTAATCAGAGCAGGTTTCCTGAGGATTTATGTCCTCTCAGTGCTGTATTTTTTCTGTTCTCTCAGGGCTGCTTCATCAGTAGTAGATATTTAGAGGTCAGACCAGTTGGACTGAGAAAAACCCAGCAGTTCACTTGGGCTCAGGTTAAAAAGGGTTTGGGCTTCAGCTGCTCATCCAGCCTCCTGATTTACCACACAGACCTCTGTGACACGTTTACTGACAATGTCTTTGGGATAACAGCAGATGGAGCAACAAGTGGGCTTCTTGTAAGGATTTTTTTTCCTCTTTTTTTGGCCAGGTTTGCCTGTCTGGAGGCTGGGGAGGAATGGTGGGTTGTGTAACAGCCAGAGCTGGCTCCAGGTCACGCTGGGACAGCTGCTCCTGGGATGTAAACAGGCAGGGCTGACCAGGGAGGTGAATGTGAGGCATGTTCCAGCCTCCTGGGTGAGATCCACGACCCTTCTCCTCTGCTGCTGCCAGCTTTGCCTTGGGAGCCCACGGCAGGGGATGTGGCAGCTCTGACCCTCACTTTGGGGCTGATCCAAAGCCTGGTGAAATCACTGTTTTCTGCAATACACTGAATTTTGAGCCAGTTCCTCGCTGTCATGTGGACAGTGCTGGTTCAAATGTGTGACTTGCAGCGAGTGCAGTGGGAGGGAAGTGCTTTTAATGAAGCTTTTCCTCAAAACCCCACAGCTGGATTAAGTAGATTAGTTGTGAAGGTGCTTGGATTTTCATTAGTTCTTTGAGGCAGCCCTTAAACCCGAGTATGGTGACTGAGTGCACAGTTCAGTGGGTTGGTCGTGGTTCTCCCCAGCTTTCATTCCTCTCCACATGGTCTGTTAGACACTTGAGCAGCTTGGAAAACACCTCCAAGATCCCTTTGTCCAGCCATTGACCCAGCACTGCCAAGGCCATCACTAAAACGTGTCCCCAGGTCCCCAAGTTTCGTCTTGATTCCATCAAATAAATCTGGAATAACAGTCTGAAAATCAGGATTACCAAGGGCAGGTCCTAGGCTTGATGTCTGGATCAAGAGCAGCCACACAGAGGCCTTCAGGGGGAAGGAGAATTAAGGCTGGAAGGGAGAGTTGTTAATACCTGCAGAAACTTGGAGCGCTGTTACCTGGTGGAAGAAAATGGATAGTTGCATAATTAAAGCACTGAATTGAGAATTGGAAATAGGAAAAAAAATTGTATTTAGGCTTGGACTCAGCAAAGCACTTGGACACAGTGGAGTACAGGCTGTGTTGGTCCTTGCCTGATGAGAGTAGCCCTCATTTTTCCCGGCTTTTCCCCGTTTTCCCCGCCGAAATCCATAAACTTTCTGGAGACTTACACTGCTTGTGTTCACACAGCATCTAACACTGTGGTGCTTTTCTGTTTGCTGACATCAGAAAGCACTGTTGCAGCACAAATAATAAAAAATAAGTGTAAGAACAGGGGGCTGACAGACCTCAGAGCTCCTACTTTGCAGCCACAGCGGCTGAGCTGACACATACTTTGCCAGGCTGATTCTGATAGCTCTCTGCAGCACAAGCCACTGCTTATTTTAATGTCCCAGCCGTAATGTAATCTAAATATTTAGAACAACCACTTTTTCTGCTGGAACCCGAGCCCTGCTCGGCTCCGAGGGTGGAGTATGTTATATTTATTAAAAGCTAATGCTATGAAAACATGCTAAAGGGACACATCAGGTTTGGTCTGCTTCCTGTGGGCTGTGATCTGCAGCGGGACAAGTTAGAAAAACAAGTTTACTACTGTTCATTTAATGAGCACCTCCATGTAGTGTATGCAGAGTTTTGTTTTTCTTCTTGTTTGTTTTTTTTTTTCTTCCCGGTGCTCAGGTAGATTTGTTTGGGATTGAGGATCCACAGAGGCTGTGCAGCTGTTGGAGGAAACATTAACCATCTCCATAGGAGTCGAGTTCAGCAACTTATCTGTGGGCTTGCTGTATCTCTTAATTAAAATTTGCCTGGCAAGTAGGTTGAATTAAGTGGGATTAATTTAACAACAAATTCTTGAAGGATTATCACCATCCTATCCCGCCACAGGAGAGAGTGAACAGGGAACCAGGAGGAGATCCAGATGCACCAGGAGATCCACATGCAGGGCTTTGACCAGCCATGGAACAGGTTGAAAATCTGGAATTAAGGAGTTCATTTCCACCCAGTCTTCAAGCCTGCCCGGGTTTCCATGGCACGGCTGGGAGGTGGGCAGCAGGATCCTGCTCACCTTCGAGCTGGAGAGCCCTGGCATCTTCAAAAATAGCCTCAGCACTGCTGCGTTTCAGACTCTCACTTGAAATGCAGCCCGAGAGGTGTTTCCATGGCTGGGCAATTAGCATTCTGATTAGCGCTTCCAGGGAATTGTTCGGGAGCACCACTCATTTATTCCAGCTGTTGTGCCCCGGCGCCGCCAGGAGGGAAGGTTGGCAAAGTGGCGTTTGTGAAACACAGATAGGTTTGGGGGTTTTTTTTTTCTGTAAATGGCATCACTCACAGAATCCTCTCCCCGTTCTTCTGCACTTTATCTTGTTCAGGAATCACAGGTTTCAATTTGCACATCTGGAGAATTCAAGTTCCCTCCTTTCTCTGTTTTTTTTTTTCCCCCACAACAACTGGGGTTCCCGTGTGTTTGACTGATGTGTTGCTGCGCTTGAGATGCTCAACAGCGGATTTTTCTGCCTTCATCTCAACGTGAAAGCCTTTTAAATGTCGATTGTTTTCCCTCCCTTAAATTCTGGCTAATTTTCACTCTCTTTTCCATGTTCCTGCCCTGCTTCCCTTCCTAAGTTGGTCGAAATCCGGTATTTTAAAGCGGCTGAGCAGAAATATTCCTGGTGCAGTTTAGTGGCTCATTATTAATATCCAGCATGGCATCTTTTCTATTTATAAATAAAAAAAAAAGCCAGGTGCCTCATCCTTTGCCCAATGCCTGCTTTGTGTGCTCTAATTGAGTGGTAATTAAGGAAGTCCTGCAAGGGATGTTGTGTGTGATCTGCAGATGAACCTCCTCTGGTGCAATGTCAGAGCAGTGGCCCTTCAGTAGCCAGCATTTTGAGATCCTCCTCCGTGTAGCTCATGGGGAAAACACGTGGAAATTCAGTTTAAGTGCAGCTGTTTCTGGAGAATTTGGCCAGATGTTGGGTGTGCAACCCCCAGTTCCAGAGAGCTGTTTGCAGGCAAGAGGCACCGAGGAGTTCAGCTGGGAAAAATGAAAAGGGGGAGCAGAGCATTCCTGACCCATCTCTAAGATCAGTTTGACTGTTTGTTTAATCTGTCCTTGTTTTTATTCTCTTGGTCGGGGTGCTGTGAATCTGGACAGATGATTAAACTCATCTGTTTTTCTTCTCCCAGCAAAATGTGCTGTTTGTTCATCATCATTTAGGGCAGGTCTAACTGTAATTCCAGTGGAGTTAGAGGAAAACCACTCCTGAAAATCTCCCCATTAGGGTTGAGAAAAGCAGTCCTGCCCATCCAAGAGTTCCAAACAGGTTTTTTTTTAACTTATTTTAGTCCCGTCCAAAGATTTATCAGTGAATACAGACAATTAAATTGCTCTTCATCATTACTTTAACTCACAAAGCTCCTATTGCAGATGGAAGCCTAATAGGAATTAAATCCAAATGTCTGTTTAAGAGCTTGTTGCTGACAGTGAAAGTTATAATTACATGTTCCAATGCCATGATACAGAGACTTACCTGAGGTTACCTCCCAACATGCTGACACCTTCTACATGCCTGGAACTGTGTCAGGTGTAATCCCTCAATAGCCAGTTTGGGTATTTTGGAAGATATTTCCTCATCATGGTTTTAATCAGCCTAAAAATCAGCGTGTTAAGGCAAATTCATAAGAGAATTTTTCCAGAAAGCAGCATCTGTTGACAGTAACATCAGATTTTCACCCCTCCCTCCCCCAGTTCATGGCAGCTCCCACTGTTTTCTGACCTTCTTTTGCTTTGAGAGGACACAAAAATGAGAATTCCTGTCCTTACACACCCTCCCAAAATTGGCAGAGAGATGATCCTCTTCTGGAGGAAGAAGTGAAGAGGTCATGTGTGTCCAGAAAACCTGCAAATCTCAGGGTATCTTCTGAGAATCCTCTTAGATACTGAATTTTGTGTGTTTTCCCAAGCTTGGTAATGACCCTGAGGTGACAGGTTTTGCTTGGACTGAAACTCAGGGAAGGATCACAGTCTTGTCCAGCAGCAATACAGTGTTTTGTGGAAGTGCAGTAAGCCATTTTTAGTCATTGTTGTTCCTACTGGGAAGAAAAGGATATTTATAACCCTCTTTATTTTTGTGGGATGATTTGGTCAGATTGCTTTGTCCTCTGCATGTGTGAGAACAGAATATAGTGAAAATACACTCCCATCTGAGCTGAAAAATACAGAATTTCCAGGGTGTTACACCCCCACCTTACAAGGACCTGCTCCCAAACTCCTTCATGGTACCTGGAAACAGCGAATAGTTAATTCTGGTGGGCTTTGGGACAGGTTATTCTGACCAATATATTTGCCCAGGTTTTGTTGGATACCAACAATCCCTTTGTTGGGAGTGCTCCTGGGAACAGGAGTTTGAGATGCTCCAAGCTCTGAGAGCCCAGACTTTGGGTATGAATATATGTAAGTATATAAATTACACTGGATTTGGAAGGTTTCCCTTGCAATAAGGAACTTCCTGGTGAGAGGGGGTGGAATGTGGAGAATGTCTGTGTTTGAGGGAAGAATGCTTGGTCATGGGAGTTCTTTGGGATCAGTCAAGGTGATTCTTCCACTGTGGATGTCACTGAGCAGTGGGATCTGGGATGGGCTCAGAGTCCTCCTTTAGCCTTCAACTCCCTCAGCATCAGACCCAAGAGAAGATTTCCATGTTCTGTGCAGGGAAAGCTTTTTATCTGATGCAGAGACTCTGCTTTTCCCATCTTTCCACTGCTTGCCTTTGAGCAAAGGGCATTTGGGCTGCCCCTGCCACTGGAATGCCACTTTCCAAAGTAATTAAGCACCAGCTCGGGGATTAATGAGCGTGTTGGGGAAGGCTGAGGGTGTCACTGGTGAGTTTGCTGATGCTGGTTTGGGGTCCCACTTCCCAGAGAAGGCTTGTCCTGCAATTCCTGCTGCAGAGTTTAATCAGTTGAGACAAGCTGCTGAGCAAACACAGAGGACTTCACAGTGCTCGAGGAAGGAACGACCTAAATAGCTGCCCTGTGATCCTGTTGTGGCTTTTATTTCCATGTGAAATGTGAGTAACTGAGGGAATAACCATCATTTCTGGTTATTTCAGTGGCCTTGGTAAGATAAAGCATGAAAACCATTCGGGAGGATGTTCAAAATATCTCTGATTTTGGAAGAAGTGCCCTATAGAGGCTGGGCAGCAGTTTGGGAGGATCAGCCCTACAAGGGACCCTCCAGATTTTTATTTATTTGTTTATTTTAAACCTGCCTTTGCATTTCTGAGGTGTAAGAAGGAGATAGGTTTGGAACACCCTTAGTGAGTGTGTGTGCAGACAATGTTTGCTTCCACCTGCCACTGTGGGGAAGAGGGACAAGAGCTCGTGTTTTAACAACTGTTTAACAACTGTTCAAACCAAGAACTCATCACCTAAAGTCGAAGAGGAAGGGATAGATTTGAAAACTGGCTCAAAATAAGAGGTTTTTTGGTTAAATCTTATCTGAAACCTGCAATATTTCAATGCCTCCTGTCTGCCTTCCCTCTGGAATGTGAGGAGAAGAACGGGCTGTGTGGGTTGAGGCACCGGGTTGGGATTTGAGGTTTGAGTTCAGTTTTCCCTTTTCCAGCTACTCTGTATTTGACCTTGAGTAAGGGATCTACTCCCTGAGATTACAACCAGTTAAACTTGTGCCTCACCTAATTTATATACAGGACTTTTACCTTTGGAGGAGACTGTGAACATGTTAAAATTACATGTCTACTGCCTTGGTTTTTTGGCAGTCACTGTGGTGGAAGTTCTCTGCACTGACCAGTGACTGTTCCATTTGTACCCATGTCACATTTTCCATAGAATTTACTGTTGTGGTGGAATTTTTAGAATGATATGAATAAGTAAAACCAATCTGGCAACACATTAAAAACAGAACTGAGGGGGGAAAAAGTGGATTTGCAAGACTTTTTTGGGGGGGGACGACTGCTTTTTAAATATGTTCATTTCCAGTTGTAATTTATGACCTGTTTTAGTTACAGACCCAAATTGAAAAAAGGGTACAGTAAATGAAATGAAATTAATTGAGCCCAGAGACTTGCCTGGTGCAGAGGTGAGGAGGGACTATGGATGCAGGATAAAGTTCTTCTTTATTTGGGAAAGAAGATGCAAAGGAGTGCCTGACAGTGATTACATTTTGCTCTTAACAAGGAATAAAGCTGCCCAGTGGCAGCAAGTGATGGCAAGGCAGGAGAGCTGCAGAAAACATGAATATTTAGGAATCTCTGGACCAACCATGTTGTCTGTAACTAGAGATGCCACTTAAATGCTGAGTCCAAGGGGAGAGGTTGGATTTGTGATGTCAGAGGTAAATATGTGGGGATCCTGAGTCACCAGAGATTGTTGAGCAAGTGCAATGCTCACAGACATGCTTGACGAGTTCCTTCTTTCAGTGTATGCAAAAATCCTCACTGCCTGCACTGGCACTGCAAACGAGTCCTGAAAGGGTACAGAATGTGCCTTTCACAGGGCTCTGGGGATTTGGGGGAAAGGTAAAGGCAGTGCTGGCCCTGGAGCGTTGTGGGATGCTCCTGGTGACTGACTGGTTTCACAATCTGTGTCCTGGTGGACTCGGAGTGAAGATCAGCTTTGAGTTTTGAGTGAAGTTTTCCGTGCAGAGTGAATTTATTCCCTGTTCTCGGTGCTGTTTTGGGCCTCCAGCCCGTAGGAATCACCTGTAGGGTACGTGGGAATCCCGTTCCTGACGTGGTGTCAGACAGTGCAGCTGAAGCAGAGCAACCAAACAGTTAAATATCAAAAACTCTGCCTTTCTGCCTTTCCAATCGTGGCAGCAGGGCTTGCATTTCATGGCTGACATCAGCCAGGCTGCTCCAGCTCCTCCTTCTTTCGCATCTTGCTTTCCATCCCTCCTCCCTCCTCAGGTTTTTTTTGGTGCATCTCATATTCTCTGCGGTTAATAAGCAAATTTGTCATCTGCTTATTTTTGTCTAACACTCTCCCCCCCCTCCCTCCTGCTCAGCCCAAATTACCAGTAAGCCAGTGAATTGAAGATAATGCTACTGTGAATTATCCTTTGCTGCAGGGCAGCTTTGCAGCCCTAGTGCCAAGCTGACTTTAGTTGTGGGGATAACAGCAAGCAGAGCAAAAAAAGAACTGGGAATTCCACTCCTGTTGAAGGGTACAGAGGCTGAGCTTTTGGAGGCACCTCCTTGCAGGTAATTTTTGGGCACATCTTTGGCTGGTCTGTCCTGGCCTTGGCCTGTGAGTTGCTGCTGAATTGCACTTGCTCTTTAAAAAAGGAGTCAGAGACAAATACAACAGGTTTGTTTGTTTGCACAGGGAGGGAGCCTTTGTGGAGATGTTTTGTGTCAGCTCCTGGTAAGGAAACAGTCCTTATTCTGAAGAACTCACATGGTAGCTGAACAAAAAGAAACAAACATAAGGACAGGCAGAATTGAAGGGATTTGGGGTTTTGGTTTTTGTTTTGAATGAGAGGATCATGGAATAAATAACAGGCTTTAAAACTTGTTGAAGAGAGAGAGGTTGGATCCCCACCTTTACATGTTCTGTATGCACACATATTTCTTTATCTGAAATAAAAATAATAGAAAGTAATAGGAAATGAGTGAGTAGAAGGTAGAATCCCTCTCTGTGCCTGTGGCCTGGGACTTACTGGGTGCAAGAAGAAATTCATGACAAAATTCTGTAGCCAAGCCTGGCAAAGTGACTGAAGGTTCCTTCCAGTGATTGCTTTGGGATGCAATTGGTTTTGACAACCTTGAGTCTATCACTGTCATTCCCATAAAATGTGTTGCTTCAAATTAAGCAAAATAAGACCCTTCTTCTTTTTTTATAGTCCTAGAAACTCTTGGGTCTTACTGTTCCCTTCTCCTTTTATCCCGAGGGCTCCTACCAGTGGTGGTTTGTCTCTGGATTCCCAGCTTTACAATATGTCAGTTAATAACTGGGGCACTGTGAACTCTCAGAGCAGGCTGAATATCACCATTAGAGGGTTTGATTTCATGCAAATCAAGAACTGGCTTTAGAACTGTGCCCAAATGGGACATTCCTGTGAACTTCCATGGCCGAGGGGGTCTGGTGGGGTTAAGTGATGGTGGAACAGCACTAAATGGTACCAGCTCTCTCAGGCTGCTCATGGAAAACCTGGCTTTTAAAATTTGCTTTAGCTCTTAAAAAACTTAAAGTAGTCCTAGAGCTACCTTGACTTTTCCTTGCCAAGACTTCTGATTTTTCACCTTCACGTGGTCTCGCTTTTTTACAGTGTTTTCTTTTTGCTTGCAGCAGCCAGGTAAAATAAATAACACCAGCAGAGACCTGCACATCTGTCAGCTCATGGAGTCTTAAGACATTTTTTTCCTCTAAGGGTAGGAAGTATAGAGATATAAATGCAAAACAAAAATGCTCTTGAAAATATATTATTCCTTTCCCGATATGATTCACTCTCTGGAGGGTGAAGCTGGGAGTGCAGGTGTCAGGTACCATCCAGGAGGTGTTGTGGGAGGCTGGGTACAAAATCTGAACTTTTATTAAACCTGTGCCACCAGGAAAAGCTGTGTCTCTAGGGGTGGAGAACGGGGTCTGCTGAGGTGAAGTAAAGCAGCTCTGGGGTTTGAGAACCTGACAGTGCCTCCTGTGGTCGCCGTGTTTTCTTAGGGACAGGTTTCCTTTGGAAAACAGTGACTCAGGACACGGTCAGAAGGTGATTTCTGTGTTAGAAAGTCCTGAGATGCTGCCAAGCTGTCAGCCCTCTTCAGGATCCTGTGCTTAATGTGGATTTCTGATTTCCCCACCAGACAGCCTGCCTTTTAAAAGGATTTTTGGTGGCTTCCTGGGTAGTGGTTTGAAAAGCAGCAGCTAGACCTTTGCCTGAGGATAAGGCACTCAGGATGTCTTTGGGCAAATTTAAACAACCAGCCTGTGTTTCAAAGTTGAATTCCCAGCCCTGCCATCCCCCTGGCCCCCCTTCTCATCCGTGCTGTCTCCTTTTAATAGCTTCTGTTTCCCTCTCCAGACTCCAGGGATCACTAATTAAGAAATCAGCCCCTGGTTGGTTGGATAACCACTGGCAAGTGCTGCAGTCCCAGAGGTGCTGCTGTTCCCCCAGCCCCTGGCAGAAAATGAGTTGGAGGCAGGGCCAGAGCTGGAATAAAGAGTGGCCAGATTACAAACCCCATTGGGAGGGGGGCTCCTCTTATCTGGCCATGCCAAAGAGCAGGTTGTGTGTCTCAATGAACTCGGGATTAGGAAATGACAAAGTGGAGTTTTACTCTGGAGAGGAGCTATTGGTATCCTGCTGCAAAAAATAGGATTTGGGAAGCTCAGGAAGCTATTTATGGGAGGATTTCTGGGGGTGGATTGGTCGAGCTGGAGCTCGTTCAGCTGCTCTTCACTGTGTTTGTGACAAAAGCAGCGAGGGAAACTTTGGAGTTTAGACATTCCAGCTGATGTTGGGTCAATTCAAAGTGTGACCTGGGAAAAGCTGCTCTGGCTCCTGAGCTGTGGCTCCGCTGGCAGATGGGATTTGGGGGCTTTAACTTGAGTTTGGGCTCTTCTCATTAGTTGGAGCTTGATACGGCAAATGGCTTTGGCTTCTCTAATAGGATTTGGGAGGAGGGTTTGGCAGCCCTGCTGTGTGTCCCAAGCTGGGCAGGACACAGCCTGAGAGACAGAAATACAGCCTGAAACAGGGAAATACAGCCTGATATACAGAAATACAGCCTGAAACGGGGAAATACAGCCTGATAGACAGAAATACAGCCTGAAACGGGGAAATACAGCCTGATAGACAGAAATACAGCCTGAAACAGGGAAATACAGCCTGAAACAGGGAAATACAGCCTGATATACAGAAATACAGCCTGAAACGGGGAAATACAGCCTGATATACAGAAATACAGCCTGAAACATGGAAATATAGCCTGATGTAGAGAAATACAGCCTGAAACAGGGAAATACAGCCTGAAACATGGAAATACAGCCTGAAACAGGGAAATACAGCCTGAAACAGGGAAATACAGCCTGAAACAGGGAAATACAGCCTGAAACAGGGAAATACAGCCTGAAACAGGGAAATACAGCCTGATATACAGAAATACAGCGTGATATACAGAAATACAGCCTGAAACATGGAAATACAGCCTGTAACAAGGAAATACAGCCTGAAACACGGAAATACAGCCTGATATACAGAAATACAGCCTGAAACAAGGAAATACAGCCTGAAACATGGAAATACAGCCAAAACCATTCTGTGATTCATTCTTGCAAAAAGGAAGCCCAGAGAAGCTGTGGCTGCCCCATCCCTGGAAGTGTCCAAGTCCAGGTTGGAGCAACCCAAGGCAGGGGGTGGAATGAAATGATCTTAAAGGTGCCTTCCAACCCAAACCATTCTGTGATTCTGTGAAATACTCATTTAGAAGTCAAATGCACTTGGGCTGGTGCAGGTTTGGAATGAAAGGTTTGCATTTCCCTTTGCATATGGAGAAGGTTCAGTTCTCTGCCTGTGATGCATAAAATCCCAGCACCTTTTATCTGAGCTGTTGCTCTGAGCAGCCTCTCAGGTTGCTGAAATGACTCTTTTTTTTTTTTTTCCAAGAGTGGGAGGTGGGGATCCAAACAGGCAGAGCTGGGCAGGTAAAGAGCAGGTACCTCCTGTGCTAATGGGGCCTCTCCCAGAACAGGCTCCCTGGGTGTTTTTCCAGCTCCTGGATAATAGTTCCATGAGGGCAGTATTTGGAGGAGCACCATTTCTTAGTGCATGGCAGTTCTTGGCAAGCTTGCTCCCTGTCTCAGCTGAATGGTTCAGTGTTTTAGACCTATCTGAGTTTAATTTTCCTTAAATGGGTGGCTTGAAGAGCTGTTGGCAAATGTGCCTGGCTGTGTGAGGAACAAGGAGTTGGTGATCTGATGGAAAACCTTGGGGAAAAGGGGGGAATAGAGCATTCCTGTGTCCTTCAGTGCTGCTGGATCTTGTGGGGATGCCCTGAACAAGAATAGCTTGGATGAATATTTCCTTATAAATAACTCAAAACCCTGTGTCAGGTACCCAAGTGAGTCCCTGCAGTTTTCTTCTTGCTTATAGTTCTTCAGGAGCGTTGGAGTAAATAAAATAACCACCTCTCTCTTTCCTTTATCACTGTGTTCCAGTTCTAAACTGAAGGGGCCACTCCTGAAATGAGGGAGGTTGACTTTCCCATGTTTATAGGGACAGCTGTGATCCATCAGCCCGTGCAATCTGTGCTGTCACTCTGCTGTTTTTCTAAGTGAAGTAGCAGATACTGTTGTAAAATGTGTGATAGTGTAGCCTGGAATTGCAAACTCGCCTGGAAACATGGACAGGGGGCTGGGGGATTGCACTTTCTGTCAGGAACCTGTTTCCCTTCTCTGCTGGAAAACCTTTCCCATGATGAAAACACAGATCTGTAGCTTAGTGTGGGGAAAGTCTTTTGAGAGTGCTCACCTTCCCATATGGACACATATCCAGAGACTCCCTGCTCCCTAATTTATATCTGACTTGGGATTTTGTGACAAGCTGGAAATCTCTCTTTTACTGCCTAAACAAACTCGTAGGTCCAGTTGTACTTTGAAGTCGAAGTGTGGGTGGAATTTATTACCAGGTCTGAATGCAAGAGGTCTGAAACCCAGTTTTTCATGATGTTACATGTTTGTCTTGCAGTGTTGGCTGTCCCAGGGAAGTGTTGGAGGGTTGTGGCTCTGCTTCCTTCCCCCCCACCAGCAGCATGTTCCTGGTGGGAGACTGAACTTCCAAGGGG
The DNA here is from genome assembly GCF_001715985.3 of Manacus vitellinus. Taxonomy (NCBI): domain Eukaryota; kingdom Metazoa; phylum Chordata; class Aves; order Passeriformes; family Pipridae; genus Manacus; species Manacus vitellinus. The sequence goes on along the minus strand of NW_021940578.1, from coordinate 5,927,374 downwards.
CACACGAGGACAACCCAATCTTGGGATCTGGATTCCAGAGTGCTTTGTCCACAGAGAGTGTCCAGGCCGTGTGAGCAGCTGAAACATGAAGTGGGTTCGTGTTTTATCCCTCCTGGGTTGCCTTTGAGGCTCGCTGGAGGTTCTGGGAATTGTGTGCAGGATGCAGTTCACTTCCTAAGCTCGTACAAAGAACCCACCAGTGAAGGCTTCCGGTGGCTTCCCACAGAACAAAAGGGTCTTTCTGGGGTTTTCTGTGTGATCCTGTGGGAGGGTTGACATTTTGCATGTGCTTGGAAGGTGTCAGAGATGTTTGACTCCACCTTGGTGCCTGTGTTTTATCCACTCCAGCTCAACATCTGACTCGTGGGCTGGGAGTTGTCCTTCTGGAAGCTGGACTAGTGCAGACCAAAAGACCTCATTAAACTAAACTAAATAATTTCCACCACATCAGTGACCAGAATTAGGGCATTTAATTAAAATATGTCTAGACAAATAACCTAGGGGGAGGGAGATATTATCTGTAATAAGTGTTTGAGGTTTCTGCACAGGGACCATACCAAACAAATTTATGAATAGCTTCTTTTCTCTCCCAAGTTTCTGGAGTCTTGGAGCACTGTAGCCACTGATGGATAATATGTTTTCTTCTGGTCTAACTGGATTGGCATTTATCTCTTTGTTAGCAATTATTTAACCTGTCTGTAAATAATATTTCTGTGAGGTATTGATTAACACTTGTGGCTGTTTTCTGACCCAGCTTTATTATTGGGATGAGGTGCTTTTAGGAGAGCACAAAAGGAACATTTCACAGAGGAATAAGAACTGATTCTTATCTTGCCCACTCTGCTGTGGGTTTAGCATTCCTTGGGTTGTGTTGTTTGGCAGCTGGTGCTGACTTTTTGTCATGGCTCTGTGACACCTTTATTGAAAATGAATTGAACAGTTGTAATAACTGGGGTTGCTGCCATAGCCAGTGGTTACTTGGAATGGTAGAAATAAACTCCCTTGTGGTTGATTAGGAAAAATGCTCTACTTTCTAAGGCCATGTGCTGGACTTGGTTCTTTCTTGCTTTCTTTGTGAAGGACTGAAAGTTGTTCTGATTGTGAAGTAAAGAGCGAGGGCACATTTTCGGGCAGCCCCTTCTCCTTCTGCTGCCTCTCAGGGAGTGATTTTCACCTCTCCAGGAAGGTGCTTCCTTCCACACTGAGAGTAGAGAACTTGGTGGAATATTTGAGATCAGGGCCACATAGTCCTTTGACTCATTCCTGGAGTTTATTGCTCCAGAACTGATTCCTGAAGGAGAATTCAGCCAGAGTCATCACTTTTGGCTTGACACTGCACCTTTCCTTCACAATCTCAAAGGAAGATCTCTTCTTCTCCCTGTTCTATCAGCAGGATGGGCACCTGTCTCCTTTAACAGGGCACATGCTGAATGTGGACATATGAATTTTTGCAAAATTAATACACACAGCTGCTCATTTTCCAAAACAAAGACCTGACTGTGTCTGGGATTTTTGCTATCCCATGCCTGAATATTCAGGGAGTTTCAGAGGAAATTAGGTTTTTAGATGAAAACTTGGTCATCTTAGAAGTGGTGTTTGGGTGAAGAAATGATAAAGAGAAGCTGATGTTTTGACCCTGTTCATGTCTCCAGAACATGTCATCCAGAACATGTCTCCAGAACCCCCTTTCTGCCTGCCTGGGGGGGGGGGATGTGAGCCACAGGATGAGGAGTTACCTTTGTGCCATTTTGGGGGGGGAAGGGGGTGATAGCAAAGAGTGGATCTGTCTTAATGTGGATCCTGTTATTGTGGGAAGCCCTTGGAATAATTTGTGGCAGCGGGAGCTGAAGGGTGGTCTGGCAGCCAGAGGAGGCCCCTGAGCCCTTGGACTGTAATGAACCCTGGGGATGTAATTCCTCCTGCTGTCACTGCTTGAGCCAGCTCCTTTGAGTTGAGTTCATTGCCCCTTTCAATCCCCAAACTCCCAGGCTGGCCCAGAGAAGGGGCACTTGGACAATCAGCAGCATCTCCAGGAACGTCGCGCGGCTCTCGGAGCGCCGGGTCACGACCTGCCTGCAGATCCTGCAGAGCCCTGGCTCTCCAACAGGCTGCCATCCCTGCCTCTGCTCCCTGGGAACGACATCCCTGAGCTCTGTTTCCAGTGTCCTGCTCTGGAGTTTGGGAGATAATTGCCCCCCTGGGGAAAGGCAAATCTCCCAGCCAGCTGTTTGAAACGGGCATCCCGCAGCCAGCACTCATCTCCTGTACACTGGGTTTTGTTTTTTCCCTAGGTTGTTTTTCAAGAGCTGCTTAATTTTATGGGGGGGAGGGGGGGCTTGTTAATATTTATTGGTTTGTAGCTGGGACTTGGAAAGCTGGGTTGGGGTCGTAATTATGCTGACCTGTCCCTTCATACTGTGACTTCCTCGGGTTTTGTGGCAGAGATGTGCCTGTCCCTTGGGACAGCTGCAAGAATAGGTTCATTAACACCTGTGAGATTGAAATATAGCCACATAAATAATTTATTAAATAATACAGGCAGCAGAGGAAAAAGGGGAACTAATAGAAATGACAGAAGGCTGTCAGTGTGGCTAAAATGCTTTGTTTTGGCCAGTTCTATTCCAAACTCTTTCTCAGGGAGTAGATGGTATAGATAAAAAAAGAAATTTTAAGGTCTTAGGACTCCAAAAATCAACCATTTCTTTGCTTCTCTGTGCACATAATTAAGGGTAACCTTTTTTCTGTGTTAGCTGGGCATGGAGTGGAGGATAACAGCGTGCACAGTTAGTGCTAAAATCAAACTAATTTCTTGAGATATCAATTTAAAAGCCATAAATGCCTGCATTTTAGTGGGATTTTCACACTTTGAGCATCGCCCAGCTATTGAAATATTGTTAATTAAGGGGCAGAGGAGCAAATCATATTCTCTACGTGCCATTGCTCTTTAACAGTCAGTCATAAATATTTCAAAGTGCTTAATTGGAAGCCATTCCTCACAGATGCTGCGAAGTGCAGTGTATTTGGAGACCCTTTTGAGGCAATGGGCAGAATTTCTGGCAGGGTCTGGAGCTGGGCTGAGCTGCACTTGACTGAAATGGAAGGATGAGGCAGCTCTGGGCTGAGAGCCCAAGGACCAGTTGGTTCAAAACACGTGGAACCTTTTCCTATGAGTCACTGTGTCAGAGGGCTGCACTTGGGGAGGACTGACAGGCCTTTCAGAGTGCTTGGGGGGTGATGCAGAGGGCAAAACGGGCTTGCTGGGGAGCAGAATTCTCCTGTTCCCAGTCAGGCAGCTGGAACACAAATGCTTCCCTCTCCCTCCCATTCTCCCATCGTTCCTTTGGGATTCACAGTGCCCTGATCTTGCTCCAGCAGAATCTGGACCTCCCTGACCTAGTAAGGAGGCTTTCTGCTGCTTCAGTGTATGTCTTAAATGCTCACAAAGGAACTTTGAAAGGTGGAGGTGCCCTAATTTTCTTGCCAGGTGCCCTCCTCGAGGTCACACAGGGCATTGGTGCCAGAGCAGAGCCCCAACAAATTCAGTTGTCCTCAAGTCCCAACTTAACTGCCATAAAAAGTGAAGCTTTCTGTTTGAAATAAGGGCAGATTTGGGCTGATTCTCTCCTGGGGAACACAGCACTTCTTACTTCATCCACGTGCTTAAGGCTTAGGTCAGTACCTGGTCTGGGGCCAAGGCACCAAAAACTTTTCCAGTGTCCTGCAGTTCTCCTGAAAGGTGATAAATTACCCTTCCTCTTCCAGAAGGCAGAAGTGCTGGATGTGCCTGCAGGAGTAAAGTGGGAGTGGAAAAAACCAGGGAAGAGGCAGTTATGTGGGCAAAAGTGTTTGGTGTGGTGGTGAAGATCAGATGTGGCAGGGGATAAGTGGTTTATAAATATATGAAAGCATTAACTGTTAATTGTAGACAGAATCGCCAGGGCTGCGTGTTTGGATTTTTTACAAGGGTTAAGAATAACATGAGACGGAGAGGAGGAGCTAATTATATAAATAAAGAAAAAAAAAAAAAGTGGTTTTTGATGTGTTTGTCACCTGGGTGGGAAGAGGTGACTTCCCCAACACTAATTTCCCAGTTTCTCGCTGAAAAATTTCTACAGAACCTGTAAAAAGGAGCTGGTGTGCACCGAAGCTGGGTGTCTCTGTTTGAAGAGGGTTTTGTTCCACAGTTGTGTCATTTTTGTAGATATGGGTGTGTCATTTCTGTCATAATTGTGGGTAGCACACTCAGACACATTTTTGACAGGTTTATGTGGGAGTTGGCACACAGCAGTGCATATATGGAAAGGCACAGCGCTGGCAGAGTAGTTTGGGCATAACAGCCCTAAAAAGAGAGAATGCTGGTTCCACCGTGGTGTTTTGAGGAGTGATTGGCACAGGAGGAGGAAGGGGAATGCTGCCACACAGCTCCTGCTCACCAGCTCTGTGGGGTGCAGACAAGATCTGAGGCTTTCGAGCAGCACAGCTCCTTTGTGCTGAGCAGAGCCCTTCCACACTGCACTGCACCAGGGTGTTCATCTGCTCAGCAAAGGCATTTATTTCTCTTCTTCCTTCTTTCCAGAAAGAAAACATTACATCCGAGCCAAGCCTCACCTGTAAACTCAGCTTTATTTCCTTTTATTTCTCTGTGTTGGGAGGGTGGTTAAAGGCTCTCTGTGTCTAAAAAACCTTGGGCTTTTTAAAAAGATTCAAATTAATCAGCTTCAGCAAGGCTGTTTTAAAGCTGCAGCCTTGGATTCCAATTATGATTGCTTACAGTTTTTACTAATTTAAACAGATTTTTGGAAAAGTGCTGCTTCATAAGTAGGAGTTGCCCCAAATTATGTCCATCCTTGGAGATACTCAAAACTTGACTGGACGTGGCCCTGAGCAACCTAAACCTGCTGTGAGCAGGAGCTTGGGCCAGGTGGTCCCTGGATTTCTTTTCCAACCAACGTGATTCTGTGAATCCAAACTAACACCTGAATAATCCCTTACCTGCCTTTGAGGTGCCAGGAGTCATTGAAGATGCTTGAAGGACTTCATTCCTTTGATTTCTCTCTAAGGATCTCCAAGCAAGTTAGTAAGGAATGAAGCTTCTCTCTCCTTCTCCCATCAGTAAAGGACAATCAGAGTCAAGAAAAGACTTGATTATGATCCCAGTGATGAGATGGGATTAATCTGGTGCTGAAGTAAATTTAGGATGCTGGCTTTGTCTCATGGCAGACATTTAACATGGAGTGAATCTGTAGGGCCACCCTGCTGTGTCAACCCTGCATTTCCCCCTCTCTGTGGTCTTGGGCCTGCAACTGGAAAGGGAAATTTTTCTTGTTAAGCCTCATTGTCCAAGAAAAATCCTCCAGCTCGTTGTGGAGGTGCAGCCTGTCACAGACGTGCATGATGCAATCAAAATGCAAGTGTGAGCAACACTATCAAACCCGGTGTTTAACAGGCAATTACCCAAATGCTGGTGAATCACAGTCATTAGGGGGTTGTGGGGCTCACCTGGAATCCCTGCATAGCCCAGTTAATGCGGAATCCGTGGATATTCTGAGGCAAACAGCTTGGCAGAGGGAGGAGAGGGAAGGTGAGCCTAAACAATCCTTGTTTTCCCAGCTCTTTGGAGGAAAACAAGGAGTCAGGGTACTGGGGGGGGGTGAGCAGGAGTGTAACCTGTCACAGAAACAGGTGAGAGGATGAACGGGGCTGGGTTTGGGAAATGCACAAAACACCTTTTTGTGCAGAGCAGGGTGGTGGGAAAGCCAGAGGATCCAGACACAATTCCAGGAAGCCAGAGGAAGGAGGGGCTGTTACCAGCAGGGATTGTTTCATTTAGCAATTAGTTGTTAAATCTCCTCTAAGGCAAATAAAGCAGAGGATGTGAGCTCCTGGAACTGCTCCCTCCTCCCCTTCCCCACGTACCCACACCCTTTTCTGCAGATCCTCTGGGATGGGAGGTGTGGTGGTGGGGGGCTTGCTGGTGATGTAGGGCAGGTGCCTGGGGGGGATTCAAGAGTGTGGGGTCTTTTTCATGCCCTGTCTGTGATGTTCTGAGTGACCTCGGGTGAGCTGTTCCCCCGTGGTCTTCTTTTACCTCCCTTTTACCTGGCAGATGCATTTGAAAGATGAACTAAAGGATCTCACATCTTGAGCATCGAGGTTTTTCCTGGAGTGCAGGGAAAAGGAAAGTGCTGTAAGTCTCTGAGCATGGGAGAAAAATCTCTTAAATTGTTGGTGTGCTGGCAGAGTCTCCCCTCCCTCCCCTTTGCAAGGGAGAACCGTGTGAGGTGGAACACAGAGGGGTTGGTGACCCAGCTGAGCTGGAAGTGGCTGTTTTGTTGTGTCACCTTTTGGTTTCCACTCAGTAGTGCCTTTGTGAGTGGCTTTGTGGCCAGGTGTTTATTTATTTGCTCTCTTCTCCCTGACCCAGAGTGGCTCCTCACCTCGGCTGAGTGTGCTGGAAGAGGGACTGTGTGTGTGTCCCAACCTTGCCAGTGATTACAGAGGGTGCCAGGAGCAGGCTGTGACCTGGGAAACAAATATCTCCTTTTCTGAAGGGAAGCTTTCACTCTGGGAGAGCAGGGGATGTGTTTCTTGCTATCAGATGGTCTTTGGTCTTGTTAGCAGACAGTGAGTCTGTTAACAATGACACTGAGAGCACTGGGGATGTATCTCCACCACATCCAGTGCCAATAGACTTCTTCGCCTCCCAGGAGCTCTCTGGCAGACCAAATGCATCCCCTCTTCCTTGCCAAGCTGCCTTGGGTTGGCTCTGGGTTGTGAACCCATCCTTTAGGGCTTTATCCACCCTGATATTCAGGATATCAGCTCCTAGCAGACCCTGTGTTCCAAAACAGGACAAAGGCACGTGTCTCCCTCTGCCCCGGCTCCCAAGTTTTTATGGACAAACAGCATCTTCTTCAACACAAAGCTGGCCTCAGACTGAAGCATTTGCTGCAACCATTCCTGTTCCTTCCTTGCCTCCTCTCCATTGCTCCTCCTCGCTGAGAACTGAGAGGAGCTGCCTCTTCACTACAAATAACGATTTGTAAAACAGTGATATTCGAAATTAAGTGGCTGCTGCTGTCTTTGATGTTCTTGGCACTGTTGATTGCTACCCAAAGCAAGCTGGGAATTACAGTCTGTCATTCTCTTGCCTCATAGCTCAAGGCTATATTTAGTAGTTCAAGTTGCAACAGATCTGGAAGTTGTTCCCTTCAGCTGCAGCAGAGGCTGGGGCTGTGATGGAGCTCGTTGGTTTGCCAGTGGTGAGTCCAGGAGCTCGTTTTCCATCACGAGGACAAACTGAACCAGTCAGTGCAGTCTTGCAGGGAGCTCCTGCTGGAGTCCCCCAAGCCTTTTAATGCCTGCTTTTTGCCTAAACCCTAGAGCTTGGTGCAGAAATTCTCCCTGTGATTCCTGGGGTGCCATAAGTGTCATTTCCTTATGGGGGAGGAGGGGGGGAGAAAGACACTGTCATTTAAAACCTACAGCTGTCAAGATAAAATTATTGCAGTGTCTTTCCTTGCTGATTCAGCAGTTGGGGCTCTGCTGAGCGAGTGTTCTCTGCAGGACTCCATGAAAATCAAAAGATTATGTCTGAATTTTGAGTCCATCCACTGGGGCTGGAGATCCAGGCAAGTGTTGAAATCCTCTGTCTGCACACAGGGTTTGCAGCTCCAGAATTACAGGTCTGAGAGCTTCATTGAATTGTCAAAGGTTTTGAAAGCCCTGAGTATCTGTTGCTTTCAGTGGAGTTTACTCTTAATTGTCTCCTCAGAGCCCAAGTACAAGTGACTAAAACCAATAATGGAACCATGTGATCTGAGTCCCGCTGCCAAAAGGTGAAGGGAGGACAGATGCTTTAGGAGTTAAATGAATATTTGAAAATGTTTTTCTTGCCAATAATAGGAAAGGGGTGAAGAACTGCCTAATATTGCACTGCCAGGCATTAACAATGCAAATAAGCGTGGAGAAAAAAGGTGGTGTTCACTCCCTCTTAAAATATGTGCAAATGCAGGTATTAGTGGTGGAGTTATTTATTTGTAATTTTCCAAAAGTGAGATGGAAGGAAACTGTCCATTTGCTCTGCTCTCTTCTCCTTCCTGACCATTTTCCCCCTTCCATGTTTCAGTTGCTTTGTGGCCAGTTGTGGTTTTTCTTTACACAGCAACAAGTAAGACAAAAACATAAATAAAGGAAAATGTGGTTGTGGATCCACACATTTTTATGGAGTTTGACTGGACCTGGGGTTGGCTTTTTTTCTGTCAGAAGCAGATGGGCCCTGCTTTGCTGTGCAGGGATTTCAGGCCAGAAATCTCTTTCTGCTGTGAATCCACTGTGATCTCTGACACAGAGGCTGCACAGCACGGGGGGATTTTAGTCACCATCAGACTTTTAAAGACTGTGGAGAAATGGTAGGATCCAAAGTGGGAAAATACTTGAAATTGCTGTTGTGACAACCAGTTTGGGATGGAAAGGTCCTATTCAACCCTATATTTTTATTTGCTTCCTCTGTTCTAGTAGTTCTTTAACCATAGATACCAACATCTTAACAAAAAATTGTATTTTTCCTGCACTGTTTGAGAAAATCACTTCTAATCTCCTGTAATTTCAAACTCCTGATTTTTTTTCCTATTTTTTTTTCCCAGGGTGGTAAAGGAGGAGATCTCAGACGACAATGCAAAGCTCCCTTGCTTCAATGGAAGAGTGGTGTCCTGGGTATGTTGGCTCACGTGTCTGTAATAAATCTGTGTGGTTTGATACAGTGTGTACAGGAGCAGCATAGTTGGTACCTGGATCCTGGTTTTTAGAAGTGTCTTGAGTCTCCAATTACGTGAAAACAAAAGCTTAGTTTTTAATTATATCTATAACATTCTGTTGTTAAGTAATCTATTTTAAAAATGAGAGTGAAGTCCACAAAGTGTGCAGGGCTGAAAAGGGGATTTATACACGAAAACAGTTTTAGTCCTGTCACTAAACAGCCCAAGACACGACAGAGGACGAGAAGAATTGCCTGTTTCCCCAAAACTCAAGTTTGTCTCGGGTATGAAATGTATTTTTACTAAGAGCTTGGCTTCAACAAGTGATGCAAGAGGGGTTGGAAACATAGTGCCATGGTATGAGAACTCTGCTGAAGTAACTGGAGACACGAGGCAGCCTTTCAGCACTGGAGAAATGTTTGGATATATGTTTGCAGCCTTCCTATTTCTGGTAGGATCAAGGTACACAAGAAAGTAGTAGCAATAAAGTAGGTTTACAAGAGTTTTTTCCAGCTGCACAGCTGGGGCTGTTGGCATTCTCAGCTGAAATGAGCTGCTCTGTCTCCATCTATTTCTCCAGTCCTGTACTGATTTTTAGGAGTTGAAGATCTTCCTCACACATTTACAGCCTGGACCCCGAAAATATTTTAGTATTTTAGACTGTAGCCTGAAATATTTTAGACTTCAGTCACTGAAATTAAGACAGGATAAGGGAATTTGCATACAATCCTGCTGGGTAGCTTAAAGTTTCTAAGCCTGGCTTCTTGTAGACAGGATTACATGTCCTTTCAGTGTAAAATCAAATACAGTATTGATTGCACGCTGGTTCCTGCAGCAGAGCGTGTGTGTGCACTCCATTATTGTGGGAGGGAAGTGCAGTGGATCCTTTAGACATCAGTTTGATTGGGAGATTGTTCTCAGGCAAGGATGCCTTGGGGATCAGGAGGCACAGCCCCTGCTGGGGTCTGAGCAGCTGGAAATGCTCCTCTTGGGAGGGCAAGGGCTGGAGGGTGAGCTGAGCATAAAATATTAGCCCTTCTTCCTGCCCTAGTGATTGCTTTGCATTTTGGGGCACTCAGATTCTGGCAGCTGTGGAGTCCCAACAGGTTCTCAGTGGTGGGCAGGCAGAACCCCTGGCTTTGTCACCTCAGTCCTCCCACACATGCACGGAGTGTGAAGCACTCGTTAGATTTGGTATTAAATTGAGGTCTGAAAAAGTGAGAGAGCGTTCTTCCTTCATTCTGTGCTCTGAAAAGTGACCTGTTTCTCCCTGGGAAATGCATTCAGGAGGAAAAGCTATTTTTTTTTTTTTTTAATGTTCTGTGGGACCTCCATACCTGTTTTTTGGCCCAACCTTTTGCCTCAGCAGCAAAGGTTGACTAATAACCAGTGTGACTTCCAGAGCTGTTCCAAGAACTGTATTTCCACCCAGCAGTGGGTGTTAGGCACTGGAATGCCCTGGTTTGGAAATGGGGGAGTGTTTTAAAGCAGAATTATGCTGACCTAAAGCTGTGCTGCTGGGCAGTGCTCAGGGAAGGAAACGAGCACCACAGGGATCTGCCTCACCAAAAAAGGATGATCCCCATGTGTCCTGCTCCCTGGAGGAGCAAATTGGTTGTCAAAAGAATTAAATCACTGGCATTAGGGAATCAAGTTAATGTTTAGACCAACAAACAAACAAACAGCCTGGTCTTTGAGACCCGATGGTCCATCTGGAGGCAGCACAAAGTTCTTCCCTAATGAGGTGGTTGGCTGGTGTCCATCCTGGTGTGGGAACTGAGCCCAGGGGGGGTGTTAACCCCTCCAGGCCGTGCCTGAGCATCCATCCTGGTGGCCTCTGGTGTGGGATGTTCCCTTGGAAGGGCTGGATTTGGTTTGAAGGGCTTGGTGCTGCTGAATCTGCTGAATCTTTCAGGACACGCCTGAGCCCTGGGTGTTGGTGGTGCTGTTTTTGTGCTCAGTCCAAGGATTACTGAGGGCTATAGCGTGGGGCTCTGACAGTATGGGAATGGAGGGGACAAAAAGGGACTTCATGTGTGATTAACAAGAGCCTCGGGTGCAGTGGGCTGGGGGGATGTCACTGCTGTGGCCGTGGCGTGAGAGCAGCTTCTGTTGGAAAAGCAAATTAACAGCAGCTCTTATCAGGAGAGCAAATTACTCCTGAGGACCCCTTTCCTCCTCCTTAGTGTGCAAAACCTGCTCTGTGTTTGCTCCTCAGTGTCGTTCCCTTCCCTGTTTCTTCCCCTTTCCCCCCGCGCTGCTGAACTGGTAAATATTAATTCAGGCAACAGGCTGATAATCTGGATTGTCTTCTGCATCCCTGACCTGGGTCTCTTCTTCCCAGTCCAGTGGTGTTTGTTTTTATCTGTGTGGTCTGGTTAAAACATTTATCTTTGCATTGTTGATTCAACACACCAGTGATTCATTCTGACTCCCAGACACCATTTGGGCTCTTCTGTGCAGCAAAATGTGACTCAGGTTGTTCCAACAAGGGCCAACATTCTTGGAGTTGGAGCAAAACCAGTCCCCCAACACCAAACTATTCCACATAAATAAGAAATTAACCTCTTTAACCTCTTCCCTCTCCCAACCAAACCCCCAAGGGTATTTTATCTCTGGTTGAGAGCTGAATTCTTTTCCCAGCTCCTTAAATAACATGAAAATATATGGCTTTTCTGTTTTCCAGCTGAAAAACAGGAGACTGTGAAGAACAGTAAGATCAGAACAAGACTCTGTATATGTACACACACACAAGTTCAACATTGTGTTTTAATTCTGGGGCTGTTATTATTTTCATTTCAGAGAAACATTACGATCTGTGAAATTTTAAGAATTAATGTTAAGAATTTAAAGAATTAACTTGATTCACTGCTATTCCTGTTCCAGTGTAGGTTGCTGGCCAGCCCTGGAACTTTAACCCACGAGGATCAGTCTGAGCCAGCAGCCAGGCCTGTATCAGAGAAGGGTGCTATTGCAAAGATCTCAGGGCAAAATTTAGATGTGTGGCTTAAATTGATTATTTCAGAGAATTAGCACCGTGGAGCCTTTTGTGTGCGCTGCAGCAACGTGGGGTTTGCAGGCTCTGCTCTCAGCAGCAAATGACATAATGCTTTATAAACCCATTTAATTCAGCTGAGGCAGACACACGGCTTGGAGGCAGCAGGGAGAGATCCATCGCTTCAAAATGTGGGCTCTTCCCTCCCAGCAGCCCCTTTCCAAATTTCTCTGCTCTTCCCCCTGGTTTGGCTTGGGTTTGGAGCTCTCAGAGATCACACAGGGTGCTTTTTTTGCAGATGATGTTGACAAGGGCTTCTGTTCACTGGCTCAGCAATCAGCTGAAACATCTGTGTCTGACCTGCATTATGAATTGCAAATTACTTTTTCCACACTAACACCCATAAAATTGCCGGGCTTATCTGCCTCTATTTGCTGCTAATTACTGGAGGAGTTTTATGTAAATCTTGCTGTAAGTTAATTGTTCACAGTTTCGAATTCTTTAATATCCTATTCACTGGAACTTACCAGATAATTGCATACAAATCTTTCAGGGATAGCAAAGTTGGTCTTTACCTTTTGGAAAAAAAAAAAAAACAAATGTGTTTTGGGCTGGGCTGTTTCCTTCTCTGGGTTTTAATGTGCTGGACCTGAGCTTTCTTTGTCTCCAGCGCTATAAAATGTGTGTCAGCTGGTAGCAGACAGCTTGGGATTCTTTCACAAAACCATCTGTGATAATTGTGGCCCTCACTGTAAATGACTGTGTGTGGAGTTCAGGCCCACACAACGCATTGAAAATTGGGAAATTAAACGCACACACGACAGAGCTGAACTGTCTCTGCCCCCACAACCCCCCTCCCGACTGATCCAGTGGCCACTTTGAAGTTTTACAAGATGAGTGACATTTAGAAATTTGAGATTTTCATCTTTTTTAATAACATTTGAATCCTTCTATTTGTCAGAGGTGGGAACTTTGATCTTGGTGTCATCTGCAGGACTTGATTTCCATAGGGGAAGATGTTCAAGGGAGGATCTGCAAGTCTTTAGCTGTTGCTTACTTTTGCTGCCCTGAGAACTCAATGTACAGCTAAATTAGGTTTGAATTAGAATCACTGCTGCTAATTAGCTATTTAAACTTCCTCCCCATCCCTCCTGTGTCCTGCTTGTTTTTCTCCTCTGCATCTTAGATCTTCTTTTGATTTCAGAGTGGATTGGGTTGTTGGTTGTTTTTTTTTCTGGTGCATGTGTGTGTGGTTTTGTTTATTTAGTGAGGTTTTTTGGTTGTTTTAAGCACTAAATAATTTGGGACAGAGGGGTACTGCTTACTAGATCCCTTTTCAGTGGTTGACCTTTAGGTTTTCAGCAATATAGAGACTACCACGAGTTGTATGTCAGAATTCTTCATTGCCTTGTTTTTACTGTAAATGCAGCTTCTGCCAAAAATAGCTGATACATTCCCTGTTCTGCTACACACACAAAACACAGAATACAATTTGTCCCTGGGAATCGTTTATTTTGAGTTCTTGGGGGCTGCTTACATGAATGAAATTATTGCTTCAGTTTTGTTTTTGCGTGGCAGAGATACAATATTTTTACCTTCAGGCATTTTTTTGCAAGAGCTTAAAATATTTTTCTGTTCTCTTTGCACGGTCCAGGGACTGGGAACGTGGAAAGAACTGGCTGGTGGGTGCTGCCAGGTCAGAGCCAGGAGGGAGGGCTGTGCCAGCAGCTGCCTTGGCTGTTATCTGTGTTTTTTAGGAAGGATTTGCAACATCTGGGAACAATCCCCTTGCCTGGCTGCTGGGAATGTGCACCATTTCCTATTGGCTGCCAGTGATGTCATAGCCTTCTGTGAGGCTTTCCCTGGTTTTTCTTCTCCATTATCTGGGTGCCAACAGATAACACTTGTCCTGTTTGTACATAAGCTTTTGAGAGGCTGTATTTGCAATTACAATTAACCCTGTTGGGTGGAACCACTTAGCAGGGCAACACAGGAGCTTCAGGACTGTTCAGTCATCTTCAGCAAAGTGCACAGAGCTGAGGCACAGAAGGAAAATCCACAGGAGCAGGTTCTTGGTGATCTCTTATGTCTATGACTGATTTCAGGACCAGTCTCTTCACACATCATTCATCCGGAGCCTGATCTACCCAGCACAGACAATTTCTTGTTACTCAAATAAACATCCCTTTCCTGGTGGGCTTTTCCAGGCCTTCCAGCAGTGTGAAGTCCCGTTGCCTTTGACAGAATTCCTGCTGGAATACAGGGCCTCATCAGCAAACCCTTTTCTGCAATTGGCCCTGTGGGAGCAGCCTTCGTGTGGATAATGGGCCACGTCTCTGAAGCTTTGGCTGGGGGATTCCAGATGCCTGGGACTGTATGGGAAGTAATTACTTTCAACTTGGAGATAAAATGTGGCTCCTCTGAAGTCGCTGTCAAAAATATAAATGGCTCTTTTGGGGCGTTTCTTTAGTGACTGGTGTCAGTCCCCCACCTCCACACACCAGGAGCTGCTGCTGCTGCTCTCAGTGAGATGTTAAAGCTCTCAGTGAGAATTTAAATATTGTAGTTTTCCTGCTGATAAATTAACAAATGTTTAGGCAGGTGGGGATATGAGAGCAGGGTGTACCAGGGTTGGCTCTTTCCCCTTCCCAGGCTGGTTCTTTCCTGGTGTCCCCATCCATGGATGCTGCACAGGTGATTCCTTGGGCTGGCTTAGCACCTGGGGGGAGTTTGTTCAGGTGTCTGCTGAGCTCTGTGAAAGGCAGGCCTTGCCATAATTAGTTAGAAATCATAATCAAATATGGTGTAGAGGAGAAAAGGAGCTCCAGAGAGGTGAAACAATTGATCCAAAGGGTCACTGAAGATCAGGAGCAATAATGGAAGTCTGGAAGTCTGGTGTTGACACAGACCGTGAACTGAGCACTTATTTCTGCAGACAAGTTCCAATATAACTGGTTTTCAGCCATGTTTCTTGCTGGAAATGCTGGAAACCTTCTCCAGCACAGGAGGAAAGAGGAGCTTTTTCTCAGCATGAAGGAGCTGCAGGGTTTGTTGCTTGCACAGCTCGCTGGTGTTTGTCCTGTCACCGATTGGAAGTGGCTGTGTGGGAATCACTGGGGATATCAAAAGAACCCAAGTTTCTTTTCTAACATGCCAGGCTTGATATGCTTTCTCCACTTCCTGGGAAAGATTTTAGCGGGGAGTGTGACGGTGGGACAAACCAAACAGCGTTCAGTGGGATGGAATGAGCTGAATCAACAGTTGCAATTAGTTCCACGCTTCTTTATTAACTTCCTCCATGTGCCCCACACGGGAGACATCCCCCGTTTCACATGGAAATGCAGTCCTTTGGGTGGAACCCAACAGCTGTTTCCCAGCCCACAGGCACGATCCTGAGCAGCACAGGAGAGAGAAACCCATTAAAATGCTCCTGCCACTCAAAAAACTGCAGGGGAGGGGGTTTGAGGGGTGAAATGTAATTATCAGGGCTGGCTCCTGGCCAGGGAGCTGCCTGTGGCACTGCCTTTCTCCTGCAAACACTGGCCAGTCTGTGTTGGGGCAGCCCAGGGGTGAGGTACCTCTGCCACTCAAAGGGGTGGGAGATTGGAGGGCTTTGTTCCCGCCAAAGAAAAGGACAGAATTTATCTTAATAATGATTTACAGCCTGTCACTTGTTGGTGGGAGAAATGAGGGGCTTTAGGTGGCCCAGCAAAGCGGGGAGCAGCAATTCCACCTTGGAATTGCCAGGGCAAGGACCTGTGAATTCTCTCGAGTGCTCACCCACCCCCCCTCAGAATTCTTCTGCTTCTTCAGTCACTGATAAATCCTCACCTGCCTTGAGAGAGGCCAGGGCTGTGCCCACCCCAAAGCACCAGCTGAGCCCAGAATTCCATGGAGTCAGGTGTTCCACCACCTTTCTGATGCCTTGGACACATGGGAAGAATAAACCAGGCAGTGCAGTCAGAATAATCTTGCTGCGTGTGCCATCTCCTGCTGCAGATTTTCTTTTCTAGCCCAACAAATGTTGTTCTGATGCTCTTTTGGGATGGTTTCTGGGTTTTTTGGTTTCTTGTTTTTTTTTTTTTAGTTTGGTCTGCAGCCCTCCATTTATATTCAGTGCTCTTGAACACAGGGATCTGTAAGTCAAGAAGGAAAGCTCTGATGAAGGGCAAGTGCTCCACTTGTAGCCAGACACAGATGTGGACAGTCTGTGTCTTGTTTTAACAATTTAATTGCTTCAAGATCTTAATTGCCTAAACCTCTGAAGTCGGGTCCTCTTGCAGGAGCTCCCAGGTCCTGCTTATCATATGAGTAAGATCACCTTAGGCAACTTATTTAAACTGTTACACTCCTGGGTTCATTTATTTATTATTATTTATTATTATTTATTATTATTTATTTACTTGTTATTATTATTGTTTATTATTATTATTATTATTCCTCAGGGGCAAAATTTCACCCCGAAGGCTGTGTCTGTGAATTAAAGTGTGCTTTGTGTGGAAGTGCCTGTGACCAGCAGCACAGCCAGCACAACTTGGATCTTGTTTTGGGGAGGTAAACATGGGAATATCTGCACTGGCCACCACGTTATCATCGTGGCTGTTGTGCTTGTGATTTGCTGCTTGAAATGTGAAAGATGTTTATCTGGGATTAACAAGCTGCTCAGAAACAGGGGATATTGCCAGTGTGGTTTTTTTGAGTTCAAATGTATCTCGAGTTCACTCTGTCTGGTGCTGAACTGATTCAAGTTCAAGGTGATTTAATTCCTGAAAGAGCAGTGTGGGTAATTTTTTGCAGCTCTTTTTCCCTTTGTGATGGTAATGGCAGTGTCTGAGGGTGTTTGTGACTCTAATCCCACTGCTGGTCAGTAAGAAGTGGGTACCCAGTGCCTCATCCTTGAGGAAATCACAGCCCTGGGGGAAATATTCCCGAGGAGTTGCTTTGCTGGGGTGGATTTTGCCCCTGCTCAGCAGCACTCCCAGGGTGACCCACAGCCTCCAGCAGCTGGGTTTGCCTCCACAAACTAACTTCTCAATTCTGATTTCTGTGGATCAGTGGCCAGAAAGTGGTCAGTGGGCTGTTGAAACACACTTTTTGCACAGGGAATGCAAAATTCTCCCAGTTTAATGGGAGAATGCCCTTTGTAAAGTCATTGAAAATGAGAACTAGGTCCTTCAGTTCGTGGAATTCTCTTTTCATTTGACACAAATGGGTTTGCTGGGTCCTGCATTGCCAAGGCTTCTCCCTCCAGGAGCAGGGAAAGGCTCAAGAGCAAATACCCAGAGATATGGAAGGGATTTGTCTTGGAGTCAGGTGTTGCCATCAGCAAAGCAGGAACGTGTTTCCCTGCTCCCAAAAACCTCGTGCCAAGTGCTTGTTTGCAGAGCTTGCTACAATCCAGAGTGTGGAGGGTGAGGGGATGTGTAGATCTTACTTACACACCCGGTTTCATCTCTTTTTTTTTCCCCCTCTTTTCTTTTTTCCTCTTTTTATCCCCTGGTTTGATTTTGGCAGCGAGGAGAGATTCCTCAGGGGATGAGCCACGCTCAGAGCCGTCCTTGCATCTCCAGAATGCCAACAATACTTTCTAAACATCTCCCTTTAACTCCCCCACCTGAAAGAAAGAAAGCCTTAATTATCAAGTTATTAGGAAAAAGCTTGTGTTGTTTTTTCCCTTCAGTGTTTCCTCTGTTGCTCTTTGCTTTGGTGATAAAGAGTTTGAATAATGCAGCTGACTCCATGTGGTGCTGGAGAACTGTTTTGTCTCCAGGCAGTTCCTTTTTGACAGCCTGTGTGTGTTTCCCTTCTCATATTTATGGTTTATGCTCTCAGGAATAATGCCCTGCATCTGGAATGCCAGTCCCCTCTTATCCTGCTCCTTCTCCATCCCTTTCTTTAACAGCCAGCATCCATCTGATCATTAAATTAGAATTAGTCCTCAATAAATTAACCAGTTATTGTTGGGACCTCTTTTATACCCCAGTTCTTCCACAGCTAAAAATAAAGGGAGGCTGAAACCCTGTTGCCTCTCAGTGAAAGGTATTAATTTATATCATTAATGGAGCATTTATTTAATTAAAGACCTTATAATTGTATTGTTTAAGGAGACTTGGCCAAGTGATTTGGGGGCTCAGGGGATTGGTGACAGGATATAACCCTGGTCACCTCCAGGTCACTAATTCAAGTCTAATTTCTGTGGATCATGGCCAGAAAGTGGTCAGTGGGCTGTTAAAACACACCTTTTGCATAGGAAATGCAAAATTCTCCCAGTTTAATGGGAGAATACCCTTTGTAAAGTCATTGAAAACGAGAACTCGGTCCTTCAGTTCACGGAATTCTCTTTTCATTTGCCTTCCTGCTTGCACAGTAGAGAACTGGGATCTCTTCCTCCCCTTTTAGGCTCTTAAATAAAATATAACCACTTAACCTGGCAGGTAAAGCTGAATTAGAACTGGGACTGCTAATTGGGAATCGTCCTGTTCTGTTTGCAGAGATAAATTAAAGGGAGTCTTGGATCAGTGCATGTTTGTTTTTCTGTAGTGCTGCTTCACCCAGTGAATGGTTCTTCTCCCCTGGGCTTTAGGGTGCATTTAGACTTTCATCTCACTTGTGCAGAATTGGTGGGATCCTGCCTTTCTAGCTTAGAAAATCGAGGCAAAAATGCTGATTTCATTATAAAATATTCACTGAGCCATTGACTCTCTTTGGTTCCTGGGTGTTCCTTTCAGCCATGAGCTCCTTTGCAGCATAAGGAAGATTTAAAACCAAAAATAATGTGGAAAACCAGTTTCACCTGGGTGTACAAAAGGAAACTCGAACACAAAGCATCTCTTGCCTTTTTAAAATACTTATTATTTCCTTGTCAAACACAGAAAAGTAGGTACTAGCCAGTAGATAAGTGGGTGGAATCAGATCTTAGTCAAATCTAAGATCCTGTGTCAATCAATGTATTAAAATGAGCCACAAACCAGGAGGGTGGGGAGAGGAAGAGAATCATTCTTCTTTCTCTTGTCTGTTTATCTGCTGATTAAAGATGTCACACTGGGAGTGCTGAGTGGAGATGGATGCCCTGAATTTATTGGGAACAAGGCTGAGTGTGGTGAACCCCTCGTGTGCCGACCGTGCCTGTGATCCATTATCCAGGAGCATCCCTGTTAATGATTGAGGGTATTGATGGCATTAGTTGTTCCAGGCAGAATTTACATCCAGCCTTGTGACAGGACTGGAATATATAACAATTCCCAAACACACCAGGCTCTGTGTAGACATGTGGTGTTCGGAATGAGAAGATGGATTGTCGCGGCGTGTCTTTAATTCCCAATTTCCACGTGGGTTCTGTGTGCGTTGGGTGCTCTGCAGCCTTTCCTTCCATCCTGACTCAAAGGCTGCCAGGCCCCTCCAGCTTCCAGGAATGCAAATGCCAGTGTCAGAGGAGTTTTGAAGGTGACAGCTCCACATTTTGTCCAAGTTTTCAGGTCCTCATGAATTACAGAAGAGCGCTCACTGCACATCTTGTTTTTATGGCACAGCTGGAAAAACGCCTCTTCCTACCTGCAGCTCTGCCTTGAGGGAACACTGAGGGACAAAATGGGCACAAGAGATGAGCAGAATGAACATCAGGAATCTTAGTCCTCCTCTAAAAGTGTATGGCTCTTGAGGTTGGGTGGATTTGGGGTTTAATTCAGAAGGTCAGGCCAGACCAGATTGTGGATTTTCAGGGGGTTTGAAGCTGTCTGTGGAAGGAGTTGTGCCACTTTTGGGCTGTCCTACTGTCAAGTTTTCAGCTCTGCCTTTTTACTCTTGGCCTGGCAGGGCCAGACTGAGAGCACAGCCCTGCAATGTGAATCCCCCAAAAGTGCCCTCCCCGCCTGCTGTGCTGCTTTTCCAGGGGTGAGAAGAGTTTGGGGGGCCTGCAGGAATTCTGTGCACATCCCAGGCTGCTGCTGGTTTCATGTTGGGATGGAATGCACCCTGATTTTGTGGGGGTTTGGCAGCAATCTGTGTGCTTCCTTCCCTCCAGTTTCCCTCCAGGTTTTTTAGCAAAAGTGGCTGAAAAATCTCTATGTCAGAGTGGAGAAACTGCTACAAATGTGGGAAACTCTCTTTTTTTTTCTTTCTCTTGACAGCTGGTCCTGGCTGAAAGTTCTCACTCTGACACGGGTTCCCAGTGCACTGAGAGCCACACAGACCTTCCACCACCCCTCGAGAGAACAGGAGGCATCGGAGACTCCCGCCCTCCATCCTTCCAGTAAGGGCAAATTATCTTATTTATTTATTAAATTGCAATTCCTGCCTGTTTATTTCTCCTGCTGCCGCAGTTGTTGTCATTATAAAAATAACATATTGAGGAATTAAAGGGGAAATGGATGAAATAAATATCCAAACCACCTCATTTTCGAAGCCGTCGTGGAAGAGTTAAGCAGCGAGGGAGCTCAAAATGCTTTCTGTGGTGGATGGATGACAACTTATTAGGGTGCTGTGTGTAATTATGGAGTGTGCAGAGCCAGCTGAACGCTGCTATCAGGAAGGGAAAATTTCCATCAGGAATAATGCCTCGTCCATGGTCCATCCAGAGGCTGCCAGAGCTCTGTGTGTGGCCGGACTGGGAGCCCTCTGGTTTCATGGGAGCCTCGTTATTTCCTGTTCTGTGTGCAGAGCCAATGGGTATCCTGAAAATACCTTCATTTTTTAGGGAGGGCCTCGGAATTTAGGGAGGATTTAAAGCTGGTTCTAACTGAGATCTTAGCCCGTGTTTGGAGAAGGAAACGTGGCCTCGATTTGCCTGGTGGTGCCACTGATTTCTGGGATCACCGACACCCTTAGTGTTGTGTGTGAGTCTTGTACAGATAAAAGCCTTCCAGAGGGGACAAGAAATCCTGGGAAATACCTGCCAGTGTGTCTTGCAAGGGCTGTGCTGCCCTCCTGTGTTCATGAATTGCCTGGGAGAGGCCTGTGCCAGTGCATGTGACCAGAAAATAAAACCAGTTCTTTGTCTTTCTGACCTAAACCTACGTGGAATAGCTGCAAGATCAACCTTTATTGTAAAAAAATAACCACCCTGTAAGTCAGACACTCTCTCTCCACCCTTTTTTTTCTTTCTTTTTCTCTCTTGCATTAGAGAATCTGGCTTGTGGGGAGATGATCTGGGCTAAAACTGCTCTCGCTTAATGCCTTTTTAGGTTCTTCTGTTCACAATTGAATATCTTAACGTGTTACAGTGGTTTTTGCTGCTGTGTTTTATGAAATAGTGGCCTGAGTTTATATCCATAACTCAGGACAGAGTATCTCACTCAGTTATTCTGCACAAAGCCCTAAATTCTGTTTCACTGTTAGAATTTAATTTTAAAACACACCTCAGTCCAGGTTTGAAGATTCCCAGCGGTAAAGAATCCACTGGGTTTTGAAATTATTTTGTTTCTCTTGGATAAGCTTAAGTTGAGCTGCTCTAAGTCTTTAATTGTAAAGCCTGGCTTCCAAAACCTGAATCGTGACTGTTGTCCTCCAGAAGTTTTGGAAAATGATGTTTCTTGGGGATTTTGCTGTGGTGATTCTGCAGTAAGTGTGATTTACCTTCTTGGGTCCTAAATCCCTGAGATTTTTTTTTTAATGCTATTTGAGCTGCCAGAGATGTGTCATCTCCTGCCTTCCTCCTCCAGTGTTGATTGAGGCCTTATTTATAAATAAAGAAGTACCAGCTGTTGTATAATTGTACAGAAATTGTACAGAATTGTACAGAAATGTTGCTGGACAACCAAGAATCCAGGGAATAGATGCAGCAGGAACATCAGCAGGCAATGCCATCCAAGGGAATGAGGTCCTTGTTGGAGGTGAAGTGGTAACCACCTCCTGACAGCATTGATATTTTGATTAATCATTGATTAAACCCAAATAGAACTTAACTTTTTCCCCTCCCTGCTGCGGGTTCTGAAGTTCATCCTGGATTTCAGGCTCTGTTTGGTGGTTGGCA
The DNA here is from genome assembly GCF_001715985.3 of Manacus vitellinus. Taxonomy (NCBI): domain Eukaryota; kingdom Metazoa; phylum Chordata; class Aves; order Passeriformes; family Pipridae; genus Manacus; species Manacus vitellinus. Next base: position 5,905,656 of record NW_021940578.1, on the reverse strand, counting down.
AATCCCTGGGAGTGGGTGAGGCTGCTCCTGGTGTGGTGGTGGAGGTGCAGGAGCCAGGTGAGAGCACTGACCTCCCAGTTACCTCTGTCCCCCAGCTCTTGGGGATGTGCTCTGCAAACTGAGCTGGGTTTAATTGGCTCAGCAGGGAGAGGGGAAACAAGGCAGCTGGGAGTTCCTTTTGCATCCTTTGTTAGGGAATAACCCACCTTTTGTGGGCGGGTTTAGCCCAGGAAGCGATTTGGGAGTGGGAATTATGAGCGGAGTCAGTAGATGGTGCTGCTGGGATGTCCAAGGGACTCTCAGGGTGACCTGAGGGATCTGCCACCCCTCTCCCCCTTTTCAGCTGAACAAGAAGTGCAAACAGCCGTGTGACAGCACTGAAACACAGCCTGGCATTTTTGGCAGGGCTTCAGATGGGCAGGCAAAGGTTTTCTCGAATGACAACCTCGATTTCCTCATTTCCGTGGTGGGCATGTCAGCACATTTATTTCCTTCGTGCCCACAAAGTGTGTGTGGGTGTGCAGGAGGCACAAAAGCCTCTTAAATATAACACTCCACACTTGTGCTTACACAGAACCAGTCCTGGGTCCAGGGACAGGTTGGTTGGATGGTTGGGGGTTTAATTCCCTGTGTAAAACAGGCGGGGCAGTGTTCTCCAGCCTCGGGGAGTCCTGGGAGTGATACATGAGTGCCTCTGGTGCTTTGTGTCAGTCAGTGGTGGTCATTACACCCTCTATGTGCATAAGTGAGGGCGTGTCAGGCATGAATAGCAGGTGCACAGGTATGAATGGGGAGTCCTTTTTAATCAGGTGGTGTTTGAGGGACAGAGAGGAAGAGTAGGACCAGTAACTTTCTAAGGGTGATGTTCCACAGCAGAGCTTTAGCCCATGTCACATCATACACTGTTGTATTTTCAGGAGCTTTAGGTCACTTCCCTCAGTTTAATCCATTAAAGTGATCTGTGGCCTTTTCCAGCACTGGAGCTCAGAAGGAAGATGGAGAGAGAGAATTTGTGAGAGCCTGGAGTGCAGGAGGACAAGGGGGAATGGCTTCAAGCTGCCAGAGGGCAGGGTTAGGTGGGATATTGGGAGGGAATTCTAGGCTGTGAGGGTGGTGAGGGGCTGGGATGGAATTCCCAGAGAAGCTCTGACTGCCCCTTCCCTGGAAGTGTCCAAGGCCAGGGTGGACAGGGCTTGGAGCAACCTGGGCTGGTGGAAGGTGTCCCTGCCTATGGCAGGGGGTGGGACTGGATGAGCTTTTTAACACAGAGCACTCTGTGCTTTTATGCACTTAATTATTTTCAGCTTTGCTGTGACTTGCAGGACTTCAACCTTCAAGGTCAGTGCTCTTTATTAAAAGTGGCCAAGGAGCTGTAGCTCCTGCCCTTTGGCTGGGAGCTCAGCACGTGCCAGAATGATCCCTCCCCTTGGCCCATCAGCACCTCTCTTTCCTATGGAAATGTCAGGCAACAGTCTTGTCAGGCAGCTTTTCCCACGTCGTGGTGATGTGCAAATACTGGTGCAGACAGCACCGTGTGTCTGAGGGCATTTGAAAATCACCCTTTCACTGTTTGAACAACATTTGCACTGTTTGGAAATAGCACCGTGTGTCTCAGGGCATTTGAAAATAATGCTTTCACTGTTTGTATAATATTTGTGCTGTTTGAAAATAGCACTGTGTGTCTCAGGGCATGGATGTGGAGTTGTGTTTTCACCCCCCAGGTGGGTTTTTGGGGTGGGCAGAGCCAGGCTGGGGGAGGAAAGGGGGTGCAGCGCTCGGCTGCAAGAACAGTTTTCTGGCTGCTGAACCGACTGTTTTACTGAAAGAGAGAAAAAAAGAGATGATCCTGGTGTTTGTTCCTCTCTGTTCTGTGACAGCCCCAACGCTGCCAGCAGCAGGGATGGCCTGGACAATGACACAGGGACAGAGTCAGTCATCAGCCACCGGCGGGACAGGCACCGGCGGAGGAACAGGGAAGGGCACGAGGATGGTGAGTCCTGGCTCATTTCCCCCTCCCTCCCTCACCCCCCTTCTTTTCATTCAGAAAGAACAATTTTCCTGCCAGTCTTTCAGAACAACAATTGCTTTTTGCCATGCAAGGAGACTTGTGTCTGTGTTCCTGCGTGCTTCCAGGGACTGTGATTATTTTAATGGAATAATTTGATAATTGCTTTGAAACTCTTTGAAGCTCGGCGTTTTCTGAGAGGTCTGGGCAACCTGCAGTAAAGTGGCAGAGAGATTATTTTTGACAACATTCAGAGCTTTCTGAAGATGAGTAGCTTGGAGAGGACTAACTGTTCATTTCTCAAGGCTCAGATCAGCCGTGGTGTTTTGTGCCGATCTAACGTTGGCTCTGGAGATCTTTTTTTATATCTAAATACACCCAAAGTACACAAATAAACTGCAGAACTCTGTCTCTTGCCTCTAGTCTGTACATCAAAGTAAGCTTGGTTTTTTTCATTCGTTGCCAGACAAGAATTTCCAGGCTTAATTAAGAATTAATAGGTGCCACCCATTGAGTTTAAAATGGTCCAGAATTTGGAATACTTGGGCCCAAGAGATGCTGTCACAATCTTTATTCACAGCTCCACCCACTAAAGTATTTGCCTGCAGTTAGAAAACCAGAAATCACATCTATGTACTGTGGGCTAAAAACAGGTGTCTTCCTGCTCATTTAACCCTTCCAACATGTCACTGATACAGAAGGACTGAAAATTCCTCAGTAGGTGTCTGTGCATGACCCTGACTGCAAATTCCTTCGGGAAATCACAGAAAGGGGCAGAATTTTTTAATAGTTTAATTTCCACAGTGTTTCTGTGGTCACAACAATATTTTATTTGACAGTAATGACAAAGAATACATACAATAACACCCCAGTGTGTTGTTTTCAGCGGGGAGCATCCCTGAAGTGCACAGTTGAGCACTGTGTCCTGAATTGCCACTTGAAAATACTAAAATAAGTGAAATACCCTAATTCTGGAAAGGATTTGAAGGCCTTTTCATCACAGGGATTATTCTTTTCTTGTTTGTGTGGAGCATAGGTGGATGTAAAATGGGGGAGCAGTCCTGGGGAAAGGGGAACAAGGATGGGGAAAGGGCAGCAGGGTGTGACACCTGGATCCCAGCTCTTCCAGGGGCTTGTCATTGTGAAACAGTGGTAAATCCTCCTTTCCCTGCAGAAAGAAGGGAATGCAGTGAGAGTGTTTGATCTGGTCCTGCAGGGACTCGTTTGAATAATACCAAAATTACAGCTCTGGTGGTTTTGGAGGGGCAGGATGAGGGATCTCCTTGGAGCCCTGCATTACTCAGAGGTTTGTTGCAGAGACACAGGGAGAGCCCTGCCGGCTCAGCCAGCTGAACAATAACCTGAGCACCGAGTGTTTGGAACTCATTTGGGGCTCATTGTTGGGTGAAGTGTGAATGTTTGAGCTCCCCCTTGGTGTAAAGAGAACAACAAACGAATTAACCTACCCCGGCAGTGAGGGTTTCCCTGGATACTCTGCAGAGGGAAAGGAGCACTTGTTCCTCAGGAAAACATGAGCAGTGTATTACAGCCTTCACTTCCAACAGGTGAAGTGAGAGAAGGTGCTAAGGAGCCCTTTGGGAACTGTAGAGGTGCAGACACATCGAGCCAAAACCTGTACAGGTCGAGGAGGCTGAGTCCACTGATCCCAGAGCAGAACTGAGAGGCTCAGCAGAACTGAGGATCTTGTTCTGACCAGGGAAAACCCCAGGGCTGGGAAGAGAAGGGAAGCAAAACGAAGATTTTTCTGTCCTACTCTTTCCGTTTTAATTTGCAAAAATGATTTCCTGATTTTATTGAAAAGCTTTGCCAGCTTTCAGTGTGACAGCCTGGGCTTGGACAGCCTCTTACAGAGGCTTTCAGGTTTGATTTGGAGCCTGGGTGATGGGAAGTTAACCAGGTGGTAATTAAAAGTGTGGTATCATGGGTGGGTTGTTCACCAACCCAGCCTGTGTGTTTTCCTTCGTCGTTGCAGGATTACTCATCCCCAAAAAAGCTGTTTCTGCTGAATTGCTGCTGGGCAATTACAGACACAACAGAGAGAGGCCATTATAAATATTGAGGGCCCTGGCAGATGTGGACACACCTGGTGATCTGACAACGTTTTCACACCTCTTCCATATTGAAAATGCAAAAGGATTTTGCAGCAGAGGGGCTGTGATTTGCTAGACCAGGAATCCACTCAGATAACAACACAGGCTGAGGCATTTGTAAGCTCTTCCACCCATTTCCCTTAAATTATGCTCCTCTTTTAAGTGCAGAGGCAGTAAATGCTTGTATCTTCTCCTGTGCTTGTATCTTCTCTGATTTCCAAGTGATACCCACAGTGTGGTGGCTTGAGGAACATAATAAAACTCTTTTGTTCATCCACATGCTTTTGGAGGTTTGTGACAGTGCAGGAAATCTTCAGGAAAACCGATCTGGAGAAGAAATCAGGATTGTCAGGGCTCTGCTTTGTCTCTTCAAGCGACAAAAGTTGCTTTGGAAAGTTGACAAAGTCCTGTTAAGTGAAAGTAGAGTGAGGATCTTAATTAGAGACGTGGGAGGTCTGCCTGGCACATGTTCTGGGGACCCCTGGCTGTGGAGAACAAAGCTCCCGTGTCAGTCTGCTCAGGGGGAGTGGGAAAGGGGCCTGGGGAGGCTCTAATTAGGGAGGTAATTAAGGGACAAGTTTCCTTTGGCGTTGAGGGATGTTTTAGAGCTGCTGCTGGGTCTCTGACAAGTCTGCAGATGTCAAGTGTCGACACTGGTGCTTCGACACCAGGTTTGCTGTGGGCTGAACTTAACTGTTGTGCAGGCAGCTGAAAAATGCCACATAATGGCCTGTGCCTTGAGAAGCTCTTCATGTGGGCAGGCTTGTAGATCCCCAAATGTTTGGGAAGAGGAGCTGTTGGAGGTTTCCACTCAGTGCTGCAATATATGGATTTTTTTACTGCAGAGTGTGCCAAGGAATCTGAAGAAGGGCTGGAACTAGAAAACAGTTGCAGTGGGAACTCGAAGCCTGTCTTTGGTGGAGTGATTAGAGGCTGTTTGAGGGTTCCAAAGAACTTCAAACACGAGGCAAAGCAGGATGCAGGGGTAGGGCATGGATATGGGTACAAGCATAGAGCAGGAGTGGACAATCTGATCATTCTTCCCTACTTCCAGAGCAGGGACTGAGCCCTGCACCCAGAGGAGTTACGAGTCTTTATTGAGAAACTGAGAACATATTTCTGTTAATAACTGGCAAAGACTTTCTGCACTGGAGGGGATTGGAAGGGCAGTTGTTTTTCCTTGTAACTGGGAGCTTGGATGTGCCTTCTCCCTGAGACACCCTTGTTCTCTGCAGTATCACAGAACCCTCCTTACACCTTCCTTGAGCAGATGCTGCTCTTCCCTTTCTGCTTTCCAGGCTGCTTTGATTTGGTCTTTGATGTGCTTCTGTCCCTCAGGCAGGGCCTCCTCTGCTGTTGATAAAAGTCAAGGAGGACACATTTTACCCTCCCAGGCTATGCTTTATTCTCATCTCTGTGAGACACTCCAAGGCTTTTGTCAGAAGGTCCCAGTGAACTCTTGTCATCCTCCAAGGAAGAAACAGGGGCAGGGGGTCAGCAGGGCAGAAAGTCCCTGGTCATTAGTGGGACAGGCATTGAACCAGAGCAGGGAATGATTCTTGTTGGGACTTAAAACTTGGATAAGTGGGGGTATTTTGTGAATAAACCCCTTATAACCATGGTTTGTGAAAGTACTCAGTTACGTTTCCTGACCTCCCCTGCCCCCAAACTATGCTGGAAAAGGGAATTTTATTTGAGTAGAGAAATTAGGAAAAACTTTTATGTATTTAAATGCACACCTTAATTACACAGGAAACCTTTCTTGTGAGTTCAAGGCTGCCTGGTGCTGTTTGGGATGTATAAAATGGAGCTAAAATTGAAGTTTAAGTGGCTGATAAAATAAATTTTAGCTGCTGCAGCAGTGCATGGGAGCTTTTCTGTAGCAGAATACCTAATTCAAACAGGAAATGTGAAGTTGAACTCTGTTTAAAATATAACAGAGAAGATATAGCTGGATAAAGGAAAGGGAAAAAATTTAAGCAGGAGGCATTAGTGGTATAGTGAGCCCTTCTAATCTACATAAACTGGGTTGTTCTGGAATATCTAGAAATAAGGATTGTTGTTTAAGGTTTTCTGTACTACCAAACTCACATTGTGTTACCTGCTGCTTTCCCAGGGACTTTATTTGTACCTTCCCACTGACACCAACTTCTCCTGGCCCTTCTCACTGATGGCTGATACCTTTACAGGAGTTGTTGGTGCCTCCTCCTTCTGCCTCAATCCATTTTGACTTGTCCATGAACTGAGCCACAGGCAGATGGAAAAGTTAGGGAGAAGGCAGGCCAGTAGATTTTGCAGCTGTTGAATGGGATCAGCTTGGTTTTGGCACAAGAGTCCTCTGCAGCCGTGGCCGTGCCCGTCCTGCTGCTCCCAGTGCTGCTGCTTCCCTGCCCTTCCCCTCTGCCTGATAACACCCCCTCTGTGATTTTTTTGGCAGCCCCTCGGATCAATGGGCACCCAAAGCTGGACAGGCACCGGGAGCACCCCCCTGGCTACGACAGCTCCTCCACCATGATGAGCAGTGAGCTGGAGTCCAGCAGCTTCATCGACTCCGAGGACGACGACAACACGAGCAGGTGGGGCACTGCCACGGGCACCGAGCTGGGAAATGCTCCTTGCATCTCTCTCCAGGCTCTCCACTGTGACTCTGGGCTTGATTTGGATCTTCTCCTTCCCCCTTTTCATTCCTTTTTTTCCCTAGTGTGTATGATTTGAGCACTGGCTGTGCCACTCAGTGCCATGGTCTACTAGACAAGGTGGTGTTGGGTCGACTCTATGATCTTAAAGGTCTTTTCCAACCTTGTTGACTCTGTGATAACTCATCAATAACATCATGTTGTGAATAATCTCTGCTCTAAGAACCAAGCTCAGTTACAGGGTCACTCTCCAACCTACCTGTAGCCACTGCTCCAACAAAGAGGAAATTCTGCTCCTGCCCTTTCCTTTTAACAGCAAGAATGGTCACATTTTAAGATCAAAGCAATGTGCAACTGCCTACCTATTTATAAAGTAATAGTGTGAATAATTATATTAAAATACCTTCAGCATAGGTTCCTAATAAGTGTGCACTTCACTAGAGCTGAATTATAAAGGAATTCCTGTGTAATTGCATAGTCTGAGACCTGTGAGCAGTACAGGAATTCATCAAAGTTAATGCTATTGCAAAGGCAGGCTGGGTTGCCATATATTTATGGCTCCTTCATTATTTCTTTCTTTCTGTGAATTATTCCTCACTTCTTGAAAAATACCTCTCCATTTGGAAAGATGCTTGTAAATCTCTAAAGATGTTTTTGTTGTTCCCTAAAAGGTTTATAAGCCAATACATTTCTCGGATTTAAAATGCTTATTTTTAAGGGCGTAAAATGAATCAAAACAAATATACTTTCCTTTCCTGGCAACATTCTCTAAACAGTGTCTCTGGAGCTGTTGAAAACCCGTTACAGATTTCTGTGAATTGTCAGGGAACAAAATTGTAGATCTTTGGTGGTTCATGGAGATCTGCAGCCTAAAACAAATAAGGTGCAATGTGATGTTCTTAAATTTTAGGTAGAATGGAAACAGCAAGAGCAGCTCCTGGAGATACTGAACCACTTGCTGTGTTTACAAACATGATCAGTTTATTGAACTCGGTGGGTCTGTTTGGTCCTGCAGTTGGTCATGGCTCGAAGAGCTGCTGAAGAACAGCAGCTCCTCCAAATTCTGCTTAAAGGCCATGTGCTGAAGGGGGAACTAAGTGAAGATTTAGTTGAATATTTGCTCCTGAATTAGTTTCAAGAACTTATTTTGCAGTTGCAGTGAAGTAGGAGGTGTCCCTGCCCATGGAAGGGGGGTTGGAATGAGATGATCTTTAAGGTCCTTTCCAGCCCAAACCATTCCATGATTCTATGATGAAGTTCCCAACACCTGAAGACACACAAAAAAATTACCCTTCTGGATGCTTTGTGCTTCACCTGGATGTTCATGTGCATAAAGGCTTGGCAAGATCAGCAGTTAACCTGAATGCACTCTCAGCCTCCCTAAAGCCTTTAGGGCTTCTAACCCTCCTTCCCTCCCTAAAAAAACGAAGCCCACAAAAACAACAACAACAACCCTGCAGCTGATTTGGGGTTTCTTGTAAATGAATTAATCATTCCCATGGCAGCAAGCAATGCAGTGGGGCAGGATTAGCACTGGAGCACTTCAGAGCAGACCCAGCTAAAGCTTTCTGTGTTAATAAAAGTCAAACTTCCTGCGTCTGACCCGAGAATAAAGAGATTCTTCGAAGCTGCTGCGCAGCCTTTCCCTCTCGAGGCTGGGGCAGGAGCTTTTGGCACAGGGAGCAGCTGCCAGGCCAGCTAGTCAGGAAGAACCACTCCATGGAATGCTCCAAGGTATGCTGTTGTGTTCCAGGGATGGTGTTTCTCAGGCAGATGAGAGATTGTGCTGGCAGGGAGAAGTTTTTTCTTCCGAGGCGAACGCAGGCAAATAACACCTCGAGAATGCTCCAGACCTGCTGGAGGCAGCCTGGGCAGGAAGGGGGTAAGTTTGGGGAATAACAGCTCAGGGACTCTGCTGTCACAGCCTGCTCTGTGGAGGAGATTGTACAGGGAGGAGGCCACTGAGAGAAGAAATCAGATGTAAGGGATGTTGCTGTCTTGGAAGAGGTTGCAGGTTGAGGATGCTTTTCTAACTGGGTGTGTTTGACACTGGTTTATTTTTATTTTTAACTTGGAGCAGTGCAGCAGAGTGGGGCAATTCCCAGTCCAAGGAGAATCTGTTGCATTCAGTTAAAGAGTAATATCTTATTTTGGTGAATTGACTTGTTCACAGATGTTACAGGGCAGTACAGAATGGCAGTGTGAGCACAATAATTTATTTGCTTTCTTTTCAAAGGATGACATGATTGAATGCTCGTGTTGTTTGCAGGCAGGAGTTTGAACACAGGTTGATGTAGGGAGCCCAGGGTGAACTTTACAGTAAAAATCTTATATCTGTTAAGCAACCAAAGGTCTAAGAGAGATGACATCTGTAGGATTATTGTCAGCTATGTGCTACTGGTATTCTCAGTTCAGTATAACTAAGATAATTCACTGCAAAAAACTTGATGATGTTTATTTCTCATTTAAGAAATTAGCATTAGTTCTCTTTAAACTATATGGATAAGCTGTCTTTAACAAGTGTTACCTTTTCCCCCTTCCTTGGGGGGATATAGATTGGTCAAATTATTGTTATTATTTAAAAAAATGTCTTCTGTGGGACTTATTAGCCTTTGTGTTAGAACTGCAGTCAGGGTTTCTTGGGCAGTAGCCAGTGCAGGAAATTATTTGGTAGTGATGATTGCAGATTTGTTTTTCATCTTTGCACTTGGTTTGTCTCAAAAACTCAAATATACCATCTTGTCTTGCTCATCAAATTGTGGTAATAACTTTTGCTCAGTATTTCTGAGGATACTTCAGGGAGCAAAATATTTTTTCCTCATTAGAATGGGTTTGAGCTGTTGTTCAGCATCCAGACACTCCTAAAATATGAAGGATTCAGCAAGCATGCATGAAGGCTGTGGATTTTATAGAAATTGTAAGAAGAGAAGGTGAAATGTGCCATAGCTACATAATATATATACATAAATGTATTCCTGCAGTGCCTCATCAATTTTGTGCAACTAATGGGAGAGGCTGATTTAGCTCCAGGAGTTACTTCCCTGAAATACTGTCTGTCTTGAACTAAACCTTTTGAAGGCTTTTTGAAGGAGCTGATTCCCATTTTTCCACTCTAATATTGGGTAGAATGCAAAAAAAAATACATAAAAAGAAGAACTTCACTTTGCACATATTATCATCCGGTAACAGAAGTTCAGAGAATTGCCAAAACCCTCTGATTTTGCTAGTTTAACTTAAAAGAAAATCCCCTTCTTAAAGAGCAGGTTCACTGTGAGCAACCTGGCTTTCCTTTGCTCAGATTCTCCTAAATTCTTGTGTGCTGGAAAGTTTTGGCTGAATCCTACTGGTGAGATATTCTGGGAGAGAAGAGGAGGAGAATGAAATTGGAGAGGAAATAGGAAGGGGGAGAATATTGGTAGTAAAATGTAAGAGGAAGTTTTTGTGTCACTCTTTGCTGGTGCTTTCGAGAGAGTGGTGGGTGTTGAACAAGTCCAGTTTTGGGAGCCCTGTGTCTGAGACCTCCTTATTTTTCCTGTTGGAAAGGCAAAGCCTCTCAAACCCAGGTGCTTTGAGCTGTTTCCACCAACAGAGGATTATCAAATTTCTGATCTCTTTTTTGAAAATCCCACCTCTTGGCTCTTTAATTCGCCTCTGCTGGGAGGGGAGAGAAGGGAGTGTGTGAGGTTAACATGCCTGAAATAGTTTTGTGAACTCAAAGGGAACGTCAGGAGATTCACACCCTCTGAGCAGCTCCAGCATCTGTAACACCCAGCTCGGTGTCCTTGGTGAGGACACCCCACTCTGTGCACAGTGGGTTTCCCATGGTGGGTGGAATCTCATGACACCAAACTCCTGGTATCAAGTTTTCCTTGAGGTATTCTCACATTCCTGAATGTGGCTGGAGCTTGGAGAGACTGGGGAAGAAGAAACCTGGCACTGTTTGTTTTGTGACAGTGCCAGTTCAGTTACTTGCCTTGTGCAGGGTTGGATTTTTTAATCTTGGTTAATGATGGAGCATTCCTTTTTTTTCTTTTTTTTTCCCCCATTCTTAACATAATAAATAGAGATGTCTCTGTGTTGCTATAGTGGTATCTGAGAAATCTAGGCTTTGTTCCAGGCTCCTGAAATTAATTTGAGCAAATCCATTTATGTCTCTCTGTGTCTCATTCCGCTCTCTGTAAATTGGGGATGATTAAAGCTCTGAACTCTTGGAGGAATCTTAAAGATTTCTGTGTAGAATGTGGCACATGTAGGTTCTACAAGTTTGAAGAGCTTGGAAAAAAAACCAAAAACCCAACAAGATAAAACTAACAGAATATGTGAAGGTAAATCATATTCCCTGTTCCTCTGTCACTATTTGCTGTTTTATTTCATTGAGTTCAAGCCTTAACTTTAAGTTCCTCTTAACAGTGGAAGAAAATACAGCACCAGGACAAGACTCACAAAAATTGGCATTAAGGGTTGCATCCAGATTTGCTCCCAAAAGAAGGGAAGCCACTAAATTATCCTCCAATCCCTGCTGGAGTTTAGCTGGAATCTTCTCCGTGCTCTTGCGAACGGGCTGATGGTGTCGGCAGGATTTGTTCTCTCCCGCATTTGGAATCAGCCTTTTTTTTTTGGTTTTTGGCAGGGAAATGCAAATGGCTCAGCTCTGCAGAGGTGACATCTCTGCTCTCCTTTCCCCCTCAGGTTGAGTAGCTCCACGGAGCAAAGCACCTCATCCCGGCTCATCCGGAAGCACAAACGCAGGAGGAGGAAACAAAGGATGCGGCAGATCGACAGGGTAAGGTTGGCCCCAGCCTTCTCCCAGGAGGTGAACCGTGATTCCTGAGCTTAGCTCTTGGCTCAGGAAGGGATCCAGAACAGGTCTGTGCCTGCTGAATTCTTTGGAAAGGCTCCCTTTGGCTCCAGTCTGGATAAATCTCTACTTTTGAAGTTCTGCAGCACCAGAGTCGAGTTTTTCTCCGCTCCTTTTCTTCCTTTTGCTGTTCAGTGATCCCATTTCTTGTCTTTTCCGAGACCAGTCCCTGCAGGAGAAGGTTCATTATGCTACTGGCTGATGTGAGAAGGGGCGTCAGATGCCTGGTGTATAAATCACTGAGACCTGCATTGTTCCTGAAGGAGAAATCTAAATTTATAGGAAATCTCCACTCTTCTCTCTTGCCCTTTCCCAGTGCTGTGGCAGCAGGATGAGGATGGCCTAAATGACAGAATCTTGGAGGAACTGTTCTGTTCTCCCATAAATACCAGTCTTCACGCATTAAAGAATGAGCTCACATACATTTTATCCCAACAACTGGGGTAGTGTTTGAGCAGGTCTTTGATAAGCACATTCGTATTTAATTTTGGAGGCAGGGGAGTGTCTCTCCTCTCACTTCCTGGCAGATCGTGTTGTTCACCCCTCTCTTCAGGGAGGAGCTGTGGATGCAATAATTCACACTGCAGTGGGCACTTTAGGGTTTAAATGTTTGCCTGTCAGTCACAGGCAGGAAGCAGAAAGGATTCAAGGTGAAGTTCAGCTGAGAAACCTCAAAATAAAACGTGCTCTGTGTGTTTTGGGAACAGATCTTTGGGGAAGGTGCAGACTGTGTTCAGATTTCTTTCCCTTACAGATTCCCTTACAGTAGCTTCTGGATGCCTTCCAAATGGAAACCTGTTAATCAAATCCTGATGAGTTAATCCTCAGTAGTTCTTTTTATTGTCTTAGTCTGTGCCATTTAAAACCTTGAGAATTCTCTGTTGTATTTTGCAGTCGTCTTCGTTCAGCAGCATCACCGATTCCACCATGTCCCTAAATATCATCACTGTCACACTCAACATGGGTAAGAGGATAAACCCCGTTTATTGTGATGAATTTGAGATGTATTTTGTGGTGGTGGGGTAGCCTTTGGAGCCAGGAGAAAGTTCCTTGGTTTGAAAGGATGCCAGGTGGATTAAAGGGACTGGCAGCTGAGAGTTGCTCCTGTGTTGACTGTGCCCAGATTCCTAGTCCAGAGCTGGATAGTTCTGAGCCATTTGCACGAGCAAAGCAGTGTTCTTTCCAGGGAAAGGGCTGGAACTCCAGGATATGGAGTTACTGGTGAGGTGTAGGGATGGTGAGGGGTCAGACATTGTCAGAAGCAAGGGTAGAAGAGGACTGGAGGTTTGTGTTTCTGCTGTTCCTGCGTTTCATTGTTTAACCAGACAGAAATGTGCAGGGCTGCCAAGTAGCTCAGCAGCTTTCAGTGGCACCAAACCCTTCCTGCCACTCCAGTGTGTGGAACAAACATTGCTCAATGCTGATGGGGTGCCCAATTTCGAGGTGTAGACGTGTCCTTTCAGTGTTGGTTCTCTTGCTGTTTTTTTTTTAATGTAGCTTTTCATTATCCTGTACGAACAGATCATGTCTTTAGCAGTATTTCCCTGAAGGGGCCAGGCAGTCACTGGCCACTAGGGCAACCTGAGATCATTGTAAGCCAAACCTGGCCCAGCTGATCTGTTGAGAGAGCTGATTTTTGGAGGCTGAAGTAGCCTGGTCTTAACTCTTTGCTGTCATTCCAATCACTCTGTTTGCTTTTTTCCCTCCCTGCCCCCCACTTTCTATCCCAACAGAAAAGTATAATTTCCTGGGAATCAGCATTGTGGGGCAGAGCAATGACCGGGGTGATGGTGGCATCTACATCGGCTCCATAATGAAAGGAGGGGCGGTGGCAGCGGACGGACGGATCGAGCCAGGAGACATGCTCCTGCAGGTTGGTCCCAGAGCATCCCCAAATACCTGCTGCTGGCTTCCACAGGGCTGGCTCAGTTCAGGCATCCCACCAGGCCCATAGGGTCATAGTAATCACTTAACAGAATTTATTCACACTCAGAAAAATGTATCACAAAGACTGTTATCAGGCATTCTTTGTGAGATGCGCTCTAAGAAACAACATTTCTGCAGCTGCTCAAAGGAATGGCAACAGTTACAAGGCAAATAAATTGAGACACAAATAATTAAAATGTCTTTAAGTTTGCTGTCCCAGAGCATGACCTCTGCTTTGTGCACTGTTCCAGGTGAACGATGTCAATTTTGAGAACATGAGCAATGACGATGCAGTTCGGGTTCTACGGGAAATAGTCTCCAAACCAGGGTGAGCACATTGCAAAACCTCCTGCTATTTATCCTCCATGTGCAGTTACTGGAATGGGGCAAACCTCAGAGAAAGCAGCATTTTGATCTCCATTAGGAACCAGCATGACTGTTCCCAGCCCTGAACTTCTCAGTGTGCTGATGAATAGGTGAGACTGGTTTCAATGCACCAGCCAAAACCAACACAAATGAGGAGCTGTCTGGTTTCAGCAGCACTATTTCTTTACCTGATGAGCATTTTAGTATGTCAAGAGCTGATCATTCAACAGATTTCACCCACAGTGCTCATCACTTGTACAAAACCAGAAGCATCCTGATACTGGTTCATACAGGAAATATTTCAACGAGCATCTCAAAAACAATCTCAGAATGTGCTTGACAACTGTTGGACAGGAATAAGTTGGTTTCAAATAGTTCTTGTAGCTGTTCCAACTGTGCAGAAAAGTTAAGAGTCATCCTTACCTGTTTTCTCTCTTCCTAGACCCATCAGCCTAACAGTAGCCAAATGCTGGGACCCAACTCCCAGGAGTTATTTCACCATCCCCAGGGGTGAGTACACATTTAGGCTCTTTGCTGGGTTCCCGTGGAGCCCTCAAGGTCTAGAATATTTTCACCTATCCTCATGATCTTGACCTTTCAATTGATAGGAAGTTTGGAGGATAACCATGCAGAAGTGTTAGAAAGTCTCATTTTATCACATGTGCACTTCCTGGAATTTAAACCGATATTTTTAAAAATTTGAGGTGAACAACAAAGAGATACATATAATTAATATTGAAATATATATTAATATATAATAGGTAATATTAATAGAAGATTGGAATATATTTCTGTTAACAGATAATATTGAAATGATCTCATTTTACAGCTTGTGGCTCAATAAACTTTTCAGTAGCAATAAAAGATCTGTGCTCATGTGACAAGCACAGCTGCCTCCTGCTGGTGAGGGCTGAGCTTGTGATGGTGAGACCAGTTTGTTCCCAGTAAGGGCTGACCAGTTCATTCCCAGTCTGAAGATGAGGATGGCATTGCCCTTTGAAATTAATGCAATAGAAAATGATCTCGTTTTACAACTTGTGGCTTGCAGTAACTTGTGACTTAACAAGTTTTACAACTTGTGGCTTTTCACTAGCAATAGAAGATCTGTGCTCATGTGACAAGCACAGCTGGCTCCTGGTAGGGGCTGTGTTTGTGATGGTGAGACCAGTTTGTTCCCAGTCTGAAGATGAGGATGGCACTGTCCTCTGAAATTATTGCAGTAGAAAACGATCTTGTTTTAAAGATCTCATTTTAACGTTAAAACACAAGTTAAAACTTGTGGTTTAATAACACAGCTGCCTCCTGCTGGTAAGGCTGAGCTCATGATGATGAGCCCAGTTTGTTCCCAGTACAGGCTGAGCTCATGATGATGAGCCCAGTTTGTTCCCAGTAAGGGCTGAGCTCCTGACAGTGAGCCCAGTTCGTTCCCAGTAGGGGCTGAGCTCATGATGATGAGCCCAGTTTGTTCCCAGTAAGGGCTGAGCTCGTGATGGTGAGCCCAGTTTGTTCCCAGTAAGGGCTGAGTTCATGACGGTGAGCCCAGTTTGTCCCCGTCTGAAGCTGAGGATGGCACTGCCCTTTGACATGAACGCCCCAGCCTGATGCATACTGGGGGCGAAGCCCTCGGGAAAACCAGCCCGACCCAAAGCAGACCCCCTGGGACTGTGAAGGTGTTGGGACTTTGAAGGTGTTGGGACTGTGAAGGTGTTGGGACTGTGAAGGTGTTGGGGCTGTGAAGGTGTTGGGGCTGTGAAGGTGTTGGGGCTGTGAAGGTGTTGGGACTGTGAAGGTGTTGGGACTGTGAAGGTGTTGGGGCTGTGAAGGTGTTGGGGCTGTGAAGGTGTTGGGGCTGTGAAGGTGTTGGGGCTGTGAAAGGTGTTGGGGGCTGTTGAAGGTGTTGGTGTCCTCGGGTGTGACCTCCTCCTGTCTCTCTCCCCGTGTTCCCGAGCTGAGCCGGTGCGGGCCGATCGACCCAGCGGCCATGGATCTCTCATTACCAAACGGCCATGACGGGAGCGTACCCCACGTTACGGTAATGAGCCCCTCCATGGAGCATCACCACAATCTACAGCTCCTACAACTAACTAAGCTCAATTCCACAGTCCCCGGAAGTAAGTCACCCTGAGGCCAGCCCAGGGCAGGAGGGGTGCCCGGGGCCCTGCGGGCCCAACCCCGCCCCGCCACGAGCACGATGAGAGCGGCAGCCACCACACCACACCTAGCCCCTAATGCTTGCCTTGCACTTGGGGTTCCTAGTGGGGAGCAGAAAAACCTTTTTTTTTGATTTTTTTTTTTTTCCTTTAAAGGTTAACACAGTGTTCGGTCAGGGTTCACCCTCAGGAAGGAGTAGCTCGTGGTCCCATTTTGAAAGGTCCCCATTTTAAAGATCCAAGTCGGGTCTCCGGCTTCGCCCCCTCAGGGGAGTGGGAGAGCTCCCTCCTTGAATTTGGCTGTTTTTCAATAAATTTAAATAACTTTAATAAATTTAACTATCTTTAATAAATTGAAATATCTTTAATAAATTTCAATGTCTTTAATAAATTTAACTATCTTTAATAAATTGAAATATCTTTAATAAATTTCAATGTCTTTAATAAATTGAAATATCTTTAATAAATTGAAGTATCTTTAATAAATTTAAATATATTTAATAAATTTAAATAACTTTAATAAATTTAAATACCTTTAATAAATTGCAATAACTTCGATAAATTGAAGTAATTTTGATAAATTGAAATATCTTTGATAAATTGCAATAACTTTAATAAATTTAAATATCTTTAATAAATTGAAATAACTTTGATGAATTGCAATAACTTTAATAAATTTAAATATCTTTAATAAATTGCAATATCTTTGATAAATTGAAATATCTTTGATAAATTGAAATTACTTTATTAAATTGAAATCACTTCAATAAATTTAATCATTTACTAAGGTTTTAAATAAATTTAAATAAGTTCCTTCAGATAGATGTCACTGGTTAATAACGTTAGTAGTGTACCATTTAGGAAACCTTTCCCTCATGTTCCCATGGCCTTGTTTTATACTTTTAGAATGTATTGAACAAGGAAAAAACAAGTTTAATGTCCCATGTGAAATTATTATGGTTAGAACTCAACTTTCTTTCCTGGTTTGTCTGTGGCAGTCTCTAAACTAAGTCATATCCACGTGACCAAGAAACTGCCATGGTGCCTTATCTTGGAAATATTTGTTTAGGGAATGTTGACTCCTCCTTTCTTTTGCTCAAAACCACACTTTGAGGATTTTGAAGACCAATGTTGGCATTGGTTATAAAATCTCTCAGGTTTTATAGGCTCATATTTCCTGGAATTACACCTCACCTTGCAATAAAAGGGAAGGGGTTTTTTGGAGGTGTGGTAGCTCAGTGCCTTTAGATCTCAGGCAGCAGCACTGAGGGGAAATACATCTGCAGCAGAAAGCAAGTGAACCCCTTCCCTGGTGGCTGCTTTGTCCTGAGCTGTGTTTTCAGCCTTACAGGTACTACAGATTGCTGGAATCAAATGTATCTGCTGGTTGCTGTCAAACAAGAGTCTGTGCTCAGCATTCCTCTTGATCCGTGTATTCTGTGCCTCGATTATGGTGCTGTGATTGGGGAGTGGGGAACAGCCACCCTCTCAATCATACGTTGAAAATAAAGGTATTTGGGAGCAGAACCACATTCCTGGAGACAGCTTCTCATTTCTGTGCCAGTGACTTCCAGTATTTCCTTTCTGGAGTGCAAGAAAACGTGGAGTACCCCTGAGCTTTATTGTGGCCCTTCTGCTCTCCAACCTTCCCTCAGCCCAGCCCTGTGACCTGCCCCAAACAGGGCAGCAGCACCTCAGGGCCCCAGGCAAAAGAGCACCTCTGTGAACACCCCACAGTTCACTGAGTTCTCTCCAAAGTTGGGAGCATTCTAGATGCCTCTTAGAATTTTCCTTATTTGTCCAGCAACTTAGAACTTAGAAAAAACACTGATGACCATTTGGCCAGTGTTGTTCTTTATGTGCAGGTCTCCAAGAAAATACAATTTATTGCTCCCCACATACTTTACTGAAATGTTAGTTTGTTGGGTTTTGATTTTTTTTTCCCCAAATGAACATGTTGCTTTTTGCCACTAACCAAACTAACTTAAAGCAAAAGCAAAATCTGAGTGTTTATTCAGAGTTTGTAAGTATTGAAGCTGCATGCATAGCTGCTCTGAGGTATTTTCATGCCTATTGGCAGTGCATGTATGGAAAGAAGCATTTTCAGTTTTCATTGTTTCACGCTTGCTGTACCTTCTGTCAAAATTCTGGGTGGCTGGAAAAGGACAAAATTGGTTCCCTGGTGCTTTTGAAAGGTGGGTGATATGGGGAGAAGGGAGGGGAGAGGAGGGTTTCTGAGTTCCTGCTGGAGAAGGGTCTGGACTGCAAACACAGACACGTCCAACGTGAATTTTCTGGGGCTGGGAGATGGGACAGGAAGGAGGACTGGGTGCTGTATCCAAAATTAGTTGTCTTATGTATGGCAGGATAAGTGAGTTCTGCACAGAACACAGGGAAGCTGGTGGATTCCTGGACCCAGATTCACCCTCTGGGCAGGCAAGGGGTTTCTAAAGGAATTTGATTCCTACAGTGGGAACCTCAGTTCAGCAGGGTCAGTGTCAGCCCTGTTATTCTGATTTTACTATAAAAATCAATCAGGACAGTGTGAAGCCTCTGAGGATCCAGCTCTGCCCTTGGGAGTGTGAAATGGGAATGGAGCAGTGATGGTTGTGGAGGCATTTGGGAGCTTTTTTTTAAAAGTGTTCTACAGGAAAGATGCAGGGCAAAATAGTTCTGGGTGGAGAGACTTGTTCACTTGTAAGGGTCCAACACCGGGATCCTGGGAATTGTTTTTTTGAAGGAAACCACTTGCCTTTCTCCTGATGATGGAGGATTTCTTTTCTGGTTTCGGTTCTCCCCGAGAATGCTGATGTCCAAGTCTTAAAAAAGGAAAAAAAAGAGGATATTGATTGAGGCAGGGTTGTCCTCCTCCTCCATGCAGATGGGTTATTTCTGAGAGTTAACCCAGAAGTTAAAGAACAAGTGAAAAAACCTTGTCCCACAGAGTTCTGCACTGATCCCTTGGGTGGGAAGGGCTGTTCATGGCAAAGTGAAATGGAAGGGGATGGTCACAGGACTCCCTGGGTTTCCTTTCCTGCCAATCAGTGTGGATTCCGGAGCTGATTTCCCTGGAATGGGAAATCCAGGCACGTGGGGGCTCAGCATTTCAGTGACTAAACTGGTGGCACAGAGCACAAAACCTGAAGAATTGGTACAAATGCTGTAATTTATGCCACGGATGAGGGTGCATTTGGGAACCTTTGTGTCTTTTTTTGTTTTTTTTTTTTGCATCTGTTGGTAAAACTGTGTCTTTGTTTCATCCAAATGGGGAGCTGAGAAGGACTTTTCAGATTCATTTCATTTCAAAGCAGCCTGTAACCTCTCTTCCTTTTAGAATTAGAAGAATCTCCCTTAACTGTGAAGAGTGACATGGCTACTATTGTCAAGGTTATGCAGCTCCCAGACTCAGGCCTTGAAATTCGGGACAGGATGTGGTTAAAAATCACCATCTCCAATGCAGTGATAGGTAAGCAGATCCCAGGAATGCTGAGGGGAAAAAAACCCGGTGACTTTATGAAAATAAATTCAAGAAACTACCTTTATGTGAACTTTTTATTTTTCTGCCTATGACCTCTTAAATTCCCTTGACTTGCTATTTATGAGCAGCTCTGAGTGTGACAGGAAATAATTAATAATTCTTGTTTTGAGCCTGGACAGCCAAAACTGCTGCACGTTTCTCATGCCTACACAGAGCCTGGTTCTTAATCCTTGGTTTTATATCTCAGGTGCTCAGGTGGCTCTAGCAATCTGCCCAAGCTCAGCAGAGCAACAGTCCCTGGAATTCCAATTCCAGCCTTAAATAAAGCATCTTAATTAATTTTAAAATTACCACAGCTAGTCTCTACCTGTGGCCTGAGCTGTGCTAACGTTTAGTCAGTCTAGGCTGCAGTTACTTTTTGCTGAGAAAGGCATTGGAACACAGGTCTTTAGACAACCTGACATCTGCCTCTTGAGGAGGATGACTCTCCCAGTCACTTCTTGTCTGGAAATGCCGTGTAATTTCCATGAAAGAGTTGCACAATGTGTATAAATGAGTTTTTCTGTGTGTGTATTTGGTGTCGCCGTTCACGTGGTGGATCACTTTGGCTCAGATGATCCCAGGTCTCCTCTCCCTGTTGTCATTTCAGGAGCAGATGTGGTTGACTGGCTTTACACACACGTGGAAGGCTTCAAAGACCGGCGGGAGGCGAGGAAATACGCCAGCAGCATGTTAAAACACGGCTACCTCAGGCACACTGTGAACAAAATCACCTTCTCAGAGCAGTGCTACTACGTCTTTGGAGACCTCTGTGGCAGTAAGTTCCCCTCTGGGAAGGGCAGAGCTGTGTGTGTGTGTCTCTCGTGCTCACAGGATGCACAGAGGTGTGTCCTCAACTTCCTTTCCATGGAGGGTGGCAGAGCACTGGAGCAGCTGCCCAGGGAGGGTGTGGAGTTGACATGGTCAGAGATTGGACTGGATGATCTCTGAGGTCTTTTCCAACCTGGCCGATTCTGTGATTCTGAGTCTCCCTCTCTGGAGACATTCCAGACCCAGCTGGATGTGTTCCCGTGTCGCCTGCTCCAGGTGACCCTGCCCTGGGCAGATGATCTGCAACCCTTCCAGACCTGGCTGTTCTGGGATTCTGTGAGTCCTGGGAGTTTCACAAGTGGGTGTTCCAGAACAGGTCATTCATATTCTGTGGGACAAGCGGTCGATGCTTCCTGTTAGACCAGGAATTAGAGCACTTGGAAGAGAAGGGTGAACTCCTCAAGTAATGGCATTGCACTGAAGCTTAGGCAGGCAGGATTTACTTCTGGTGATGCCACAGACCTGCCACTCCATTTCCAAGCTGTAAAATTCTCCCCTGCCAGGTGAGAGCAGAGTCTTCACCCTTTCTCTCTTTTCCAGACCTGGCTGCACTGAACCTCAACAACGGTTCCAGCGGCGCCTCGGATCAGGACACCCTCGCTCCGCTCCCACATCCTGCTGCTCCCTGGCCATTAGGCCAAGGATACCCCTACCAGTATCCTCTGCCCCCTCCGTGTTTTCCACCAGCATACCAAGACCCAGGCTTTAGCTATGGCAGTGGCAGTGCAGGGAGCCAGCAAAGTGAAGGTAGGCTGGTTAATCCGGGTTTTATTTCCGTGCCTGTCATTATCCCGATCCATTTGCTTGCGTTCCTTCGTTCTGTCTGTGCCTGTCCTGTGGTTTTGTTTGCTACCTGCATGGGTTTTGTGTGTCTGTGGTGGAGTGGGCTTTCAGCTCTGTATGGGAACTGCCAGCCTTGTTTTATCCCAGTCAGGAATTGCCAGTGCTGGGGCTGATAGTGCTGGAAATGAGGCCATTTCTTTGTGATGGAACAGGGATTAGAACAAGGTGCTCTTGGCTTTCACTTCAGTACTCAGCACAAAAGGAAAATCACATTCTTGGCTTGTGTGAGACACACAAGAGGGAGGTGGCCAGCCAGAGGTTTACAGGGCTGAAACACTGCTCACAGGGAGGAGAGTCCCTTCTGTCATATGTGACAGGGGAAAAAAGAGAATACTGCATGGATTAAAGACCTGACCTCCTCCTTTCCTGACCTAGCATAATTTTGTGGTTCATCCTTAACCTTAGTAAACAAAAATTACATATTTTCCACTGTAAAGATAGTATTTTTTGATTTCTTTTTTTAAAAAAAAATCACTTCCAGAGTGAGTTTTGCTTTTGGAAACGCTGCCAGTAAAGAAAGGGCGAGGTTTCTCTGTGTTTTTACAGTGAACATCCAGTAACTGGGATGTAACTTATCCCTGTTTGCCACAACCAGTTAGATCTTACAAAAACTGCACAAATAATTTCGTAGCAGGAGCTTGCTCACAAGATTTGAGCACCGTGGCTTCTCAGAATAAGAATTTCTGCTGTGAGGAAGCTCACAGTGGCATCCAGAGGTTTTAGAACTGACTGCACTGCAAAGAATGTTGGGGATGCTTTTTGGCAGCTGATTCTGTGGGCAGCAGGAATTTGTTCTGCTGCTGGAATAGGAAAGGAATGGTGTTTTATCCATGCTGTGTCCCCTGGCTATAGAGAGCCTCACAGAAGGTGCCAAGGTGTTTGATTTTTGAAAGGTTTCGACGCTTTTTCCTTGTTCTTCTTTTGGAAACTACACTTCTTGTGTTGTTTCTTGGCTTGTAACTGTTATTCCCTTGTTTTGTCCTGAGCAAGCATTAGACTGAAGGATTCCTAGAGGAATGGCTGACTCTAGGGGATTGGTAAGCTTCAAATGCCTCCATAACAAATCCACAGCATGACCATTTAGACTCTCGTGACCCAAATGTTTAGCTGTATTTTTTTATTATTTTTATTATTATTATTATTATTATTTTGATTTTTATTTTCTTTTTGATTGTCTTGGACGCTCGACCTGTCTCAGTGCACGGCAGTGCAGTAGTGTGACATTGGCATATCAACCTGTGTGGCCCCTGTGTGACTGTGCTGCAGCAGCTCAGAGGGGGTGGCACCACGTCCCTCACTGTCAGGTGTCACCAGGCTCCCCACTGCTCCTCATAAAATAAGCAAATAGTCCCTGCTCCTGATTTATGTCACCCGTGTGGGTTGCATTTATCTGCCACTGCTCATTTACTTGGTGGCCAGATGTCTCAGGCAGGTGCTGAGAGTGCAGGGACGCAGGGCTGTGTTGGTCACTCCCAGGGTGGAATATTAGAGTTGGGTTTCTTGTGAACCCTCTCCTTTATCAGCAGGGTTACATCCTAACAATCAGCAAACAGCACTTCAGAGTCCCGGGCTCAGAACACTAGTAACTTAAAGCCCAGTGATTTTGTAGTGTGTGTTTTCCATCTCTGGCACTCTGCAGGGAATGTTACACACCAGGCCAGTCTGATTTCCCATCTCCTGTGTCAACAGGAGCAAGCAGAAGGTCACCTGTAGTTCACAATCATTCTGGTTCTTCCATTTCAGTGGCTCAGTTGGACTCAAAAGCTGGTCCCCTCTTCTGCTGGCTGGGGATCCTTTTTTGGAAATTTTTGCACTAAGGTGGCATGAACTTAATGAGATGGTGCTTGGGTTGATTTGTTGGGTTTTCTAAAAAAAATAATTCCCTTGGGACTGTGTCCTGACATCATCCCAGCCTATCTCTCATGGGAACAGAGCAAGACCTTCAACTTTCATCCAAAATCAGTTCTGAAGTTTAGTGACATTTGTATGTAGCAACAACTCAGCTGACAGTCCAGTGGCAATACTTTTTTTCTAAGCTGATTTAGTGGCCTCTTCTGGGAACATCCTGCACGTTACTGTAGAGCAGTTCAACAGGTAACTGTTGTGTAAAGAATTCTCCAACACCAGAACACTGTAGCGGTGAATTTGAAAAGAATCTCCCCACTGAAGCCAACAAAACCTCAGGGTGTGAGTGTGCCCAGTGAGACCAAGGATGACAGAGAAGGCAAAGGAGTTTCTTTTGGGAAAGGTAGAAGGTACCAAAGCAGAGGCAGTTACAGATTGAACCTCATTTGCTTGAGTCCAACCCCAAATCCTGCTCCTCCTCGGTGGGGCGGGTGGGTTCCAGCCAGGAGCTGTTCTTTAGCTGCTGCTTTCACTGTGCGAGCTCTGAGGTGTCTCCGTGTCCCCGTGCATGGCACAACCCTGTCAGCTTCGTCCCACTGCCCCTCATTGCCAAACCCCACGAGCCACCACCGGCACGCTCAGCCCTCGCCGTGGCCATCAGTCCTACGCGGATCCGCCGCGGGAGCCGGGAGCGGACGATGGCCTAACTGTGCTTTTCTCTGCTTTTTTCCCCCCACCTCGTGGGGTTGCAGGAAGCAAAAGCAGCGGCTCGAACCGGAGCACCAGCGAGAACAGCAGGCGAGCTGTGGGCAGGGAGAAGGACCGCAAGTCGGGGGGCAGTGGCAGCGAGTCGGAGCACACGGCGCGGAGCGGCGGCACCGCGCGCCGGGACCGGCCCGCCAGCCAGCTCAGCCACCGCAGCCACGGCTCCGCCGCCCACAGCGACAGAAGCCACCACAGCCACCACTCCTACGGGGGGCCCCCGGGGGTGCCCCCGCTCTACAGCCTCCCCAAGCTGGGCTCCAAAGTCTACGGGACCAGCGGCCCCCCCGGAGGGCCTCCCGTGCGGGAACTGAGCGCGGTCCCCCCGGAGCTCACCGGGAGCCGCCAGTCCTTCCAGAAGGCCATGGGCAACCCTTGTGAGTTCTTCGTAGACATCATGTGAGAGGAAGTGCCTTCAGACTCTGCCTGGGGAGAGGGGGGTGGGTTGGGTTTTTTTTTTTGGGGTGGTTTGTTGTCGAACACTTAATGGAAGAGACTTGGCTGGTCTTGCATGTCACACCTTCCTGTTTGCAAAGTGTGTTGCAGTAAAAAAAGAAAAAAAAAAAATCAAGAAAACAGAGCGAAAAATACAAAAAAAAAAAAAATTCCCTCCGCAAAAATGAACAAAAAAAAAAGAAATCTCCTGGGATTGTTAAATATCAGCAAACCGATGGCATCTTTTCTTTATCTTTTTTTTCCCTTCCCCCTCCTCTTGTTTTGGATTGTGAATGGCTGGGGTATATTCACATCTTAATGAGCTTTGGTCATTGTGGCACCTACTTCAGTGCAACTGGTGTATCTTTTTGGCTGATTCAAGGACTCTTATTTCACACGACTTCTAAATTCCCGATATTGCATAGGAGCACTTTTATTTTTCCCTGCTTTTTTTTTTTTTTCTCTTACAAGGAAAACAAACGACCCCTTGGCTGGTATCTGTGATACTGCCTTGGAATGCTGTTTCTTGGATGCATCCATAGCACTGAGCAGACATTGCACCCACAAGTGTACAGACAGCACGTGCTTGGAAAGGAGCAGGATCGACCCAAGTGGAAAACAAAGTTGTGGCTACCTTCTGCTGACTAGGGAGTATAAATCAACCTTTCTTTCTTTTTTTTTCTTTTTTTTTCTTTTTGTTGGTTTTTTTGGATATTATTCTATCAAGGGAGTGCTGGAGTCTTGCTACTGTATGTGCTCATTGTGCAGAACTTGTCAAGTTGTTTCCTTCAGTACCACAATAGTGACTTTGTAGCTGCAGTTGGTTCCTGGGCATTCCAGTCCCACCCCTGCTGACAGATGTGGCTGTTCCTGCTGGATGTGCACTTGCTTGGAAAAGTTATTTCCACAGAAATAGGACAGCTGCTGCCATGCAGTTCTGTTAGTGTAGCTGCAGCTTTTCCCTTTCCAAGGGGATATTCATCCCATTCCAGCTAAATCCTGGCTCCTGCTGGGATGTGGCTCTTCACTTTGATTTCATTTTGATACCTGTTGTTCTGTCCTTCGTTTTGGAGCAGTATCTTTCTCTTTTTGTTGTAATGGAAACCTGGAGCTGTCTAATCCCACTTGCAGTCCCAGGAGAATGTTTCTGAGCACAGACAGGGGCTGGCTGTTGGCAGAGAGGTGTGAGGGTGTTTTGAGAGCAGATCCCAAATGGTACAGCGAACAAATCCTTACACCTGACACCGAGTGGGACCCTCTCTGCTGAGGAGCCCTGACTGAAGCAACTGCTGTTGTACATCCCCAAGGTTTCATTTCTGTGTGGTTCCTGCTCTGAGGCTGTGGACACTTGATAAAGCAGGTTCAGGAGCCTTCAGTGGTGTGTAAGAAGCTTTTTTTTAAGGTGTCAGAAGGAGGGTATGGTGAGAGCACACCCACGCTCTGTCACGGTGCCTCATTTGATGGGACACACGTGGGGAGCTGCAGCCACTTAGTGGCATTTGGCCACGGGGCCATGCCTCAGTTAAATCCTCCTTTCTGAGGTGCCTGCTGCTGGCAGGTTTTAGGACAGGTGCTTTAAGATCAGTCTTGACTGTATATAAGCATTTTTTTCACTGGTAAGAAGCTGCTCTTTGGTTCGTCCCGTGCTCTGTGGGAAGCGTGAACGCCCGAGATGAAGGCCAAAAGAGAACATCTTTCTCAGGATGCACACACAGTTCCATGTCCATTTGTCACCCCGAAAAACGACTCTTCAGACATTTTGGGTGTTGTTCATCCTGATAGATTTTTCACTTCTTTCCCTGTTGCAGGTCTGTGTGCAAACACATCCCTTTGTCAGAGCCAGAGTAACGATTCCAGCCAAAGCTCCAAACGTCTGTGTTAACTGGAGACTCCAGTCTCTCCTTCAAAAGGGAACCAGGCATTTGGGAAACTCTGTGTCACTCAGACTAGGTACTCCCCTTACTGGCCTTCTAAACTAGTTTTCTTTACAAAAACCTCCCAAAAAGCTGCCTAATGTCTCTGAAAGCAGTGCTTTCATCATCATCCATCCCATGGGCTGGCATGGATTGCCACGTGGCTGATGGCTTCTCCAAAAGAGTGGCACTACCTAGAGCTTGACTGTGCAAACAGTACCTTTCTTTTCCTTTCCTCCTCCCAGTTCCACAGCAAAGATGCTTACCCTAACCTGGTAACCTATTCTGAAAGATTGACATTGAAAGCAATGAAGTAAATCAGGGTAAAATAATGGTGTAATTCTGCTATGTCTCCAGGAGACACTGTTAAGGAGTCTGTGACTTTACTGACAATCACTAGTGGTTCTACTTTTAAATTAATTTAAAACTTTTCTGGTCTCTTATATATATTGATTTTTCTGGCCCGCTCTGTCTTAAGGCAGAACTTGGAGGGCTGGAGGAAAAGACTCTCATTTAAATATTTCCAAAAGGGATTAAAGCTGGGGGCTGAGCTTTCACCCGTGGAAGAAACGTGTTTTATTTTGTTATGTCTTTCCAAGAGTTGCAGTTTACACACCTGCTGGGTTGTTTTTTGTTTGTTTTTATTTTTTTTTTGTTTGTTTTTTTGGTCTTGTTGTTAATGCTGTTGGCAGAAACTGTTCTGTGTCTTGCTGGTCTTTGCTGCTATGTTGAAATGACTGTGTTATAAACTTGTGTGTTCGTGGGTCACTCTGGAATGAGGCTGCAAATCCATAACCCAGGTGTGGGAAGGCATTAGTCTGCTGAGGAATTCAGGCTGAAGCAGCTTCACCCACAACAGGCATCCACTGCTCTGGGTGTGCTGGGTGCTGGTCCTTGAGGAACCTGCTGTTTGCAGGGAGAGCAGGAGGGTGGAGATGCCCCTGTGTGGACAGTGCAATACGTGATGGCCACTGTGTGTAAAACAAACCCCTGATCCCCCCCGTAGTGTCCAGTGGAGAGGGTGGAGTGAGTGGAAGGTCAGGCCTGAATCTTTGCTAGATCCCAATTTTCACAAGAGACAGGAGATTTCCCAGATCCCATCCTTGGCTTTCAGTGCATGCTCATGTGTCTTTCCACCAAGGGGGTCCTTGGGACCTGCCTGTGCCAGTGTCTCCTGTTGGGCACAGCATTCCCTGCTGTGCCAGGTGGAAGGAAGTTTGCAGGCTGGAGTGCTGCAGATCCATCTGTTTTCTCTCACCAGGGCCTCAAATTTATCCCTGATTTCATGTCAGTGACTGAGCTCCAACTCCAGCGAGGGGTTTGCTGTGCAGGGCACTGAAACAACCTCAGTGGCTGACATTTTTATTCTGGAAGTGAGACCCTCGACTGAGCTTAAAGCTCACACATCCCTGCCAACAGATTTAACAGCAGGTTTGTCTGGAGGATCATGGAAAATGATGAGGAAACAGTTTGGGATGACATCTCCTCCCCAAAGGAGGCAGGATCTGTAGGGGGAGTGTATCCACCTGGTATATTAACTCTGAGGAGTTTTTGGCAAATAAGTCTTAAAAGCACTGCTATTGTCTTTTACCTCCTATTAATAAATCTCCTTTTTCCAAGGTAACAGTCCCCTGGACACTTTATCCAAAGGTTTATTGGATGGCAAGCAATGATGCACAGACATTGACTTTTGCTATTATTTTTGTTCTCTTCAAGTGGGCAGTCCCCTCCTGAGACTTGACAGCTCATGAGTTGATGTAATTGTTTTTGTTTTTTGCATTTAACTGGATTGTAATAAGATTGACTTAAAATTATTAATTCTAATCAGTGATTAGAAATACATGTAAAGAATTTTATGTACAGTAGAGGAACAAAGTTACATGATTTTAAATAATGAAAATCCAGACTGTCACCTATCCTAGAATTGGTTCTACTCAAAGAGTGACCTCTTATTAGCATGGACTGCACTGTTCCTGTTAAATGTCTATTGCATAATTGAATTCTTTTTTGTAGATATTGTATTAAAACCCAAGTGTCTGTATAGTTAATATATAGCTGCTTATGTGTAAATGCTATTTTAAACACTAAAAAGCTTTTAATTTTATGTGATAACCTCGGTGTACGTCTTCAGTTCTTTGCACTGTTGCATTTTATCTTTTAGTCAAGATTGATGAAATGCTGGTTGAATCTTCCTCTTATTTTTTTTCCCCCATGTCACACTGAAGTTTTGTCCTCTCAAGAAGATTCAGGAGGTGCTGGTAGGCAGGGGGGAGTTTTGTGAGGGCTTCAGAGAGCTGGAGGAAAAAAACCCTGTTCCCCAGACATGAGCTGGAACAAGTTGTCCTGCCTGCAGCCCCAGGACTTGAATGTGCTGCTAAAACCCATCAGTGTATTCAGCTGTTCCATGGGAATATTCCCCATTTCTGGACTCTCCAAGGTTGGATCATTAGGATACCACTTTACTCTCTGGTAAGCATTAAACCACGGGGTGTTTATTATGAATTACCAGGCTCCCTGCAGGGTCTGAGGGGTTCAGTTGCACTCAAATGATTTAAAAGCCTTTTCCATCCTAAATCATTCCACATACAAAGGGCAACCCCAGCTTGAGGAGGCAGATTCCCCCTTCCCAGCTGGCAGAGATCAGACAGCAAAGGGAGGGTCAAACATTGTTTAAATACCACAAATTTTAGCCAGCATTTCCCAGTGAGGTAAATATCAAATGATCAGAATTCAGGTGAATATTAAATCCTCCAAATTTAGGTGAATATGGAATGATCAGAATTTTGGATGTGCTCTTGCAGCCTTTCACTGCAGGGCCTGATGGGCCCCAGCTGACCCAGGGTGAGTTGTCTACAGGTGACTGGAGCTGACTGAAAAGTCTCATCAGCTGCTTTTCCCTCCCTCCCTCCCTCCCCTGAAAGAAAACTCAGCCTGTCATGGCTCTGGTTGTGATCAGAGTTGGCTTTCTGGCTGCTGCCAATAGAGGTAAATGGATTTTTTTTCCTTCTCTATTTCTGGAATGATGATGATCAAAAGCTACTTAAGGCTTCTCTGCTATGGAATCACAGCCCTGGAGCAAGGAATACTGAGAGGCTCAGGTGCAACAACATCCTCATGAAGACTTGCTGCAGGCTCCAGGAGCAAGGACTCCAGGCTTCAGGTCAGAGTTTTGGTATTTTTAATCACACTGAGGAGTATTTTTGTATGCAGGTGTTCACAAAAATCTAGGACAAGTAGCTTTGCAGTGCACCAGAAAGTTCTTTTTTTTTTTTTCTTTTTAAGAATGAAAATATTTCCTGGTTTAGATTAATTTGCCAGTTCTTTAATTGAGCTGAACTGATGAGTTAATTTGCAACAGCACCCAGTGAAGAGATGGAAAAACTTTAATATAGGGAATAAAAGGGCAGTAATGGAAAAACTTTAATGTAGGGAAAAAAGGAGTAATATAGTTGCTTGTTAAAGCAGGTGGGGAAGAGAAAAGATCTTGGTGATGTGACTTGGTACTGTTTGGCAGCAATGTGGAGTTTTTGGTGATCTTTGTGTGGTTTTTGGGGTGGAGGAACTTTGTGCCATGGCTTGGGGTGGTGTGATCTGCACACTGCTCATTTCCATGTGCCTGGGCCTGATTTCCATGTCCTTTGCAAACACATGTGAATGAAACACAAATGAGTGAGCTGCAATTTGAATGGGTAATGCTCTTTATATCCTGCACACAGCTGCTGTTACTTTTATTCCTCTGGTGTTGGATATATTTTAAAATTGTTCTAAGGCTTGGGAAAGGATTCATGGCTTTACCTCTGGAGCAGTTATTTAGTTAATTAGAAGGGGAAATCACCAGCAGTGTTTACAGAAAAGTGTTCTGGGTGAGGCTTCCTGCTCACATTGCCAGAGCTGAGAGAGAAATTCATATAAAATATCACTACTGGAGGTTGGCTGATTAACTGAACCTGCTTTTGGCTGCTTGTGGGGGATGGAACAGGCCATTCCAGAGAGGATGGATCTGCTCCTCTGGAGCATTTGGCTTTAGCTGGTTGAGCAGAGCCCTGTGCTTTCACAGCTGGTGGTTGTGCCCGGGGCCAGAGAGTGCTCTTAAACAGAATTATCTCATTAAAATACAGCCAGCTTTTACTGAGGAGCAGGTGACAATGGCTCTGGTTTATTGTTTGTTTGCTGAGTCCTCCTCTGGCTCCTCTTGGATGGAATTCTGGAAACAATCCACCGTGTTCATCTCGGGCTTGAACAAGATGATGTAGCATTTGGGGGCGTAGTTGGTCACCAGGATGCCCAGGCTGATGATCAGGATGGTGGCAATCTGAGAGACAGGCCTGAGGACTGTCCCCAGCGTGGCAAAGATGGCCACAAAGAAGATCCAGACGACGAAGTAGATGAGGATGGCAAAGGTGATGCCCCTGGCAAGGTTGTACTTCTTGCCCAGCGTTTGCACCATGAAGGTGCCCAGGAAGCACAGGAGGGCCAGGCAGCCATTGAGGCTGTGCAGGAGGGCATAGGCTGCCCAGGACTTGGTGCTGCACACCAGCAGCACCTCGGTGGGCAGGGATTTGTAGTCAGGGCCCAGGTAGGCAGGGCCCAGGTAGAGGTGGCAGAGGCAGAGCAAGCCCTGGACGAGCAGGCACAAGGCAACGAGGAGCCAGGACCTCCTGTGGGTCACCCAGCGCAGCAGGGAGGGGGCATAGCTGGGGAACTCTGTCAGCAGGGTGATCTCCAGGGTCTTGATGAAGAAGGTGGAGAAGCAGCCGTTGAGGCACAGGGCGTGGACCACCTCCTGCATGGCACAGTGGGTGTCACTGGGCTTCCCCACGTAGAGGCAGCAGCTGAGGCTCAGCAGCGCCAGGCACAGCAGGGCAAAGAGGCTCCTCTCGGCCCCAGCAGCCTGCACCAGGGGGGTCTGCAGGTTCCTCAGGAGGAGCAGAGCTGTCAGGCAGGTCAGGAGGATGGTGATGGACATCAGGACCAGCAGGGCGATGGTGAGGGGCTCGTCCCAGAAGAGGAACCTCTCTCTGCGCTCGTAGCACTGCGTGCTCTGGGGAGGGGCCCACTGCTGCTGCAGGCAGGGGGTGCAGGTGGAGCTGTCTGGGAAGGAGCAGTGAGGGCATGATGACCACCCAGCCCTTGAGGATGGATCACAGATGTGGGTTAGGATGTCCCTGCCTCCAAAGTGTCTTGGAACTCCAAAGCTTGTGACAGTTCACTCTGTTTTTTTTTTCCCCCACCCTTCTCCCCAAAGGACTCGCTTTTCTTAGCTCTTGTTTCCCTTCCCCAGAAAGCTTCCAAAAGATCCCAGAATTTCATCATATGCCTTTCTCTCCCACCTGTGACCCCAGAATTTCATCACAGCCCTCTCTCCTACCTCTTGAGGTAAAATACATACACGTTGTCCTCGTGCAATCCCTCTGGGCTGGGCAGAGGCAGGTCCCCAGGGAAGGTGTGTAGGGCAAGACTGAGCAAAGCACAGCAGAACAGGGAGGCAAATCCCCTGCACTGGCAGTGCTTCGTGGAGGAGGAGCTCACCACTGGTTGTTACCTCAACCAGCAGATAGACATAATACAGTTAAAGCCTTCAGATTTCTCAGACCTCACCTGGACTGTTCCAGAAGGTGTTTTCTGCACAGTCTGTGCAGTCATAGCAGCAGAGGTTGAATCCTTTTACCCTTCTGATTTGTCCTGGTTTGCAGTGCCTGAAGCACTCCGATGTGGGCGCCTGGCAAAGGGAGGAGTGAACATCAGCCAGGCACTTCCAGGAGAATTGTATCACCAAAGAAATCAGAAGGAATTGGCTGGGCCCTCTTTACCTTTTGATCTGGAGTGTGAAACTGGATCTGGGGCTCCTCGATGTGCAGGGACTCTTTATAGTCACCTACAGGCAGGTAGGTAAGGATGCCATTCTTCCAGGACCACAATATGAGCTTGTAGCCAGTGTTTGTGCTGTGGGACTGATCAAACCTGTAGCTCTGGCCGTTCACCTCGAACGGGAGAGCGTCCATGTAGTACAGCAGCTGAGGAGAGAATGGAAATTGGGGTTGGTACAGCTGATGTTTGGAGGATGGTAAGGCTGCAAGCAGGTTTCTGGCTGAAATCAGTTGTCCCTCAGCAAGGGCTCAGGTTGGCACTATCTGGCTGTGTTGTGATGAAAAGTGGCTGTTTGTCCCCCCCGGCCTTTACTCACCTGCCAGGATCTGATGGGCGTTTTGGGACAGGCTTTGGAGGTGCACCCCAGGGCTCTGTGCAGAGCATAGGCCACGCTGTACACAGCCATGTGCACAGGCTGCACCTGGGTGATGCTCAGCAGGAAGGAGATGTCCCCCAGGGAGATGTTGTCACACTCCTGGCACTGCAGGTCCAGCACGTTGGTGCTCATGAGCTGGTTGAGTTCTCTGGACTGCTGGCAAAATTCATCCTGCTGAACAGAGGTAAAGAGGTCAGCAACATACTTCTGGAAGCCAGGGACTGTGCCTGTTTTTGTCACAAAGCCTAAGACTGTCCCAATGCTCTGAATATTTGGGATGGAGGTAGGTAAGCCAGACAGCATCCAGGCTTGGCTGCCAATCCAGACTTTCTTGCTCAGTCCCATCTTGATGGCTTGTTCCATCAGGGCCTGGGCTGACAGAGTATAGGCAAAAAGGACAACGATGTTGACTTTGGTCCTATTAATTAAGTTAATGACCTCTTCCAGTTGTTTTTTGTCACTGGGCTCGGTCACGTCTGTAGGAATTATGCCCTCGAAGGCAATGCAGATGTTGTTACTTGCAGCTGTGCTTAAGAAGAGTTCCTGGGCTCCTTGGCCATACTCATCATCACTTGCAACAGTGGCAATCCAGTTCCACCCAAACCTGTTGAGGAGCTGGACCACAGCTTCCACCACGTTCTTGTCACCGGGGAGAGTGCGGTAGAAGGACGGGAACAGCTCGGAGTTGCTGAGCTTCTCACTGCTGGCTGCATAGCTCACCTGCAGGGTGGGAGGGACAGAGGGAGGCAAAGAGGGATGTCCAGGTCATTCTCCACCTTCTTTTCTTAGTGTTAGTGCCCTAAGGTTTCAAAAATGCTGGTCAGGATAGTGGGAAGAACTCATCCATCCTGGCTGCATTTACTGTCTCCTTCTACTGCCAGCCCTTATCATTAATGACAGTGATAATTAACTGCTTTCTACACAGGGTGACACCCCCAAAATTCAGTTATATCTTAGCTGAGGGCTAAATTTCCCCGACCATTAGAGCCCTCTGTTGTGGTAACTGAGTATTTAGTCACATTTTCTCGTGTGTAGTCAAGTATTTTAGTCAGTATTTTCATGAGATCCTCCCAGTTTACACTGGGAGCTCTGTTATTCCCAATTTACATGGATCACAGTGGTCTGAGTTGTCCCTGTTCTCTCTGGGTGTGGTTAAACACTGTAGTGTCTCCAGGAGGGAATTTGACTGACCCACCCAAGATCACTCAGGAAACCTGTGGCAAAGACAGGAACTGCACTTTAACAATCCATGTTCCCAAAGCATGGACAACGCTGTCGATCCAAACCCTTCCCCACCAGAAAGGAGGATTCCTGCTTCTCCAGAGAGGTTCTTTACCTGTGGGATGAAGAAGGTGCTGAACAGTTTGGCTGTCACCAGAGAGAGATCCGACTTGTGGGGCCCGATCACGGCGGTCACGCGGGGCTGGCAGTCGGTGGAGTCGCAGAGAATTCCAGTGCCTGTGGTGTCATTCCGGGTCAGGAACATCAGGCTGGCCTGCAGGGCCACCAGGGGCTCAAAGCAGCTGTCATAGATGTCATAGCCCAGTGTCACCCCTGGCAGGAGGGAGGTGGAATTGTTGATCTCATCGACAGCGAACTTCATCCCCAGAGCCCAGATCAGCCCGTCCATGTTCAACCTGCAGGAGGAGGAGGAGGAGGCAGGAATTACAGGGGTTGTTACAACAGGGAGCAGCTTATTCCATGGTTTTTTTACACTTTGCATCCTGTCTGTGGCCAAGCCAGGCATCTGTGGCACTGTCAGCAGCCAGAGCACCCCTGGACCCATTTGTAAATTTTCTACTGTGAGAATCTGAGTACTTTTCAAATCTAATTAATCTTGTCTGCCAGCAAATATATTCTTGGAGCTTCCCAGGAGAAGGAACAGAGTATGGAGACAAGTATGTTTAGCTCTGAGGGTCAAGACCTGCTCTCAGCTTTGTGTGCTTCACCCCTGAAACCAGAGATTCCCAAGGTGCTAATTCAGGATAAATGTCCTTCTTCCCGGGATTTTCCTCCCACCTGTATCTCAGTACACTGAGCATATTCCCTGCCCCAGGGCCTGTGAAGATGGAAGGATTTTGGCCTCTTTTGGCTCTTCTGTGCTTTGTTGCTGCCAAAGCAGGAGGCAGGACACCAACTTCTCCTCCTCACAGAGAGCTGTGAGGAGCTTGTAACGGGGGTGCTGTGAACCTCCTTGGTGTGAGTGAGTAGGAATTGCTGATTACACACCAGCAGATGTGCAAGCCAGGGCATTTTCTTCCCTGCTTTGCCTTTTACACAGTACTGAGTGTCCTGCCTGTGGAGAGCAGGGCATGGAGCAAAAGCAGCACTTCCACCTTTATGTGTGAGATTCAAGCACTAAGGAAGCCA
The DNA here is from genome assembly GCF_001715985.3 of Manacus vitellinus. Lineage (NCBI taxonomy): Eukaryota > Metazoa > Chordata > Aves > Passeriformes > Pipridae > Manacus > Manacus vitellinus. The sequence continues at coordinate 5,870,844 of NW_021940578.1, read as the reverse complement.
GTGCTGCTAAAAAGCTTCCATCAAAACAGGTGCCTGAAGTCTGACAGCAGTGGCATCAAGAAAACACAAACCCACTTTCCATTTTGGGATCAGAAGCTGACATTCCCTTACCCCAGTGCTCCAGCACCTCAGAGCTCCTCTTTGCTCCATCCCACCTTCAGTGTTGGCTGTGACACCACCAGAAGAACCACTTTCCTTTCTCCCCCCAGCTGTGGTGAAGCCAAAATTGCTCTTATCTCCCACACACCCATAGGATGACTTTCCTTTCTCTCCCCTGGAGAAGCCAAAATTGCTCTTATTTCCCACACACCACTAGGATGACTTGACTTTTTCCTTTCTCCCCCCCAGCCCTGGTGAAGCCAAAATTGCTCTTATCTCCCACACAACACCTCTTACCTGTCACACACCACCGGGGTGGGCTCCACACGCATCGACAGGTTCAGGGTGTCCTTCCCAAATGGGAAGAGCCCTCCCAGGATATAATCCCCGGGCCTCCTGAACTGAGCTGACAGGCACGTGGGGCTGAGGGCTCCTGCACAACCCAAACCCAGGCACAGCAGCAGCTCAGGGACCATTTTTGGCTGTTTGAGGGGGAAAGAAATCTCTGAGTGACTGTGGGAGAGGGGCAGGGGGGATCCAGTGTCATCACTTTAAATAGAACTCGGAGATGAAAATATTGGGCAAGAATTTGTTTAGCAAAATGCATTAATTTAACTCTGTGCTCAGTGGGCAGTAGTCAAATATGCAGCAATGCCCTCTGAGTGCTCTTGGTTGGAAAACCACTGCCCTCATCCTGCTTTCCTTTGCTCAGAGTGAATTACCAAATTCTTTTGGCCCAGCTCTGGAAATTGGGGGCTTCCTCTGGGATAGGTGGTAAAAAACTCAGGCGCCCCACTCTGATTTTTGTAAAACCTCTTTGTAAGAGGTTTACACAGCAGTAATTTTTATTTATATATTTTTCAAATTCAGGGTCACCCCACGGTGGAGATAACCAGCTCTTCCTCAGGGCATCACAGGAATTTACCTGGAGAAGGCCAGTCCTGGGTCACAAGGTTGGTGCTTGTTATTTTTTAGGAAGTTTTTACTGGCTGGTTGAATTTTTTTTCCTCACACTGAGCTATGATATTGATTTCAGTTGAAAAACTTCAGGTTTAGGTACAAGTTCACAGCGTAGCAATTTAGGCTGGATCATGGCTTGCATTTCTCCTGTCAGGTTTGAATTTCAGCACACAGGATAGCTCTGAATGAAAAGTTCAGTTTACTGCATTTTATTGGTTTATTATATATTTATACTGTATTATAAAACTGATGCACCAAGTTGCACCAGTGATGCCCCAAGGCTGCAATATTTCCCTTGAATGAGGAGAAGCAAATACATTGTGGAGAGTTAAATACACCAGGAGTTCAGGCAAGCAACAGTTGTAGCTGTGTTATATATAGGTATGTTTGTACAGACATATTGTTAAGGATACTTTCCCTTTAATGGAATATTTAAGTGATAGGTTTAAATATGTGACTTCTTTTAAAAAGCTCAACTTGATCTCCAGGTAAATGAAACAGACTCTGCCAGTGAGAGAAGATCAGAGTAGATAACAGTGTAAGACCTTCCAACCCCACAATCCCAGAGCACATTCCCATAAAGGACACTCCTCAGAAGCACATTATTCACGTAATTTTATGTCCAGTTAATCCAGTTTCCATGAGGTAACAGTGATGTGCTGGATCACACAGTGTTACATTATGCCCAAAAGACACAATCAGAACATGGTACAGCTTGTGAGGTTCCCCCTCCTCCCCCAAACATTCACATCACCCTGGACTAAACATGTAGTGCTTTCTCAGCTTTCCAGAAGCTCAGTAAATTCCATTTGCATCCTTTGGCTATTACAGTGATTTGCAGTAGAAGCCATGTAGTGATTTACAGTACAAGTGTGGATTTCTCCCCAGTGAGAGAAATCGTTTTTGTAGGCATTTAACACATTCATTAACCAAAAAAAAACACCACCACATGAGCACACAACGTAGAAGCACAGCTGGAACCCAGCTCAGGTGCAGTCTGCAGCCTGGGCTGGACACAGATTAGGAATTGGTCCACATGCCAAGTGCAAAGAGCATGGATTTAATGGGCAGGGGAAGGGCACAGGAGGTGCTGCTGAGGGGGTCTGGGACATCCACCCCCAGCTCCTTCAGCTCTGGGGGACACAGGATTAGCAGCAGTGCTCAGGTGGGGATGTGACCACACATCCTTCACTCAGAGTTATATTCTCAAGGTTAAAAACTCCCCAAAACCCCCCAGATGCAATGAAGCTGATAAACACAAGTGGCCAGGGGAGATCAAGTCGAGTGTAAATGTGTTCAGACTCCACCTCGTGTCACACAAGGCCACAACTAGTGGTGTAAATGCACAGAAGCTGCTGAATTGCAGAGTTTGGCTTTAAAAAGAAACCACCTCCCCTCCCAGCCTTCCTGGAGAGCTGGAGGTGACTCCAGGAACAAAAAAAGAAATCCCTTAAGCAGCTCATAGTGCTGTGAGTTCTCTTCTTAGTCTCAAGGTCTACACACACACTGACATAGATATAAAATACAGATCATACATGTATATATGTACAACACACATAGATAGAAAAAAACCCTGGAGCATCTTTTTTCTGTCTCCCTGAATAGCTTGGCCAGTTCCCTGCTGGGAAGGGAAAGGAAATCCTTAAGCTCATACTGCTGTGGGTTTTTTTTTCCTTAGTGTCAAGCTCCACACACACTCTGACATAGACATAAAATACATGCAGGATATGTGTTTTATATGTATAACATAAATAGATGTAAAAAACCTGGTACATCTTTTTCTGTTCTAAGGTGAGGCACCCTGAATAGCTTGGTTAAGTGGTCAGCTCCCTGCTGGAGAGGGAAAGGAAATCCTTAAAGCTCCTGCTGCTGTGGGGGTTTTTTTTCTTACTGTAGAGCTCCCCACTAAGATATAAAATACATTTCATACATGTATCTATATATAACATACATAGATATAAAAAACCCTGGTTCATATTTCTCTGTTCCAAGGTGAGGCACCCTGAATAGCTTGGCTAAGTGGTCAGATCCCTGCTGGGAAGGGAAAGGAAATCCTTAAGCCTGACACTGACACAGATATAAAATACATGTATGATATGTGTTTTATATGTATCACATAAATAGATATAAAAACCCCTGGTATATGTTTTGTAAGGTGAGGCACCCAGAGTAGCTTGGCTAAGTGGGAAGGGGAAAGGGGAGGTGCCCACGGGCAGAGAGCCAGAGAAACCCTTGATTTCCACCCCAGTCCTGCTGGGATGTGCCCCCTCCTGTCAGGGCAGGTCCAGCAGGCTGTGCTGGGCAAAGAGCTCCTGGGTGATGCCATAGACACTCTGGATGTAGGGAAGGGCCTCCCCCAGCATGTCCACAGCCTGCTCGGGGGGCCCCACGTTCATGACCTCCAGGAAGGCATCCCGGGAGGGCAGGGCACAGAAGGCCAGCGTGGCGGCCTTGCGGACCACCCAGGGGTGGTGTTTGGCCAGCGAGGCGTTGTAGGAGTCCGTGCAGATGGTGGAGGTCCGGGAATCCCTGTGGCCCGTGCGCAGCCCCTCCAGGAAGAGCTGCAGCCAGAGCAGGGCGCGGTGCAGCCGCAGCACCGTCCGGCACCCGGAGTCGGGGCGGCCCCGCAGCTCCGCCGGCCCCCGGGACAGCTCGAATTCCACCATGGACTGCAGGGACTCGTAGTGCTGCCCCTGCTCCCCCCGGCGGTGCCGCTCCATGATCTGCACCTTGGCAACGGCGTCCTTGGAGATGAAGCCGAAGACGGCGCCGAGGCTCTGCAGGAACCTGGGGGACCATGGAATTACGGAATGGTTTGGGATGGAAGGGACCTTAAAGAGCATCCATGGGCAGGGTTAGGGTAAGGTCACCTTCCACTATCCCAGGTGGCTCCAAAGCCCGTCCAACCTGGCCTTGGACACTTCCAGGGATCCAGGGGCAGCCACAGCTTCTCTGGGCAACCTGTGCCAGGAAGGAAGAATTCCTTCCCAATCTCCCATCCAACCCTGCCCTCTGGCAATGGGAAGCCATTTGCTGTTTCCTATCCCTCCATCCCTTGTCCCAAGTCCCTCTCCAGCTCTCCTGGAGCCCCTTTAGGCCCTGGAAGGGGCTCTCGGGTCTTCCTGGAGCCTTCTCTCCTCCAGGTGAACCCCCCCAGCCCCTCTGCTCTGGAGCCAGCCCTTGGAGCATCTCTGTGCCCTCCTCTGGACTCGCATCCTCCTTACCCCGGAGGCCGCAGGGCTGCGCACAGATATCCATCCCCAGAAACCACTTTTTTTCCCCGTGGGAGCTCCCTTCCTGCCCTAACACTGTAATTCTTTGACGTTCCCACCCGCCTCAAGGAGCAGCTGACCCGCCACTGACGCCCCGTGCGCTGTCACTCCCCTCTCCCGTCCAAAGTCGCTGTGCGCGGGGGGCACTCACCGGATGAGCCCCCACCAGCCGCTCAGGTAGGGCTCCAGCAGCACCTCCTGCCGCTCGGTCACGCACCCCCGGAAGGCGTCCAGAACCTCCCTGAGGCTGAACGCGCCCGCGGCCGCCATCGCCCCGCGCCGCCTCCTCCTCCTCCTTCCGCCCCCCTGGGGTGGCCAATCCGCGCGCGGTCCGACTCCGCGCTCTGCCAGCGAGCCAATCGAGTTACGATGCGTCACTGCGGCTCGGACAGGACCAATCAGCGTCTGTGGTGCGTGACAGCGGCGCGACAATCCACGCTGGGTGCGGCGCAGGGAACGCGCGCTGCCGGGGCGGTGGCGGCGCAGGCGCAGTGTGGCGGCGTCAGGGCAGAGGGCCGGGAGTGCGGCGGCCGCGGGGTTTGGGTGGGTTTGGGTGGTTTCTGCGTGGTTCTGTGTGGTTTTTGGTGAGTTTTGTGTGGTCTTGTACCATTATGTGTGTTTATGTGTGTGTGGGTTTGGTTTTGTGTGTTTCTGCCCGTGCTTGGGTTTGGTTTTGTGCGTTTGCATGTCTCTGTGTGTTTTTTGTGTGTTTCTGTGCGTGGGTTTGGTTTTGTGTGGTTTTCATGTGTTTATGTGTGAGTTTGTGTTCGGTTTTGTGTGTTTTGTGTGTCTCTGTGTGTGTTTTTTCCAACTCCCAGCGATGGGGATGGATATCGAACCTGGGCAGGGCCGAGTTTCTACAATTTGTTTATCATCTGACTCCTTTCCTGTCTCTTTTCCCCTTCTCCAGAAGAGAGTTTGGCCTCTGCCCGAGTGTTGTGCCAGATACTTTCCCCCTCTTGTGCCAAACAGTCGAAATGGCTCCTGCAAAACCGGCGAGATCTTCTCTTCCCGTGCCCCTCCCTGAGCAGCGTCTGGAGTGATTCCCTGTGCAGTTTGGGGTCTGGGCTCTGCTAAAATGCCTGAGATCAAAGTCACCCCCTTGGGTAAGTCCAGTCCAAAACCAACCTGAAACACAAACGCTGTGGGATTTAGAATTGAGGGTGAGGTGTGTCGGGTTGGCACAGAAAACTGGCCTTGGTGGCACCTGTAACATGTGGGACAGTTGTGGTTCTTGGCAGCTTCTTGTTTTCTCACTGCCCTCTGTGTGCCTTTCAAGCAAATAAGACTCTGAACAGTCATAATTCATTTGATTAGAGAATTAATTAACGTGTTCTGGTAAAGGCACCGTAGGATTGTACAGTGGAGGTAAAGCATTAGTTCACTTACTGTGGTAAAGAGCCACGGGAAGCAAATCTTTCTCTTTCCTTTCTTTTTTTAATCTGTTTTTATTGGTTGCACAGACACTGTTTCTGTGCTGAGAGGGAACAGGATGTGCTGGGCAGGGGAACTGCCTTATCCTGATGGATAATTTTTGGACTTGATGTGGACTTAATTAAAGCTTAATGAAGCTTCCACTGAGGGCAGAGCACCAGAGGGAACTGAGGTTCATGTTAATCCTTTCCAGATAAAGGATTATTTTGGTTTTACTCAAAACTGTAGCTTCAAGTTGCAGGAAGTTTGTGCAGACCTTTAAGTGCTTCTCTTTTGAAAGGATTGTAAACGTTCCCAGAGATGTTTTACTTGCCTTTTCCCTGTGCCCAGGGGCTGGGCAGGATGTGGGACGGAGCTGTATCCTCGTGTCCATCGCTGGGAAGAACGTGATGCTGGACTGTGGGATGCACATGGGCTACAACGATGATGTGAGTGCAGTGGGGAGCAGGAATGGGGTGAGGGGACGTGTCCTGGCCCTTCCCAGCAGGACTGTTCCACTCTGGTAATTTTTCCTTGAACGTTGCCTGGCTCATCTCCTGTGACACAGGGCTGTGTGTAGGCGTGTGTATGGAATCATGGAATATCTGAGCTTGGAAGGGACCCCCAAGGACCATCAGTCCAGCTCCTGGCCCTGAACAGACACCCCAACAGTCCTACCTTGTCCCTCAGAGTGTTGTCCAAACCCTCCTGGAGCTCTGGCAACTTTGGGGCTGTGCCCACTGCCCTGGGGAGCCTGTTCAGTGCCAGCCACCCTCTGGGGGAAGATTCTTCTTTACCCAAGGCCAGTTCCCTGTCTGTCCCCTGGCAGCTCTCCCCTCCTTTCCCCTCTGACTCTTTCTGCACATTCCCAGTGTTCCAAGGTCCCTCCCTCTGTTGTTTTGTTGGATCAGTGATGCAGCATTGCCTGGCTTTGTGTCCTGATGGATTCCCTGTTTTTCCATGTCCGCAGAGGCGCTTCCCTGACTTTTCCTACATCACCCAGAATGGGAGGCTGACTGACTTCCTGGACTGTGTGATCATCAGGTGAGGCAGCTCCTTCCCTGTCACAGGCCCAGTGGGAAATGGGAATGCTTTGTTATGCTGCCCCTTGCAACCCAAACACGTTCCAGGTCCCTCACTCATATTTTGACTGGTTACCCTGTGCCATGCAGAGCTTTAAAAATCAGAAGCAAGATGTGAGAGCACCAGCCAGGCTGAATTCCATGCAACACCTCCTTTATTCTTTGTGGGGGTTTTTTTTGCAGCCATTTCCACTTGGACCATTGTGGAGCGTTGCCCTATTTCAGTGAGATGGTGGGTTATGATGGGCCCATCTACATGACACACCCCACCAAGGCCATCTGCCCCATCCTCCTGGAGGACTACAGGAAAATAACTGTGGACAAGAAAGGGGAAACCAACTTCTTCACTTCCCAGATGATTAAAGATTGCATGAAAAAGGTGGTGGCTGTGCACCTTCACCAGACAGTGCAGGTAAAGGCTCAGTTCTGGGTACTTTTTGATCACACCAGGGGTTGTTGCAGAAGGCAACAGGCAGTTTTATTTGGAAATGCTGGCACTAATGGAGTGTTTGCCTGGTGGGGCAGGTGGATGAGGAGCTGGAGATCAAGGCATACTATGCAGGCCATGTCCTTGGAGCTGCCATGTTCCAGATCAAGGTTGGATGTGAGTCAGTTGTGTACACTGTGAGTATGCACAGATTTATACACATTTGTCTCTTACATAGACATTATATATAGATATTTATATATATATATATATGCACAGCAATATTTCTAGGTCACTACATCACCTCTTAATGGCCTGTCCTGTTGCCTTGAGAATATTAATGGGTTTCTCTTCTTCCATCAGGGTGATTATAACATGACACCAGACAGACACTTGGGGTGAGTATGGCTTGTAAATATTTCTGACAGGAAGATTCCAGCACAGATTGTTAATAGGGGCTTATCAGCTTTGATTCTTTCTTAGGAGACTGGAACATTTAATGATGGAAAGATAAATGCAATTTTCAATTGTGAGGGTGAACGGGGTTTACATTGATTCTGACAGATAGACCTTAATGTAATCTTCTTTTCATATTAATCTGTTCTGTGAATCTTAACTCATACTAATCTATTTTTAAGGCTGTGTAATAATTGGACTTCAGTGTTTGAACTGTTAGTTCATGGTGCCTTCTCCATGCTTTTAATTCCTACGAGAGTTCGAGTCACAAACTTTAACACTCATTTTATTTTTCCTAGCATATGTGAGAGATTTGTAGTACTCATGTTTCGCACAGGTAATAGACTGGATCAGTATTGCTTTTCAAGGTCTGTAGTGTCTGTTTTGAGCTGGGTTAATTTAAAGGAGCTGTGCCTGCAGAGAGGTTCCTCTGTGGTTAGAGGTTCCTCTATGATCTGATGCTGCCACAGAATTCGCAGTGACTTCAGGCAGGCCAAGGCACAGCCGTGCTCCTGTTTCCTGTCTGCACATGGGGAGGCAGTGATATTGAGAGCTGCAGGTCATTAATGCCAGCTCCTAATTGGATTTTCCTTCCATCCCCTTCCTCCAGGGCTGCCTGGATCGATAAGTGTCGCCCGGATCTGCTCATCAGCGAGTCCACCTACGCCACGACCATCCGAGACTCCAAACGCTGCAGGGAGAGAGACTTCCTCAAGAAAGTCCATGAGACTGTGGAAAGAGGAGGGAAGGTACAGTGGCCATCTCCACAAATAATGCCAGAATTGTTGCTCTCAACAATTTGGTTTCCTGTTACCCAGGAGAGAACAGTGTGTGCACAGTGGGGTCTCACCCAGGCTGGTAGCTGGGATAGTGGTAACTGTGACCCATAACTTCTTTATATGTGCTTTTCTTAGGTATTTCTTCAGTTTTATTTGTATTTCTTCAGTTTTATTTGTATTTCTTCAGCTTTATTTGTATTTCTTCAGCTTTATTCGTATTTCTTCAGTTTTATTTGTATTTCTTCAGTTTTATTTGTATTTCTTCAGTTTTATTTGTATTTCTTTAGTTTTGTTTATTTATTTTGTTTATTTATTTAGTTAGTCAGTTTTTGTTTTGTTTATTGTATCTTAGTTTTATTTATTTAGGTTTATGTGTGTGTGTGTGTTTGTGTGTGTTTGTGTTATGAAGTAGCAGTGGAAATGGAAAACTGCAAAGCTCCTTTGCAGAGCTTGAAACTTCTCATTTTATACAAAAGTAAAAATATAATTATCAGGAAAAAAAAAAACCTTTTAGAATCAGCAGGGTGGGCATTTCAGTCATTTTTATAGGTTGGGATGATAATAGCTGATGGAATAAAACTGATCCCACAGCCTTGCTTATTTTCAGGCACTACTTTCTTCCCAAGATGCAAGTAGTTTAATAAAGAAGACATTTCCATCCCACCCAGAGAGGTGCTGGTTGGGTGGCAGTGCCTTTCATTCATTCCAAACTGCACAACATGTTCCTGGGAAGTGAAAAGAGTATCAGAAAGTGAGAGGGAACTGAGGGACTTGTTCAGAAATAACACCTCTGCAGTGATTTGATGCTGTGTGGGTTTCACAGACACTAAATCCCATCTATTTTGCAGGTTCTTATCCCAGTTTTTGCCCTTGGACGTGCCCAGGAACTTTGCATTTTATTGGAAACTTTCTGGTGAGTGCAGTGTCTCTGTGCAGGTACCTCTTTGTCCTCCTCTGTGCTCCTGGCAGGTTTCTGGGGTCCTTCTGTGTCTGGTGAATATTTGTAAAGGTAGGAAGCTTCTGGACTTCCAGCCTGGATAGCCAGGATCCCACTTTGGCCCTCACAGCTCTGTGGGACACTTCTTTCCACAGGGAAAGGATGAACTTGAAGGCTCCAATCTACTTCTCCACGGGACTGACAGAGAAGGCCAACCATTATTACAAGCTCTTCATCACGTGGACTAACCAGAAAATCCGGAAAACCTTTGTGCAGAGGAACATGTTTGAGTTCAAACACATCAAAGCCTTCGACAGGGCCTTTGCAGACAACCCAGGGCCCATGGTAGGTGGGTGTTAGGGAGGGAACAGGGCAGAGTTGGGGGCTCAGGGAGCTGCTTTTAACCAGTCTGGGATCAACAGGCAGCCTAAGCCTCCTCTCCCCTGTTAATCCCACCTAAAACCCTTTTGTGGCCAAGCCATCTCTATAACTGTTAAAGATATTTCTGTCTTTATTTTAGTAAAAGTAAAATGCCCAGAGTAAATTAAAAACTTGCATCTCTGTATAATCTATAGATCTGATAGATCTGATCTGATAATCAGATACATCTGATAGATTCAGATCTGATTCACATCTGATGGATTCAAACTGAATCTGATAGAACCATCATGATTCAAACCATCATCTTTACAGTGTATTCTGTAAGTAACTCAGGTGACAGATCCTTTACAGCACAGTCTTGCATTGCTGGTTTTATTTCTGACTGGTTTATTAGTTATCATTATAAAACCATTCAGAGTTTTCAGCAGACACTGCTCACAGGTGTTTCCTAAAACAGCAGTTCAGCTCCTGTGAAAATTAGACAAGGTGGGGAAAAAAATAAAATAGCAAAAATCCCCATTTGATGGAGTGTCTGTAATGGGCGTGGGGGGATTTTCTGTGCAGATTTAGAACATTAATATATTATAAGTAATGGAAAAACCCTTTTCTGTGATGATTCACGGCATAATCTTTGAATTCCAGGTGGTGTTTGCAACCCCTGGAATGCTTCACGCAGGACAGTCCCTTCAGATCTTCAGGAAGTGGGCAGGGAATGAAAAGAATATGGTAAGAAACTGTTTCCTTGAGTGATGCTTTCTGTTGCTGTGCCAGTGGGCAGAGGTTGCAGGAGAGCTTTTCCTCAACCTCTGGGGTTTAAATGCCACGAGTTCTGTCAGACCCAGCCCGGGGCAGAGCTCACCCAAACTGTGCATTTGTGGCTGGTTTGGATGTTGAGAGCTGGGCCAGGCCCAGGGCAGGGGCAGTTGGGTGACATTCCTGGTTTTCCATCCCAGGTGATCATGCCTGGGTACTGCGTGCAGGGCACTGTGGGCCACAAGATCCTCAGCGGGCAGCGCAAGCTGGAGATGGAGGGCAGACAAATTGTAAGTTGGATTTTTCAATTCAAGGGAAGGGTCATTTGGGGGCAAATCCTTCAAAACTTAAGGTGGTAGTTACACACCATGGATTAGGCTGCACCCAACCCTGAAAATGCCTCAAAGTAATTCTTTTTCTTTTTGAACTTGGACTCATTTTTTTCCTCTTTGCCTTGGCAAGCATGTTGTCTTCTGCCATTAATAGGGTACATTTATAATGTTTAATAACAAAGCCCCATGAGTCAAATAGGTAAAAATGTTGCATTTTTAAGCAGATGTGGATAATAAAATACCACTTGTCCTTAAGTATTGATTTGTTTTGGCATTGGGGAATTTGAGGCCATAAGTTACTGAAAGATTTTCTTTAAGGCAATTTAGGTGTTCTCCTTCCTCCTTTAACTAGAGAGGAGGCTGGGTCTGTCCTGTGTGTGTTATACAAGCTGTAGTGAGCCAAAGCCATTCCCAATCCCCAAATCCCATGCTTTCTGCTCCTCCCCAGCTGGAAGTGAAGATGCAGGTGGAGTACATGTCCTTCAGTGCCCACGCAGATGCCAAGGGGATCATGCAGCTCATCCGCCAGGCTGAGCCTCGGAACGTGCTCCTGGTCCACGGGGAAGCCAAGAAAATGGAGTTCCTGAAGCAGAAAATAGAGCAGGAATTCCGTAGGTATCCCCTGGGTGTTGGTGCTGAGCAGGGAATGGCAGCAGAGCACTGAAGGTCACGTATTTAATCCACAGGCCCTCAGCAGGGTTAGGTCTGATGGAATTTACAGACACCCTCAAAAACTGATGCCTGTAACGTCTTAATTAACATGTTAACTAAGCCCAGTTAATTTTAACGGTCCTTTGGACTGGAAGTGAAGTGGTTTGGTTGTGGTGCAGCATTTCCTGCTGCCACAGGCCTGACAGGGGCTGCTCCCATTGCAGATGTCAGCTGTTACATGCCCGCCAACGGAGAGACCACCACCATCTTCACCAACCCCTGCATCCCCGTGGACATCTCCCTGGGCCTCCTCAAGAGAGAAGCAGCAATAGGTGACTCTTCCAACCACAAAATTCCCTCTTTCAGGCCCTGCTCCTGTGCTGGCAGGAGGCAGAATGCTGCAAATATAATAATGTTTAAAAACAAACTCAGGCACGCTGCCTTGTTTGCCACTTTGTTGTTCGTTCACTGTGGTAACAAAAAACTCACCTGTGCTTTTACCAGCTAGGTTTGGGAAAACTGGAGTTATTTTTATAAACTCAAGTTGAAAAAAAAAATAATGTAAACCCTCTCAAATCAGGATGTGGTCTGGGAAGAGAGGCAGTTGTTCTGTGTTGTAAACTAGACACGGTTTCTTATGTGTCAGGAGTTCTGATGATGGTTGAGCACCATGAATGCACTTAGCAGGAGAAAGGTGAAAAATTTTAGTGTCTGAACCTCATGAGGGCCTCAGAGCTCCATCTGTTGAGTCCTAGAGCAGCTGTTTAATGGGAAAATTCAGCACCTCATTGTTAACTGGTCTTTTCTTTCCCCTGGCCTTGGTTTAGGTCCTGTACCAGATGCCAAGAAGCCAAAGCTCATGCACGGCACGTTACTCATGAAGGATAACGTGAGTAAAAGTGTTCTTAAGCCTGTCTTGAGTCCTCTGAATGTTTTATAATTCACACACGAGTTCTGGGTGCACAAGGAGCCAAAATCAAGATTTAAGCAGTTCTGGTTTCTTACAAAGAAGGCGCCAGGGGAGGATTTCTTCCTCTGCGACCTCACGTTTGTATTCAAACACCATTCCCCTGCTAAAGAGGATAAAACCAGCTTCCAGAGGGCAACTTCAGTTTTGTTAAATGAAGGGCTTGTGTGATTATTTAGGTGGGCATTTTGCCACTGCCATCACCCCCTCATGCTCCCAGCAGTGAGATGGAAAAGGTGAACAAACGGCAACGCGCGATGGAAGCGTGCAGAACACACCCGAGAGCAGCTGCCCACAGAGGGGCAGTGCAACTGCAGAAAGCTCCAAGCAGTGGATTTTCATGGATTTATCCCTTCTCTCTGCAGAGTTTCAGGCTGGTTTCCCCCGAGCAGGCCCTGAAGGAGCTGGGCCTGGCAGAGCATCAGCTGCGCTTCACGTGCCGCGTCCACATCCAGGACCCGCGCAAGGAGCACGAGACGGTGCTTCGGGTCTACAACCACCTCAAGGGGTGAGGCCCTTCTTACCTCACAGTTGAATTTATCATTCCTAATCCAGGTAGCACAGGTGCCCCCTCCTTTGAGCTGACAACAGGAGAACTTACAGGCAGCTGGCGGGTCCCTGAGCAGGGCTTTGCTCTGATGAACTGGGGGTAGAACTGTCATGAAGGCCAGAAATAAATTCTGTAGGAAATCCTACACTATTATACAAGCAGCAGAATCACCAAGCTGTGGGTTATCCCTGTTCCCCCTTCTTTGGGAAGTGGGAGACTCCTTGGGGGGAGTAGGTGCTGGCTCAGCCACAGCGAAAAGGAGTAAACCACAGGCTGGGGTTTGGGGTGAAGATGCAGGGGTGACCCACCCTTCACCTGGGTGCATTTCCCTCTCAAATAAATCATTTTTTTCCTCTCTTACCAGGGTCCTGAAGGATTATTCCGTGCAGCATCTCCCTGATGGCTCTATAACCGTGGAGTCCATCCTTATCCAGGCCACAGCACACTCAGAGGATCAGGGAACCAAAGTCCTGCTCGTGTCCTGGACTTACCAGGTAGGAACACTCCAGGACTTCCTGCTCTGAACTCCTTTCAGTCCAAAACTGTCCTGGGCTGGAGGTGGCTGGAAGTGTTGAGCCTTCCTCCCTCTGGTTTGGAAGGAGTTTGACTGGGGGAGGAGCTGAGTTGCTGCCATTTTCTTCACCATTTTGGGTTTAGTACAAATGGCTTTACAGGAGCTCTCTGGGACCACTGAGCTGGAGTAATTACAGTTAATTACAATTAATTATTACAATTCTATGTTTTGAGGACACTGAGCTGTATCCCTACTGCCATGCAGAGTGTGGAGGTATTTTAAATTGTATTTCTTAGTTTTCTACTTGCTTGAAGCCTATGTGTAATCTTAACACTGTTTTATTAGATCTTCATTATGTTTTCTTCCTTTCAAAAGGACACTTTCTCAGGCTCTGTTATTAAATTCTTTCTTTACAGCAAAGAAGTGCCTTCTGGGGGCAAAGCAACACAGTCAATGGTTCTTTATTCCTTACTTTCAAGAAAAATGATGATTTTCCTCAAAAGAGACCCCTCAGGTCCAGCCACCTCCTTTGAGAAATGGGAGTTTTACACCAGTATTTGGGAGGAACACCCAGAAAGGCAGCTGTGGCTCTGTTTCCATTTTTGAACACAGCTAACATTAGATCCTGCAGGGTCCAAGAATTGTTTCAACCTATTTCTGGGTACCAGAGTTGAATTTACTGCCCCAGATGGGACAGGCAAGTAGAAGATTTTGCTTTCATCCCTTTCTCTTTCTCCTCTGTAGGATGAAGAGCTGGGCAGTTATCTCACCTCCCTCCTGAAGAAGGGCCTGCCCCAGAGCACATCCTGAGAGCAGGGCAGAGCACAGGGGGTTACAGAGATGGAGATTTTATTTTGTTTACCTTGCCAATGGGTTTTTCCTGGTTTGTTTTAATAAAAGAATTACAGTGTTTGTCCAGTTACTGCAGTGCCAGTGCCTGCCTGTCACCAGCACTGTGATCTTCCCCCTTGGAAACCCGTGCAGGGAGTTGGGACAACCTGTTTTTAAACAGTCCTGAGGAACAAGCTTTGAGTTGCTTACACAGTAAAGCAAAAGTCACTCAGAGTTCCTCCCCCCTGCAGCTCAGTGCCCTTAAAAATCTCAGCAGTGCTGAGTGAAACAATTAAAATGCAAAGGATAATGGAGGTAAAAGAATAAAGCCCTAAATGTGCTGATCATCAAGCTGCTAAACTTATTTAATTCTCCCTCCTTCCCTCAGGGACAGCTGAGAAGCCTCCAGGAAAGCTGCTCTCCTGCATGGAGCCTCTAATAACATTTTCTTCCTTTATGCAGGGCATAAAGATTGTGCTTAGTTGATAAGAACAGTCCCCCTCCAGTGCTGGGAGGATTTTCCATAGTCTGTAAATGGGACAAAAATAGCAATGGCTCATGAAAGGTGAAGGATTAATTTGTGCTAATGCTCCCTCTGAGCCTCCCCTGCCTCCACAGTGCTGGGGTTTGCACTTGGCTCCCCAAGCCCACACAGCACAGGAATCGTTTTCCTTGTTTTAGAAAAGTTTGAGCAGATTTTTCTCACCAGTATTTAAAATCTCCTCCAAGCTAAAAGCAAAACTGTGGCTGAATTTGGGCAGAAGCTGCACCATCCATGGTTGAGTAAAGAGAAATTAATAAACAGAGAAACACTGTCATTGATTCCCCCAAAGCCTTCTGCCACAATAATCCTGCTCTCTCCCTCCAGGCCCAGGGCAGTTCTTGTTCCAAGTCCAGCAGAACCTGGGCATGTGCCAGGTTACAACAGGAATTTTAGGCTGCATTTGGAAGCTAAAATACTGATTTAGCACATTGTCCTGTTAACCAAAGCCCCTGACAGTGTCCCTGCTGCTCTCAGCTACTCACAGCCCTGGTACCCGGAGCCCAAGAGCACACAGAGAGTTTTGGGGTGGCCTGGGGAAGGAGCAGAGCAGCGAGTCTCTGCATCTGTTACACCAAAAACCCTCATCCCTCTGAAGTAAACTCGGGTTGTCAGCCAGGCTTGTGGTTTTCTGGTGCCTCAGAGCACCCACAGATGAAAAATTCTCTCCACAGTCTCACGTTTCGCGGGGTGGAAAACTCAGCAGTTCTCAGAAGCCACATGGGTCTGTTAATACAAGAAAAAGGGGGTGAGAGGTCAGATGTTGTGTTTACAGCACAAAATGTGACTGAAAAAGAGAGAGCTTTGACATTTCAAGGGGACTGCACAGTGCAAAGAGCTGTGGCAGCTCCTCCAGGAACTGCAGAGAGGAGCTTGTTTACCACTGACTGATAAATACTGGGATCTGCTCCCTTCTAAACTTCCATTAATCCATGTCCAGCTTGAATCCAGGAAAGCCTGTCCTGGAATATTCCTCAGGAAGCCAAGTCAGGATGAGAAGCCCTTATTTGGCTGTGGAACGTGGGCTTTGAACCCAGGGAGAACACACCAGATCCCTCCAAAACAGGGGAAAAAAAAACCAAGCAGGGCTGCCCGAATCCACCTCTATCAATTAGGAGGCTGATTTCCTTCAGGTGACCCTTTCCTGGGCTGTGCGGCTTCCCAGAAAAGAGCCCTGTGGTCTGCCAAGGCCAAAGTTAAACAGAACAAGCTCAAAACATTGTGAACACAGCAGGTTTCAGCACGTTCTGGGAAGGTCTGTCTGAAGACAGAGCTCTCCCAGAGACTGATCAACACCCACAGCTGGTGGGCACTTCCTTCCACTGCTTTAACAGCCACCACACCAAAAACCAGTAGGTTTTACAACTTAGCTTGTAAAGAAACAGCTGGAAAGATCACCCCTGTACTTACTTGAAGCAAACCAGCTGGTTCCACCTCTGGGTTTTTTGCCCCCACGTCTCTGCTGGAGTTTATAATCACAGGAGGGCTCCCCGAAATTCCGGTCACAGATGGTGAACACCTTTTTAGACCTGAACCTGAGCCTGAGGTTGCAGTGGCACTGCTTGCTGGAAGAGCTGTGGTAGCAGAGGAGCGGGGTGAGGCAGCAGCTGAGGCTCACCAGGGCCAGGCTGACCCTCCTCATCCCGTGGATCAGGATGGAGAACGACTCGTCCTGGATGAGCTGGACCCTCCCCAAGAAGTGCAGCAGGTGGGTGAGGTGATAGGGGAGGAAGCACAGGGCACAGATGGCCAGGATGATGAAGATGGTGCTCAGGGCCTTCCTCCGGGACACGCCGCGCCTCACGCGGGAGATCCTGCAGGCCGCGAGCGGGAATCCCACCAGGATGAGGGAAAATGGCACCACCGACCCCAACAGCAAGGCCAGGACGCTGTGAGGGGCCTCTCGCCAGGTCCAGCTGCCCGTGGGGAAGCTCTCCAGGCAGGCCGTGGTGTTCCCCACGCCCCGCTGGTGGAGGGGGCCCGCGAGGACAAGCGGGACGGTGACGCCGAGGGCCACCACCCACAGGGCCGTGGCCACCAGCACGCAGTGGCCGGCCCTGAGCTGGATGTAGGCGAAGGGGTGCAGCACGGCCACGTAACGGTCCACGCAGAGGCAGGTGAAGAAGGCGATGCTGAGGTGGATGTGGACGTGGAACAGGGTCCCCGTGATCCCACAGGCAGCGGCCCCCAAGGTCCAGTTGCTCCCGTGCAGGTGGGAATGGATTTTGAAAGGCAGCACGCAGACGAACAGGGTGCCCAGCAGGGCCAGGTTGATCAGGTAAATGCAGGAGTGGGACGTGTGCCTCGCTCTGCAGGACAGCAGGGCCAGGGCCAGGGCGTTTCCCACCAGCCCCAGCACGAAGACGACGCTGTAGGTGACGGTGAACAAGGGATCCAGGGAATCTGCTCCCAACCAGAGCTCTGAGCTGCCGCTGGCAACTGTCTCGTTGGAGGCCCAGGAAGCACCTGCCATGGTTTCTGCTGGAGAGGAGGAGGACATCCAACATGGGCTGGGAGCCTCAATCCATCCCTTCCCTCAGGAGGTCCTGGAGTTTTAGTTCATCTCGGTGAGCGAGAGCTAAAGCTGCACCACAGATGTTCAGCCTGGTGAGGTCTGTGCTTCAGAGCTGCTCAGATGGAAAGCAGTGCCACTAGAAGGGAAAAAATAAATCATTTAAACCACCAGCATTTGAGTTTACACAGTAGACAGTATTTACTGGCACTAAAATCACCCCAAGGTGACAATAACAGAGCCAGCTGATGTTCGTGTACAAGGGATGAATTTACAGCACCCTAAACCTTCTCTGTGGGCAGAAAAGAAACCAAAGGGAGCCTAAAGGACTGGTTTATATGTTTGGAATATGGCAAAGAGGCACTGCAGAAGCAGGACTCCTCACCCAGGTCACTCATGTCACTCAGGCAACAAACTGCACTCCAACTGTGCTGCTCCCATCAAATAGAAAAGAAATCTGAGTAAGCAAACTAAACACAGCTTCTTGAGAAACTAAACTCAACCACAACATGCAAAAAAAGCTCCCAAAGTCGAGGCACTGAAAGCACAAAAGCTACAGAGGTCGTTGGGTACTTTCCAGAGGAAACTCTGAATTCACGTTTCCTCCCCACGCTTGTTTTTCTCACAAAGGCAAAGCCACCAGAGGTAGGTGGAACACGAGAAAGGCAGAAAAAAAGCAGGCAAGGTTTGCTTGCACGGGTCTGGCACCTCACAGCAGAGGGTTTGTAAACACGGGGGGGAAGTAATACCAAGTCAGGCATGACTTCAGGACTGGAAATGACCTTTATGTCAGAGTTTGGCAGATCAAGAGCCACTGAACACCCCCCTTGTGCAGGTTCAGAGTGTGGGGCTGCAGCTGGGGAGGGGTAAGACCTACAAAATCCTTACAGGGAGGGTGAAAGGAGACCAAGGAGCTCCTGCTTCTCACCAGACAAATCCCTCAAATCCCTCCCCACCCGAAACAGGATCCCATTTTACACCTTCCATTCTGAGAGTGGACAGATTTACTTATTTAAAAAACCATTTTAAAAGTATGGAGTCTGATCAAATCCCCACAACTGGTTTGTTTTGTGTTCAGGTGTTTGTTTGGTTTTTTTTGAGCCTCCTTTTCCTTCCAGACAAATAAAAAGCACCACTGAGCCTCTGTTTCTGTACAGAGTTATCTGATTTACAAGCACACAAAAGCATACACTGAAGTTCCCACTGGGTTTTGAGCTCATGAAATGATTAGAAATGTTCTCATGTAAAACCCAAGGTGTTTAAACTCTGGTCAGTTGTGAGGTTTTTCTGGTTTTAAAGCAACAATCAGACACACAGATCTCCCCATCCATGGGATGTCCAAATGGAATCAACTGAAAGGAACCAGTAATGGAACCATACAAAAAGTAAAAGAATGCTAAATAACCCTGATAATAAGTATTAATGATGGCCATAAAAAATATTTGGACTCATAAAGAAATTATCTATTAATGCTAAAAGAGCATATCCTTTAATTCAGTGCCTTTAGATTACTTTTAACAGCTGCTCTGGGATGTAAAAAGCAAAGCAAAAACCCCTCAGTAGTTCTTTGTTCCAACTGCAGAGTTTGCCAGGGAATCTACTCCTGAATTACTGCCTGGGCAGCTGACCCTGGGCTGCTCAGCCAGTGCATTTGATAACGAGGTTTTTATTGCCACCAGAAGTTTGGAAACACCTGCAGAAACCTCACTGACAGGTATTTTTGCACTGTGATGGTAAAAAGTGGTGGTGCCTGAGCCTGCAGCAGAATTTGGCCTGGTTAACACCCGAACAGTGCCAGCATTTAGTGGGTTTATGCCCTGTAAAGACTCACAGTAAATTTAGTCAGAAACAGAACTTACCAGAGCTCAGAGCAAAAGCTGCAGGGTGAGTTCAGTGACCTCTCCAAGGTCCTCAGAGCCACCAGGTCCCTGCTCAGCTCTTCTGTGGGGAGCTTTGACACCCCAGTGGTGAGTTCTGTCACGCTGCTCTGCAGAGAGAAACCACAGGAAGCCAAGACCTGTCACTCACATGCAAGACAGAGCCCCTGCCCCGGCAGGGAAGTGCCCCCCAGAGCTGGGCAGAGAGCACCAGGGGGTGCTTTCCTTCTCCCCAAACACCCACTGCATGAGGGAGGCACAAAACACCCACCCAAAGCCACCCCTGGGCCCCTCCAGTCATCCCATCCCATCCCATCCCATCCCATCCCATCCCATCCCATCCCATCCCTGCCTCTCTGGAATCAGGTACCCCTGCTCCAAAAATGGGCCTCCAAAATGGGCCAGATGCTGTTAAATTAAGAGAGCCACTACATGAGCAAAAGGATGCTCTGCTCTGCCCTCCAGCCTTTACAATACCAAAGGAAAAGGGAGTGAACTGAGCTGGATCCACAGAAAATTGGGTCTTTATCCATGGTCTGGGACAGAACAAGAATTTAGGAGAATTTAAAGTACCATTTAAAGTCATTGCCAACAGAACTTCTCTCTTACTAACCTGAAAAGGGAGAGGGGAAAACCTACAAGTGAAAAATACACTGTTTATCCACTCCCACTGCCCCTTGGAAGGGAGGAAGAGCAAAGGAATGCTGCCATTCCCTTCCAGGGAGGAAGAGCAAAGGAATGCTGCCATTCCCTTCCAGGAAAACCTCTGGCTGAAAAGCTTTGGACAAAGAGCTCTGGACAAGCCCCACTGCTGGTGCTGGCAAATCCCCTGCAGGCTGCTCAGCATCCCCAATTCCCTGTCCTGAGCCAGCCAGGATGGGCCAGGAAGCACAAACAGGTCCCACAAGAGCAACAGAGCAGCTCCAACTCTGCCCTTCCACAGTGCAGATCCAGGGAGACTTTGGGAATGAACCCCTGACAGAATTCCATGGCAAGGGAGAGGGCAGGCAGAAGGATCTCACTGTATTTTCCCTGTAACCTGACACTGGAACAGTCACTTTAGAACCAAAACAGACAGAGATTCTGGTGTCACTCACCAGAAAAACCCCCTCAATCTGTATTTATTGCCTGGGCAAGCAGGCAGGACCTGAGGGTAGGGGGGTTAAAAAAAAATGAAAGAAAAATATGATAAAGAAATGTATTTATATATATATAAATATAAAAAAATAAAATATATATATTCAAATAATATCATAAATATATTAAATATATTAATATAAACACATATATATAAATAATATATATTATTTAAATATATAATATATAAAATATAATAATCAATATATAAATGAATAATAAAAATAAAAAATTGATTAAAATATAATACATTAATATAAAAAATATTTTTAAATATTAAAAATATATATAAATTGTATAAATATATAATATATATTAAATATATATAATATAATATAAATAATTAATATATGAATATTTATATATTTTAAATATATATATATAAATATTAGAATACATATAATATATAAAAAATATTTTTTTAAATATATAAAAATATATAAATATAATATATAAAATATAAAAATATATAATATATAAAAATAAAATATATATTGTAAATATAAATCTATATATATAAATATATAATATATAAATATATAATAATATTCGTATATATATAAAAATATATATTATACATATATTTTTATAGTATTTAATAATATTATATATATATTATAACTATTTTTTAAAAAAATTATGCATATAGTAATATATAAAAATATATTTTAAATATATAAAATATATAAATATATAATATATAATATATAAAAATATATATTAATATATAAAATACTTATAATATAATATAAATATATAAATATATATTTAAATATAAATATATATTTATACATATAAATATATAAAAATACATAAAAAGAAAAATCTAGCTCTGTACTCTGATTCACAGGCCCTGAGGTCTCTGACAGACCCAGAACACTCTGCAGCACCAAAGAGAGGAGCAGAAGGTGACAAGAAGCACATCAGAGCCCAGCAGCAGCACGAGCCACCTCAGAGAAAGCCCAAAGGGCCATTTTGTGGTTCCCCTGACTCACCCCAGTCGCTGCTCCCCTGCTGGGACCATTAAAACCCTTTGAAGTGACCTCAGAGGGACTTTGGGCTGTACAGAAGTGCCTTTGTACCAGGGGACAGGAGGAAGTTCCTCTGCTGCAGCTCAGCAGTGATGGGGAGAGGAAACAGCAGCACTTTCAAAGGCTGGGGCTGTAAATCACTCATCAGGCAGCAACTGTTGGCCCTTGCCCTGCACAAAGGCAGGGCTGGGGAGAAGAGGAAATGCTCAGTTCTCCTCTGCTCTCAGCCTCCCTTCCTCCCACACACACCACAGGAGGAGAAAAACACCCCACCTACAAAAAAAACCAAGCCCCAACTCCTTCCTCCTCCTGAGACAGGCAGCAGAAGCCCAGAGGAAGGCAAAAAGAACGAGCAGTTATCTGAGGGCAGCTCTTCCCCTTCCCTTGGCAGCCTCAGAGGGCAAGAACAAATGATAGGAAGATGCTGCAGCCACAGTCAATGGTTTTTATTGAGACAAGGCTGTGTCCCCTGGCCAGGCTCCATCCCACAGCCACAGCAGTCCTTTCACACACAGCTCATCCCACAGGGCTCTATTCATCCTCCTGGGGCCACTGTCACGTCCAAATCTGAGAGGGGAGAGAGGGGAAAAAAAGGAAACATTGACTTAGGGGGAAAGATGGCAGAGAAACCACCTGAAAGCACTTAAAATTTGTGCTCTGCACTTCCCCCCGGGCTCTGGGAGGGAAGGAGGGGGACAAGGAAGAGGGAAAAATCTGCAAGTGAAAAACACACTTGTTTTTCCTCATCAGCTGCTGGGAACCCCTCTGTGTCTGACACCCTCCCTGGGACCTTCATGAGATGATCTCCAAGGTCCCTTCCAACCCAAACCATGCTGGGGGGGTGCCCACAGAGGCCTGACTCCCCAAAAACCAAAGCCATTCCCAGCATCCACCCACCTGCCTCGTTGTATTCCACGGATTTCAGGAAGAGCCCCGAGGGCGGGGCCATGATATTGGGAGGAAAAGCCAGGGCATCTTTGACCTCCAGCAGCTCCTTCACGTGGTGAGGTGCCAACCTCCCCATGCCAACTGCAACCAGAGCCCCCACCATCCTCCTGACCTGGGAAAACAGAGGCCACGGCTCAGAAGCTGCCCTGGAGAAACTCCAGAGCAGATGAGGAACTTCTGTCCAGACCCTTGTTTTAGGTGGCACTGAAGTACCTCAAGTCACAGCCCACCCAGGCTCATCCATCAGGGTCCAAGCCAGCCCTGGCTGCCCCTTGTGTACCTTTGGCATCACATAATCCCCGCCCAGGGGGCACTTCCAGTGCTCACTTTACCTCTTCAGAAAGTTCATCACCCCTTAAGAGTCCCTGAGCTCCCCCCAGCAGCCACAGCAACCCCAAAATCTGCAAGAAAAGCTGTTCTTTCCCCTTTTAGCAGGGATGGCAGGGGCTGCCTGGGTTGGGTGACACACTCAGCCTGCCTGCAACGTGCAGTGGAACCTTCTCAGTGCCCAAAGCTGGGTGGTGGGGAAGGCAAAAGAACCAGCAAAATCACCCCATTTCCTTTAAGTCCTTCCCTGCAACTAAAGACCTGCAACACAAGGATCTCCAGCCCCACAGCAGTGCCTTGGAGCAAGGCTTTGCTCTCCTCACACATGGGAAGGGAGCTGAGCAGGGGCTGCTTTCAGCTCCAGAAACAACAGCAGCCCCCACACAGGGTCTGTGGCAGGAAGCTCACGTGCCTGGTGGGGAGCTGAGCTCACAGGTTTCAACACACAAGCAACACTTTGCAGGTGGAGGATTATGCAGGGACTTTGTTTCTCTCTCAGAAAGCCAGAAAAGAGGGAGGAGGAAAAAAAAAAATATCACCCAAATAGGACATCCCACCAGCAAACTGGTATTTCACACACCTCTGCTTGTCACAGCTTCCCTTCCCTCCCTCTACACCCAGCAATTCCAGACCTGGTGGGTTTGCAGAGATTTCACACCTCAGTGCTCACCTCCTGCACAAACAGCCCTCACACCTCAGCATCCTCCTGGCTGAGAAAATTCCTCCTGTATCCCCAGGAGGGCCAAGATTTGGAGCTGCCAGTGCCACCTGCACACCAAATGCTGCCTCTCCATCCCTGGTTCTCCATCCCTGGTTCTCCATCTCTAATTCTCCATCCCTCATTCTCCATCTCTAATGCTCCATCCCTCATTCTCCACCCCTAATTCTCCATCCCTGGTTCTCCATCCCTAATTCTCCATCCCTAATTCTCCATCCCTGGTTCTCCATCCTTAATTCTCCCTGTGTGGTGGCTGCAAACATCAGTTATTTGGACTAAACAAACACTAATTCCCTGGATGCCCTTTCAGAGCTCTCCAAACCCTTCCCTGCAGTGCTGGGATGAATCACTGCTCGGAGTTTCTGATCCACTGGCATTTACTAAAGAATAAACCAAACCCCACTAAGGTCATGTTTATCCCTGGTAAGGAGGAAGGTCCAACAAGCCAAGATATATTTATCCAGAGGCAAGTGCTGGCTCTCCTTGTGTGCTCTGATCTTGGAGTGCCCAGAGCCTGCCTGCAGGATCCTCCACATCTGTTATTTTATCCACCCTCACTAGAGGTCATTGCATGCCACGACTTCAGTTGTGATGTCTCCACACTCAGGAGTCAGCTGGAAAAAACCCCACACACTAATGGTCCACATCCTGAACAGCCACGTGTTTGGTGTCTTCCCCCTTCTGCAGGGCATTCAGGAAAAAAAAAATATATAAAAAAAATAAAGGTTTTGGGGTGGTTTTTAATAATGAAACCATCCAGATTTCAGTATTTATAGACCCCATATGAGTGAGAGCAGAGGTTCACCTCAGCCTGGTCTCCTCTTTATGATGGAGGGCAGAAGCAGATGCATTTTCTCCTTGTCACCAGAGCACCTGAGGGAGCAGATCCCTGCTGGGTATCAAGCCCTTCCCAAGCACGTTGTTGTTCTTCCCCTGCTCCCATCCAGACACCTCCTGCCACAGCTCCCAGAGCTGTTGCTTGGCACAGGATAAAAAACAAACTGGGTTTGTCAAAACAGGATAAAAAATAGCTGCTTGCTGTTCCCACAAAACACCCCCTCTCCTCCAAAAAAAAAAAACAAGCCCTCTCCTGCCTGTTCTCTACCTCCAGAGTGTGACCAAGGGCTGGGGAGGCAGAGTGAGAGCAGCTCTTCCCTAACGAGGTGATGCCTGAAGTTGGGAAGAGAGAGTCTCCCCTGAGGATCCCAGCAAACCCCCAGGGGAGTTATTTCAAAGGAATAACTGCAGTTGTGCTGCAGAGCTCAGTCAGGCCTTCCCACTGAGAGTCACTTCCCGCTCCAAAGCCAGGGACTAAAATTCCAGGCAGGCTTTGCCGGGCCCAGCGCCATCCAGCAGAGCAGGAACACATGTCTGCTGGGTTTTACCACCCCACTGCAGGGACAAGGACTGTGGAGAACAAAACCTTCCACCCTCCCACACGAGTTTGTGAGGCTGGACAATCATTTTAGGCATGAACCAAAGAGATCCTGCTTCTAATGGATCAAAGGGGACAGATCCTTGACCTCACTGCTGCCCCGGGGTCCCTGTGAGTGTCACACAGCTGGAACAGCAGCTCTGCAAGAGATGGAGCCACACAGGGGTGGAACTTTGCTAAAACAATCCATATTTATAGAGGCAGCAACACTCTGGTTCTTGGGAGACAAAGTGTTTGCTGGACACGGCCCCAAACCTACCTGTCGGTAAAGAAACGACCTGCCCCTGATCTTCACCTCCCAGAACTCCAGAGCCCTAAAGAAAGCCAAAAAAAAAAAAATAAAGAAAAAGGCATTTAAACATCACATTTCAAATGGTTCTTTCACCCACAGATGAAGTAAATGTCAAAGATGAACGTGAGGACAGCGAGGCAGCTGCACTGCCCCCAGTTTGGAAGCCCAGGCTGCTCAGACACAGAAGTTTTCTGGCATGAAACAATTCCTACCTGCTTGGCACATTCCTGGTTTTATGACCTTCCTGCTGCCTTAAGTGTAACCTTCCTGTCCTAAGTAGAACCCCTGAAATAAAAGGGAAAAGGGCAACCCCAAACCGAGGTGCACCTGAGCAGCAGCCAAGGCACTGCTGGGCTGAGGGATTCAGCCTGGATATTCCCTGGAGAAAGGGAGAAACCACCAGTCATAGCAAAAAAACCACCATTCCTTCAGAGGTGGCTTGAGGGAATCACGTGCTCCTGCTTCCAGGAATTGCAGGATGGATTCCAACCCTCAGCAGTGCCCACCGTGGCATCCACGTGCCACTGGAAAGGTCAGGAGCCAGGAGATGGGCCTGAGGGATCTGGCTGGAGCAGGAGAACAGGCAGTGGCAGACAAAGAAACACTTCCAGAGCGGGAATGGGAATATTTGGGGATGGATGGAGCAAATGTGTTCATACAAACATCATTTTTCCAGGAATTTTTATGGTAGCAACCAACATTCCCTATAGGAACTCTCCTGAGGGTAACCACTCCAACACTTCACTGGCACCTGTTAAACCTTTCACAAGCTGTTTTCTAACTATTTTTGCATTTTTCTAACTAATTTTTTGCATTTTTCTAACTTTTTTTGCATTTTTCCAAACCATTTTTGCATTTTTCTAACTCCTTTTGGACTGCATTCAGTCTGTCACAGAGACCCACAGCTTTTGTCTCCAAATCAGAAAGCTCCTGGTTGTGGTCATCACTGCCAAAGGATTCCAAGGGAGTTAAATGCCATTATGCTCCTCAAAGCCATTCCTTTTCAGCCTGAACATCCATTAAACCAATTAATATTGACACGTTATAAAAATGACTCACTGTAAAACCCCAAGTTTGGCTGCATGTGTCACCCAAACCAAAAATATTCCATCAGGAGCTGGTTTGATGCTTTGCAGAGCAGTTTTTGGGTTTGTTTTCTCTCCCTCTCGAGCTGTTTTTGGCCTCCTGTGGGATGGGTTCCTG
This sequence comes from Manacus vitellinus, assembly GCF_001715985.3. NCBI lineage: Eukaryota > Metazoa > Chordata > Aves > Passeriformes > Pipridae > Manacus > Manacus vitellinus. The sequence goes on along the minus strand of NW_021940578.1, from coordinate 5,844,419 downwards.
CAGCAAGTTATGCAAAGAACGGCAATTTCCGTGTTTTACGTTAAAACTGGAGACATAAAATATGTTTTAAATCTCAGACATCAGTCCAGTGATAATAGCAGGGCTGGATTTGAGGTCCATTTGGTGATCTTGAGAGACTCTTAAAGGTTATTTTCAGGTGAGCTCAGGACTCTGCTACTTCCAGGGCTCATCCTAAAGGACAAAAATGGAATTTGAGACAGACAAATTTTGCTTTCAAGCTGAAACACAACAGTGAGAGAAGCCAGCAGGAAAGCAGTCACATTCAGATGATGAATATCCATGATCTTTCTGGGAAAAAACTTGAGTTTCTGCTCAAGAGAGAATGCATTCAGCCACTTCATTTCAATACTTGCAAGACCTGGCCCTGAGAGAACCTGATACTCAACTATCTGTTGTTTATGTAATGACTGAGGAATACTGGATTTCAGCACCATCCCCTGGGAAGGCAGGAGGAGTTGGTGGTGTGAACTGAGGGGATCTGCACAACCACAGCACTCACCCAGGTGTTGGGTGGGTTTTGCCCTAAATTTCCAGCCTTTAGGCAAAGCCAGGACGGCAGCAGGGGAGGAGGGAAAAATAAAAAAGAAGTCTAATCCCTTGGCAGAGCTGGTTTTTAGCAACCAAAATGAGTGTACAGAGCTGGTTTGTAGCAACCAAAATGAGTGTAAAGTGCTGGAAGCACCTCACAGGAACTGCTCCCTGCCAGATTCCAGCCACCAGTTCAGAACATCCAGCCTTTCATGGACAAACAACTGGACCAGTTTCCCTTGCCCTCATTCCTGCACATCTTTCTCCCTGAGGACTGCTTACCTATTAGCCTGAAGGGCTCTTCCTGGACTGATTGAGGGAGAGGCTCAGAGGGACTGATAGAAGTGTGTAATATTGTATATATAGTTGCTTTTAGCTTGTACAGTATTTATTTTGTATAGTAATAAATGTATAATAAATGTATGTACTTCCCCTTCCCTTTACAGAGGTGTCTGCCTGAAAGCTTCCCTTTGGTGTCGAGATAAAATTGTGGGAAGGGGTGGGGGAAGCCTGGAAATTGGATTTTGGATTTTTTTGTGGTGGTTTAAACCAGCACATTTTTGGGGAGGAGAGGGAAAGACACGGCCCTTTCCAGGGTGTCACTCAGCAGAGCCCCGGCACAGGATCAGTCCCCAAAACAGGGCTGGGAGCAGCTTTTCAGCTCAGAAAAGACTTTTGGTGGGTCTCTGGGCTCTCACCTGTGCTCGTAGTGGTGGGCCAGGAAGCCAGTTGAAGGCTGGATGTCCAGCTGGAAGATGGTCCTGACCGGAGACGTGAATTCTGCCTCGGAGTGGAGGGAGCGGAAGGTGCTGAAGTCGTGGGTTCCCAGCAGGAATTGTGCTGCCTCCTGCATGGCAGGGACGTTCAGGGGGCTGGAATTAAACACACACAGCCAAGGGAAAGGAGCATCAGGTGGGACCAGAATGTTAGAGGGGGTCAAAGGCCAGCGAATCCACGAAACTTGGCACAGATTTCACCTCGCGGCACCGCAGAAACATTTTGATGGAGTCTGTCTTGCAACAGCCCAAACCACAAACCAAAATGCCAAATGACCTGAGCTCTGAAGGTATTCAAAGCCCCAGCTTTGGAGGGTTGGCAGGCACAGGCTTTTACCCAAACCTTTATCCTGCTCTGCTTCTTGGAACAGTTCAAACTCAAGTAACTCCATCCGAATTGCTGGAGAGACAAGGCAGGGCAAAGAGAACCTGGTGGGTCCCTTCCAACTCGGAATATTCTGTGAAGCAAAATGCTTTGCAGTCTCTGGATCTTATAAACTGAAAAAGATGCTGCCAGGTTAAAAAAAAAATAAAATAAAATCAAGGTTTTAAGGTTTGCCAAGTTAGGAAGCAACAGGAATGGAATGAGGGAGCAAACGGGCAGGGATGAAACCAAGGTGGGGATGCAGAAGAAAAGGCCAAGGGTAAAACTCAGATCCTCAAGTGTCACTCAGATTTCTTCATCTGAAGTGTTTAGGTCTGTTCAAAATGGTCTCAAGCATGAGAATTTGGACAGATTTCCTGATGTATTTGCTGAGCAGATGCTTATTTTTATTGTATTAAGAAAAGCCTCAGCGAGTACACATGAGCCTGGCTTAGGTTTTCCAGATCTTACCAGAAGTCAAAATGTTTCTGAACAAAACAAACAAAAAACAAACAACAAAAAAATCAAGATGAGATTTTCCAGCATCATTAAATTTTTTTCACTGTGTTCAAGAAGAATAACCAAGAGCTTCTCCAGTACTGGTAGCCCAAATATCCCACCTTTTAGTAAGAACCTACTTCCATTCAGAATTTCTGATCTGCTCAGTCTTTCCTTTACGTGGTGCTGCCATTTGAGAAAATTAATTGCAGTGCCTGGACTTGGTTAAATGCTGTTTCACAAAGCACATTGTGCACACAACATCTAATTCTGCACTTTCCTATTTATTTTTCCCTTCCACAGCAGTTGGAAAGTCAGCAGTTTAATGTTAGGGCAATGTCATCTTCATTCCTCTCCTAAGGCAGCTGGAATTACATTTTTTCCCATTACCCACAACTGTTACCCCCAATAGTGCTGATGAAAAGACCACAACTGGCTACAAACCTGTTTTTTTACAATGCCTAAGAAAACTCCAGGTTTCTTGAACGTGTGTTTATCTCAGTACAACATAAACTAAAGGAACAATAACAAATCATCTTCTGGGCTTTGTTTGCTTTTTTTTCCTCACCCACTGTTTATCATGCCCTCAGATTTTGTATTTTTCTTTAAGGGCAGTGAATTTGTTTTTCTTCCCCTGCGTACACACAAGCACTGATTTGTTATGACTGGGTGGTTACTGCAAGAACACAAGTGAACACTGAGCTTGATACCCTGATTTATTATTGTAGGGTTGCTCAGAGCCACTGAGGGGTTGCTCAAACGCTCAGGGAATGAGAGAGGAGATTTAGAGAAATAGGGGAAAATAAATAATGAAAGAATTTTCGGCCTGCACGTAAAAAGTCACACCTCAAACTCTGGGAGCTGCTGGGTGAAGCATTTCTGCCACTCTGCATCACACCAGAGCCCTGCTCCTTCAGGCTGGGCAAACTGGGAAGGTCAGCTGAGGAAATGCTCATCCCTCCCACGGGCAGGGACACACAAAATCCCTTCCCCAGAGCCAGGGAGTGTCTCAGCAGTGCTGGGAGTGCTCAGGTGACAGGGACACCCAAAGGAGCTGGGGGGTTCAGGGCTCAGGGAACACAACCTGGGGCATTTCCCTGTGGAAATCCTGTCAGTACAAACAGGGAACGAGGTCTCACCCGTGGAAATTGGCCCCCAAAAGCCTTTCACAGAATCACAGAATTATTTGGGTTGGGAAAGCCCTCCCAGACTCTCGAGTCCAACAAGACCCCCACCTTGTCCCCCAGCCCAGAGCACTGAGTGCCACATCCAGCCCTTCCCTGGACACCTCCAGGGGTGGGGACTCCAAACCTCCCTGGGCAGCCCCTTCCAGTGCCTGACCACCCTTTCCATGAGGAAATTTTTCCCTGATGTCCAACCTGACCCTCCCCTGGCACAGTTTGAGGCCGTTCCCTCTCATCCCATCCCTTGTTCCCTGGCAGCAGAGCCCGACCCCTGCCAGCTCTCCCCTCCTGTCAGGGAATTGTGGAGAGCCAGAAGGTCCCCCCTGAGCCTTCTTTTCTCCAGGTTGAGCCCCCCCAGCTCCCTCAGCTGCTCCTCATGGGACTCTTCCTTTCTTCCCAGAGTGTTCTGAGGTGGGATATTCCATGGCAGGCACTCACCCTCCGGCAGGAGCCCAGCACAGATCCCGCTCAAACACAGGCACCTGGGAATGGTGGGCACAGCCCAGCAACAGCCTGTAAATGTAGGTCCTGGACAGGGCAGAGAACCGGGCATGGAAGGTGCTGGGCACTCGGTGGGCACTCAGGATGCTGCAGGGACAGAGAGGGACAGAAAGGTCAGGTATTAATTCAAGAGCTTTTGTGTGGTCGCCACGTAGATGGGAACTTAAAAATCACCCAGTTCCACCCAGGGACACCTTCCACTGTCCCAGGTTGCTCTAACCTGGCCTTGGACACTTCCAGGGATGGGGCAGCCACAGCTTCTCTGGGCAACCTGTGCCAGGGCCTCCCCACCCTCACAGGGAAGGATTTCTTCCTAATATCTAATCTACACCTACTGTCTGTGACCTCCTCTGAACCCACTCCCCCTTGTCCTGTCGCTGCAGTCCTGGTGAAATCTCATTTTCCTGACAGCCAGTGACCAGGGACTTGCACCTGAAGGCTGCCACAGGCATCTCTTAACTAAAAGAAGGCAGAAGAGCCTTTTGGCATCAGACACACTGACTTTGGGTCATCCCTCAACACGTTTTGGGGACGCTCACACCATCACAAGAGGCTGAGACTGATCTGTTGAGAAATGGCAGCCAACAGACAGAGTGTGATTTGTGTTTGCAGAGTGGAACCAACCACCTCCCCCAGCCCACCAAACTGCCCCTCACCTCTGGCTGAGGGCACACACGAGCTCCTGGCAGCACCTCCAGGTGAGGAGCACACCTTACAGCACCTCACCCTCCTGCTCCTGCAGACCTGGGAGCCCAAACTGAGCGGGAACGACCCCCCAAAAACAGCAACAGCAACAACAGACACCTCTGTGCTCACTCCCAAGGGCAGCTCAGAGCAGATGGAGACAGCTGTAAGTAGGTCACCCCCCTGCCACCTCCCCCTCCAAGACACAGCAATGAAAGTAAAGGTGAATCCCCCCGTCCCCGAGGTGGAGTCTGACTGAAAGCAGCAGAATGACCCCTCTCACTTCACAGGAACATCTCCAAAGGCCCTTTTCTGCACTTGTCTCCTCATCTCCCACTGGCTCCAGGCAGCTGACTCAAGAAGGAGCTTTCCAGGCAGTTGAACTTCCCTTCCATAAGGGAAGTTTTTTTTCCTTCCATAAGGGAGGTTTTTTTTCTTCCATAAGGGAGGTTTTTTTTGTTCCCTAAGCAGCAGGGAGGAATTGTGTTTCCCCAGGCCAATGCCACCACACACAGGCAGGAGGGAGGGCACAGGGGCTGCCAGAGAAAAACTCCCTTCTCCCCTGGCAAGGGAGAAAACAGAGCTTCCCTGTGTCTCTGCACCTCCCCCAAAGAGTTATCCCAGCAGCTTTTGCTGGATTTGACTCTCCCCCATCCCAGAGCAGTGGCTCCTTCCCATTCTGCAGGGAGCAAAGAGTCCCTGGGACACATCAGCACCTCCCTGCAGGTGTTCCTTTGCAAGATGCCTCTCCTTAGAGGGTAGTTTTTTTCTCCTCCTGTTTGCCCTTCTGCCTTTGGAATTTGGCAGAGGGAGGAGAAGGGACACAGACAGGGTCAAAAAAAAAATAGGATACCATTTGGGAGCACGTAACAGTCAAATCTATTTATTTACTTTAAAAAGGTTGGTGCTTGGGGGATTTTTGCCAGCTCAAGTGCCTCTGGCTCACAGCCCTTCACTGCAAAGGCTCAGACCACAGAAGAAGAAATTAAAGCTGAGCCACAGGCCTCCACAAAGATTTGCAATAACAAGCCCAGGAGATTCCTTCACTGCTGTAAACCATCAGGAGAAATGCAAACTACATCCTCCAGGCCTGCAGTGGAGCCTGAACCCAGGACCTCCAGCCTCTTCTAAACACAATAATAAAATTATTACACTTATTTTCCTCTGCCTACATGCCTCCACAAGCATATCATCTATCCTGAGCTTCTCTTGTTAACACTTTGGTGATTTTTATTAAATAACCATCCTTTTAGGGTGATTCTTTCAGAGCAACCTATTTATGCTCACATAATTCTTCAAGTCAGGCATCCTTTCCTGCCTCTCCAACCAGATGCAATTGCTGCCAGAGATTCCTTCCAGCTAGGAATATTCCAGCAGCTACAATTTCAGGCCCTGTTCAGATCCCATTTTTTTTGAAACAATGGTAAATAAAAACTCATGGCATTCTTCACCTTTCCAACAGAGCCTGAATTTCAGAGGAGGTCAAAGGGAAAAAAAAAAAAAGCCCAAAGACGTGTAACTGGAAATGACAATGTATTAGACAAAGAAGTCCCCCAGAAGCACATCCTGCTCTCCCCACTGACAGCAGAACCCCAAAGCCAATTTGCAGGAGGTGGGAGGAATCTGTCTTGTCACTCAGACAACTTTCACTGTGTGCTTACAAAACCAAACCAGAAACAGGAGGTGCGAGTCTACTCCTGGCATTTAAGAGACAGCAAAGTCCTCCTAAAATTACCCCATCTCTGAAACACACTCTGATCTTCGAGGACAAGACCCTTTCCCATATGTTTTTGCAAGCTTAAAAGGCAGATCAGTCCACAGAGGAGACCCAGCACCCCACAAAGGAGGTTATTGTGGCTGATGGAACAGTCAGCCCGCTTGGAATCTCGTTTCCCTTCCAAGCTCCACCACCAACAATGTGTTCTCACAAAGATCCCTCTCTCCATCACCCCCTGCTTGCAGACCACATGAAAGTTTGGAAGTTCTCTCTTGGGCAGGAGGAGAGAATTCTTCTTGGCAGAGCAGGATTTGCAGAGGGAGGGGGTGGGTGCTGAGCACACGTGGGCTCATGCCCAGCACCGGCTCCTTAATGGGAAGCAGAAGAACCATTTTGGAAAGGTTGAGCCCCAGGGAGAAGGAAAAAACTTCCTGATTAACTCAGACTGGCTGAGCAGGGCTGGGGTGTATTTATCAGAAGGCATCACCTCCTGAAAGCTGTCAGATCTCAGGGTGAGACAAAGAACTTCTGTGAGATCCCACTGCTCCTTCCTTTTGGAGATGGTCTCTGGTTTAAACCTTCTTCAGCAGCAATCCTGGTTGCTCTTAGGACAAGCCTAACTATAACTATGGGTCTGTGTGACTTCCAGCAGGGTCACAACAGCACTTTTAGCTCTCTAGGACAACTTACTCCATTAAATCTCAACATCTCTCGCAGTTACAGCCCCAAATTCAGGGAAGAGAGCAAATTCAGCCCCAAATTCAGGGAAGAGAGCAAATTCAGCCCCAAATTCAGGGAAGAGAGCAAATTCAGCCCCAAATTCAGAGAAGAGAGCAAATTCAGCCCCAAATTCAGGGAAGAGAGCAAATTCAGCCCCAAATTCAGGGAAGAGAGCAAATTCAGCCCCAAATTCAGGGAAGAGAGACTGAGATTCAGTGGCTGGGGATGCTCAGAACAGACTGATCATTACAGACAGACTCCCTGGCTGTAAAATCAGAGAGTTTTGCTCCCAAATTGCTCTAGTCTTTTAAGGAAGGAAACCAAAACCATGACCTACTTCACGTTCCCTGTTACTGCTAAAACATCCAGAAAGGTTTTGACTTACAGGGAGCACCGAGTCTGACCTAGTTTTCAGTCTGAGCAAAAATTAACAACCCAAAACCCCTGCACAAGTCAAATTCTATTTCACAATATTATTTTTAATTCTGGAAAGAGACCATCTCCAGCCCCACCCCGGAGCAGCTGCTTGAGGCTCTTTGCACATATGTCAGGGAAGGTGAAAGCTGTCAAGGGACAGGAACTCCCAGTCAGCTTGAGAGAGAGAGATTTGCCTCGTGGCCTCTCACTGAGGAGGGAACTGAGCTGCTCCTTTCAGAGGAACTGGATTTGTAAGTGCAGAGCTGTCAGTCCTTTATGACCATGCTAATATTCCACCTCAGGTTTTTGGGGTGCAGGACCTGACTTGTTCCTGGGTGGCTGTCCCTGGGCTGTGGGGTAAGAGCAGTGGAAACAGGATTGGCTTTTCCTTCAGGTGCCCCCTGTGAAACCTTTGCCTTAACACTCCACCAAACCTGCAAACTGCCAAAACACATTTTTGCAAATAAGGTACAGGGGGAGGGAAAAATTCCCTGATGGGTTTCTGGGGGCTGACAATCATGGGTTTCTAGCCTGAGCCACACTCTGTATGGAGCTCAAGCAGCATAAGAGCCATCTAACTCCTCATCTAACCCCGACCCTTAGGCTGAGCTCACCTGCTCAGACACAGCACAGGAGGGTTTCATGGAGGGGCAGCAACACCTGAGCTAACATGGACAGTCAGGATCAAAGGGAAAAGGCAGGGTGGCCTTATGCTGTTCCTAAAACTGTCTGGGGACTGCCAGAGGAACTGCAAACACCAGGGGAAATGGTCAGATAAAGCACCACAACAAACAGCCACTAACAGGAACTATGTGTCTGTAGATATGAGGCGCTCACAGCGCCTTCCTGCCCTCTTTCCTGAGCTCAGATTCCATGGATTTCACTTCCTCTTCCCCTTCACCCTCTGATGGCTCCCCTGGTGCTCGTTCTGAGGTGAAAGAATGCAGCTGGCTGAGACAGCTGCTGCAGCTCCTGCTCCAGCTGAGATCCCAAAGAGGGAAGGTCCCCCACTGTATTCCAACAATGCAAAGCATCACTGACACACAGCTCCAGAAATGCTGCAGGAGACACTGGGAAACCCAGTCCTGAGGCCAGGAGAGCTACAGGCACCAAACTCCTCTTTGGTACAGACCTACAGAAGGTGCACAAGTGGGAACCCAGTCACAACAGACCTTCCCACGGCAGCAAGTGCCAAGCCAACAGTGTCACACACACACACACCCCCATGACCATCAGCACAGGCTGGAATTTGTTCCCTGGAGTCACTGTGCCCTCTGGACATGCCACAGCAGAGTCCCTCCACCTTGCATCACACAGCACGTGGGCTTGGGAACAGCCACTGGACCAAAAGGTCCACTGCAGCCCCTCCCTGAGTCTGGAGAAGCTGTGCCAGGGGCTGCTGAACTTCACAGCACTTGCACCCATGAAAGAACCTCCTGGGAAAAGGGTAAAGCCATCACCCACCTCCCTCAGAGCCCAACCCATCTGAGCAACCTGCCCATTCAGAGCTGGATTTGTGGCCCTGGAGAACCAGAATCCTCCCTTGCAAAACCAAGAATGATGTCAGGCCCCAAATCCCAGGCTTTGCTCTGTCAGCATTTGGGGCAGCACAAAGGAGAGATTAGGAAATAAAGCAGCCTGGGTGGAGCAGGCAGGGGGAGTGGAGCTTTCCCAGTTCTCACAACAATCCCCTCCCTGGGGTGGGCAGGGGGTGCTTTCATGTCCCAAGCCCTTGGTCTGCCATGGGGACTTTGCTCCCATAATCTTCCTTTATGTCCATGTCACCAGACATCAGGAGGGTGACAGTCCCATGAAATGGAGAACCTGAGGCCTTGGAGTAATCACCAACTGGCACCCCGTGCCCAAATTCTTTTGCTCACCTCAACACCTCCTATAAACTACCCCCCTTCAACACCTCCTATAAACTACTCCCCTTCTTGCACAACACTGAAGTGCTCTGACCCTCTCCACCTGTGCCCTGAAGAGTTTTTACTTATGCAAATAAGACAAAGTAACACAGGACAGAACAGAGCAGAGCAAAGCAGCTGCTGGCAAATGATATCTTGATTCTATGACACGGCACACATTTGGCTTTTAGGCTAAAAATCAAAATGTTTCATTCAGTTTGCACTTTAAGCACGAAAAGTTAAAAGTTCTTCATGTCTGGGGAAGAACCAGAAGTGACACCTGACAGAGAACACGCAACAACTTGGGGAGAAAACCAAAGAACGTGAAATTCAATCCACCTTTTGAAACCTTCACAAGGTGTGAAGTAATTAATGTTGTAATTGATGCCCATTCCTAACAGAAAACGTTGATTCCATGATTATTTCCTAAGTCTCACGCAGAGTAAACTCACTCTGAAATTCTGCAAGAAATAATAACTGAAAGCTGTCACGCTTCGTGTTCTGATGGTTTCTGTTAATTATATATTATTATAGATCTAAAAATAATTGTAATTAACATAACTAATAACATGAGGGGTTTTTTAATTAACTACTTTAATTGCAATTGTAGTAAAAATACATGTGCAAGAGGGTGATTGAGGGTGATTTACCAGCCCAGGAGAAGGGAAAATCCCCCCCGTGTGTGAAGGTGGGGGATCATCGCTGCATTTCCTCCCTTCCCCAAGAAAGGCAAAATAAGAGATTTTGGACTTGGCAGCGACTCACCGGATGGGCTCGGGCCTGAGGTGCTTGTTGAGGCTGGAGAGGAGCTGTTCCTCACTGAAAGGGGGCTTCCCTGGGCCCCTCTGGATGTCCAGGTGGGCGGCGTTGCAGAGCGCGTGGACCCCCGTGTCCGTCCGGCTGGAGACGCGGAACTTGATGGGAGCGCTGGCCTTGAGGCTCTCTGCTGCCTTCTGAAAGCCAACAGGAGGGGGGGTCAGCAACACTGGGCTCCCCTGGGGAAAAAAAAACCCATCCTCCTCTCTGCTCAGCACGTTGTTATTGCCGAGGCAGAGAAGGAAGTTACCTTCTCTGGAGTCTGGAGTTACCGCGGGCAAAGGAGGTGATGGAGAGGGGGACTCATCCCAGCACCAGTGGCTTTTCACTTTGTGCCCTGAAATCACCTCAAACAGAACACCCAAAATGCCACACGAGCTTCCCTTCATGCAGAAAATAAAAGTAAAACCACTCATCTCCCTGTCCTTTGCCTCGTGTCGTTGGGTGAGTGAGAAATGAGGCACAGGATTAACCATTCAAACCAACCATCCTTGAAAAGCCAGGCCCTTAAAGGGATGGAAACCAGCCAAGACACCAGCCAAGGTGTCTGAAGGAGCTCAGGCTGCAGCCTTTGCTTGCACTGCAGGCCAGGATGGTGTAAAATGCTGGGGTTGGTGCTGCAGGCAGAAGTTCTTTTCCAGCCACAATGGGAAGAACACACTTCCGTGAGCTGTGGAGAACACAGGAGCCAGAGCAGGGGCAGCACAGCACTGAGGGAATGCATTTATTGGTCCCACTGAGAAATATCTTTATATACAGAGCTAAGAATCAACAACACAGCTCTCAAAAGCCACCAGCAGTGAGGAGCTGACACTGAGCTGTCCCAGCAGCTACAACCAACCACAGCACAAACAGGATGGGTTTTATGTATATTTTTCCCTAAATATTCCTCAAGAGTAGTTTTCTTCAGGAGCCAAGAGCTGCCTTAATATTCAGGTGATGCCTCACTCGCCCCAAGACCTCTGGCCCAGCAGGGCTAAAGCAGAAAACAACAAACTTAATTACAGCATCAGCGACTTCAAGCTTCTTAGAGCCCCAAACCCCCTAAAATCACACTGCAGCTGAGATGCCCTTTAAAAATTAGTCAGCAAAATGCACTGCAAAAAGATCCTCGAGGTCCTGCCTATGGATTTTGGCAGGGATTTGCTGGAGGATCCACCTGTGGCTCTGATTGTTGTTTCCCTTTCCCAGCTGTTCCTCTCCATGCAGCTGGTTTTTATCCCCTTTTTTATTCTGCCTTTCCCTTCTGCCCACTGACTGGAAAAACAACTGGGGGAATTAACTAAAGGTTCCTGCTGGGAAAGCAAATAAACCCCTGCTAAATGAGTCACTAATAAGGTGTCTTTTAATCAAGATTCACACTCAAACAAGAGCGAGAAGAAGAGATGAGGGCAGGCCTTGAGACAGAAAATCCAGTGAAAATCGTTACAGGCAATAAGTGAAACATTTTTGAAAGACTGAAAACCCACAAAAGAAGGCAGAAAACCCAGAAGGATGACTAGAAATTTCCTTCCCTTTCCCATCCCCACTCCTGAGCAGCGAAGCCAGCGGTGGTCTTTATTAGATTTTAATTTGGTACAAGAGCCAGTAAAAGTTTTGAACTGCTGACTCACAAACACCTTCCAGACTCCAATTTGAGCAGTTCAGGATTCTGGGCTCTCAGAAATGTACAGTTAAAAGGCAGAGGAAGGCAGGAAAAAAAAATGTCCCCAAGCTGCAGGGGGAGGCCTGGGAAACAGAACAAAACTGATTTTCCCCTTCCTAATCCTTCTATTTGGAGTTCACATGTGGCTACAATTAACAATGAAAAATCTTTATTTATCACCCTTAAGCAGAGAGAAGCAGACAGAAATTAAACAGTTTTCTGGAGCAGACCTTGGCTTGTGCCTCAGCAATTTGTCTTAAAGCAGGAGCTGATTTTAAGAGCAAAGTTTCTGAGATGTTTGGCTGTCACAGGCTCCTCCCTTCCTCCACCCTCTTCTCCCCCTCCTTTCTCATCAGACAAAAACCAGCCAGTGGAAACAAGAGTTGAAAGAGAGAGAACAGGAGAGAACATGGAAAACATCCTCTTTTCTTTTTTTTTTTTTTTTTTTTTTGCTACAGGCTTGCAGAAGTTTGGATGCAGCAGTGCTTTGGATCCCACACTGCATCCCATTCCAGGCTGGATAATGAGAACACTGGATGCCTCCTCCTCTGCCAGGAGCTGAGCACTGCTGGAAATCAGGCTGGAGAGGGAGAAGGGATTGCAGACCCTGAGCCAGAGCTGGTTCTTTGCCCTGCCCAGGTCAGCCCCCAAACCCACAGAGGGGCAGCACTGAAGGACACCTTCAACCAGAGGGATTTTCACAGCTGGCCCTGTCCAGCACCACGTCCCTGAGCATCCCAGGAGGGCTGTGACCACCATCACAGCTTGTGAGGCTGAAATCTTTGTGTGTGGATCCCTCCCCCAGCCCAGCAGGCACACAGCTGATCATATCCCATCAACTGCTGCCTCCAGTTTCAATTTTAACATTTCATTTAATTAGGAAGGGATGCAATCTCCTTAAAGAGAGAATTCCTGAACTGCTGAACTCCTTTGCAGGCAGCTAAGAAGTGACCCTTCACCTATGCAAATGTCTCCTACCTGTGCCATCCAAAGTCCTTGGATCCCATAGGCAGCTGAAGGTTTCCTGCCCTGCTTCCTGTGGAATTTGATCTGTTATTATCCCCCACACTGCATTTCAAAAAAGGGGCATTATTTACATGGAGTAATTGCTTGGATAAGGACCAGTTTTTCCTGCCCTTTCAGTACAAACAGGCCCCTAAAAGAAGCAGGTCTTTCGTGTCAGGAACCCAAAAGGCTTCAGTGCTGTTAATCCAGATCCCCCTCCTGTCTGACATCCTCTGGGGATTCCTGGGGGGGGACTGAAGCAGGAGTTAAGCACCCAGCTCAAAGGAAATAAAGAAAGCAGAGGAATGAAGGGGCTGGGTTGTCCTCCCCGTGCTCAGGGTTCACAGGTCTCTGCTCCCTTCTTTAAGCCACAGAACATGCAAATATTCTCTTTAGCAGGTGCCACAAACACCAAAACCTTGGCTTGGTGCCTGCTGGAGGCCTTTCCCTGAGCCACATCTCACCCATTTGCATTTAACCTTCACTCCCAGAGTCTTTCCAGACAACCACATTCCTGGAGCATCCCAGGGTGCAAGTTTATCCCCCTGCTGTGCCAGTGATGCAGGGGAAAGTATTACTTGCACTTAGCAGGGCTGTCCTGCTAACAGCTTTCATTCATTAAGCACTTCCATATTTTGAATTATGCTGAAATTTCCACTGCTGTGTGCCAGAGTGATTGGGATCCACCTTCCAAATTGCTGCTGTTACTCCCAGCTCAGTTCTCTTCTCACTCTGCACAAGAGAGGCAAGAGGAAGAGCAGGCCCACTAAATGTACACCCTCTATGGTGGGGAAGCAAAAGTTCATCCCCTTCTCTCCCTGAAGCCTAAATTAAAAAAGAAAAATCCTGGAGATACTCAATCATCCACCTCTGCAGGCATCAGGAATGTCTTGGAAAAATAAGTGCCTGTTTCTCTCTCTCTCCCAGCAGCTGGATTGCTCCTGGTTTCATCCTGTGCAGTGGCCTCAGCAGCACAGACACACAGGGGGGGCTGCACTGCCTTTGCCAGGATTTATAAATGACAATGTTCTAATAAATAATAAACGTGCAAGCTTCTGGTTGCAAGTCATCCCAGCCTCCCTGACTCTCCCTGGGTGCTCTGTCAACTGAAACCAATTAAAAATCTCACCTGTTTGGAGTGGGATAGATAAAAGTTGAAGGGAAAGCTGAAAATGTGGATTCTGCTGGGAAAAAAAAAAAAAAAAAAAGGTTTCCAAAGCAATCTCCTACGTCACTGAAATGATTATCAAAACAGAGGTTGAAGATGACAGTTCTCTTGGTCTGTTTTCCTTTCTTTGTTTAATTTTTTTTTCAGGGGGTTGGGAAGAGGGGAGGGCAGGAGGTTGTAGCAAAGCTGCCTTGCATAGTAAGGAGCTGGTGTATGTTCCTTCTCCCCTCTCCTCCTCCCTTCTCCTTTCATGAGGAATAATATCCTGGCCTTGGCACAAGGCTGCTGGCCAAAAAAAGAGCTTTGTGGGGGGAAGATTAGCTTTGGGCAGCATCCACCAGCACAGTGGGAAGGAGCACACTCAGGAGAGATGGTACCAACCAGACACCAGAGGGAAGGTGAATCTGTGGATGCCACAAACAGCCACTGACCCTGGCAAAAGGTGCTACATTTAAAACAGGGATATATATATATAATATATATATATTATAACAAGGGTCCTCCCTTTATAACAGGGCTATTTGTGAGAGCTGAGACTAGAACATGAACTCCTGCATCCTAAAAGCTTCCACAAAGAACTGGAGGGAGCCAAGTCACAGGGCTAAAACATCCTCCCCTGGGGAAACAAGCTCTGGGATTTGTTTTGGACCCATCACCAGCAAGTTGGGCTTCCAAGGGCTTCGAGATAAATATGTAGTCTCCAGGAAAGAAATAAAGTGTTTTCTTGCAAAGCTCACCCCCCCCCCAAAGAGATATTAAAAGCTCCATCAAATATCTACATCTGTCCCAGAGCTAAAACAAGTCTCCACTTCCTCGTGCCAGTCCCAGGGCTCTGTTACAGAGCAGGACTGAGGACTGCAAAAGCTTCTGTGTCCTGTATGATCCAGCATTTTACAGACACAGACCTTCTGCTCAGCCCCAGCCCAGCAATTTTACCCCAGCACACACTCACACACCAACCACCCTTTCAACCAGGCAGCTGTGGAAACACAAGGTGTGCAGCTCACGGGTTGTTTCTGCTTGCCTGTGACTGCAAACAAATGCCTGAACATCTCTAGGATACAATAAAATTAATTAAACCTCCTTACAGGTTTAATTCTGCCCTTCCCTTCAGCTGCCTTCCTGGCTTTGGATGGAAAGCAGTGAAGTTCAAGGCTGCACAGAAAAGGAGGAAGGAAGAGAAATTCCTACAGGCTCCAGAAGTTTTCTATTAGAGTTGCTTTGAGACTTCCCATGTGGTTCCAATAGACACAGCCCTGCTCAGCAGTGCCCAGCATCAATACCACCACATGAAAGCAAAGCACATAGCCCAGAACTGGCCTGCAAAGTGCTGATACTGTGAAAAGACAACACCAAATAAGCTCATGTTTTCCTTTTTTTCCCCTTCTTCTTTTCTCCCCTAATAGCCCACCCTGCCCATCTGCCTGTTCAAACAGAGTTACTGGGATAATGCAAAACAACTGCTGGGCTCAGCCAGAGTCCTGGGGCTGAGGCACTGGATGGCTCAGAGGATGAGATAAATGAGATGGAAAGTCCTCTGGGCTCTTCTTTCAAGACCTGCACGATATTTATCCACTTTCTCTGCAAAGGTCTCAGGTAAGAAGGCACAGAAATACACCCTGAGAACTCTTCTTCAAACCATAATTCCTCACACTTTCCCCCTGCAGGCTGGGGAGGGAGGGCACACAGGAACTCCCACCCTCAGTGGTGTGGAAATGGTCACAGAGAGAGGCTGGGGGGGACAGCAGGTCCTTCTGGACCAGCCCTTCAACAACTCTGCTCTTCACAACACCAGGCTTGTAGCCAAGGCAGAGCACAGACTGGCCCAAACCAGCTTGGTGGGCACCCCACCTGCACACTGCTGCACTTGGGACCAAAAATGAGGTGCAAAAGGCTTGGCTGTTAACACACAGGTCTGATCTGACCCCCAGCAATCAGCCTGAACCTCCTCAACAACCCCTTTATCTTCTAAAAATGCACACACTTCGTTTTGAACTGCACGATGCTTCCAAGACAAATAATGCAGCTTCCTTTTGATTCCTGCCCTGCCCCAGAACATGGGATTCACCAGCAGCTTGTAATTAAATTACAACTGGATTACAATGCTCAGGTGTGCTGAGCTTTTACCCTATTTTGACCCATTTTCTACTACATTTTGCACGCTCACTCGGGTCCTGAAAGCCATTCTTGTATTCTGGGGGATCCCTGGGAGCAGCACAGGGAACAACCACGACAACAGGATCAGAACTTCTTTCCCCTGGCATATCAGAACTCCAAAAGAATGGGAACAGTAAGGAACAATGGACATCCTGCTGTGCTTTGTTCTGAAAACATCCATCAGAGGCATCCTCTCCCAGGAGGACACTGCATGGAGTTTCCAAAGCCATAAAGGATTTTGCCATGAACTAGAACTGGAATTGGGGCAGTTTTAAGAGCAAGGGGAGGCAAAGCCACGAGTCCTAAGGAAGCCCCACATGCTTAGGTACCTTCAGCACCTGAGCAGGGCCTCTCACAATCACAGTTCTGCACTCAGAGGCCTCCATTTCAAGGCTCATCAAAGGGTTCACATCTTTTTCAGGATCAGAATCTCCACAGTGACAACATTTCTAAAGCACTTGGGCTGTTTGGAACTTTACAGTGTTTAGCACTGTAGTTTTATTGAGTTTTATTGTAGTTTTATTGAGTGTCAGCCTCAAAATAACAGTTACCCCTGATAAAATCTGGAGCTGAGCAATGTGACCCCAGGAGCTTCATTCTAATGAAGCAACACGATTAGCAAGGACCTACCTCCAAATAATTCTGGACTCCAATCAGTGCCTGATCCCTCCTAGTCTCCATAACCCCACTGCAGAGCAAAACAAAGACAACAGTTATTGATCTGTGTCAACACTCAAGGACTTGACACAGAGTCCACCAACACACCCAGAAGCCCACGGGGGACTGTTTGCCTTTGGACCACCTGGATCTTCCCACAAAACTCATGAACGGGCAGGAAAACTGATGCAGGGGTTACATGCAAGGAATGAGCCTGGAATTAAAATCACCCTTCAATTATTACCCTCTGAACTCTCCCTTCAGAGGGAGGCTGGCTGGGAGACAGGGCAGACAAATGACACCGGTTTGCAGATAAAACTATTTCAGGGCCAGGAGTTGGTTGCCAACTGCAGGTGCTTTTCTGTGAGGGCCATAAAGGGATTAAAAGACCACGAAGGCAGTTTGTGAGGAGCTTCCCTCTCTGCTGCAGAAATCACTGCCATTCACACTGAAGAGATGGGAGAGACATCCCAAGGCTAAACCCACCCTACCTGGAACTCCTCAGAGCAATTTAGTGCCCACAGGGACCCAGACCACACACTGGGAACAAGCTGTGGAGTTTGGCACAGGGTGTTGTTGTTCTGTACCATCCCCACGAAGACAGGAACAGTTCCACGAGCTGGGGCTGCACAAGTTCTCCCCCACACTTTGAGATGTGAACAGGCACAGCTCTACATGTGAGGTGTTTAAGGCCTGGGGAAATGCCAGCTCAGCCTGCAGGGCTCACAGCCCACACATCACTTCACCTGCACCTCTGGGCAGCACAGGTACCTGAACGCTGAGAACTGGCCACAGTCAGGCACCACTGCAGGAAACACAGCAACTTGCCCTTCCCTCCCCAGCCTGAGATAAGTTTCCCTTCTTCTCTTTCCTTTGACCTTTTCTCTTTGTTAATTTTATGCCTTTCCTGCCTGAACCACCCCCTCCCTCGCACTTCTGTGCACAGCAGGAAGCAGAGTCCAGCTCCCTTCGTGCTCCCACCTGCTCAGCAAGGGATCATCTCTCCCCTGAACACTGTTCCCATCCACCCCTCCCCAAACACTGTTCCCATCCATCCCTCCCCAAACACTGTTCCCATTCATCCCTCCCCAAACTCTGCTCTCACCCATCTCTCCCCTGAACACTGTTCTCACCCATTCCTCCCCAAATACTGTTCCCATCCATCCCTCCCCAAACTCTGCTCTCACCCATCCCTCCCCAAACACTGTTCCCATCCATCCCTCCCCTGAACACCGCCCTCCCCAAACTGTGCCCTCCCCAGACTCTGCTCTCCCCCATCCCTTCCCAAACTCCTCCCCAAACTCCGCCCTCCCCATCCCAGACCTGAACGCTATTCTCACCCATCAACCCCCCAAACCCTGCTCTCCCCAAACCCTGCTCTCCCCAAACCCTGCTCTCCCCAAACCCTGCTCTCCCTAAACTCCGCTCTCCCCAAACCCTGCTCTCCCTAAACTCCGCTCTCCCCAAATTCTGCCCTCCCCAAACTCCGCTCTCCCCAAACTCCGCTCTCCCCAAACTCCGCTCTCCCATCCCTGCCCAGCTCTCCCGGTGCCGCCCCGGTCTCTGCCGCTCTCCCCGCGGGGGCACCTGGGCACGTACCTGTACCTGGTGCCAAAGTACTGAAAGAACACCAGGTACCGGGCCGGGGCACAGCCCATCTCTGCCGGGGGGCACCCCGGGACCCACCCGGGACCCACCCCGGCACCGACCGGCCGGGCAGCACCGCCCCTTCCCCCGCTCGGCACCGCCGCTTCCGCCGCCGGGGGGGCCGCGGGGACCGGGAGGGGAAGGATGGGACGGGAACGGGATGATGGGGGAGCGGGAACGGGATGATGGGGGACGGGAACGGGATGTATGGGCGACCGGGAATGGGAGGAATGGGCAACCGGGATGGGAGGATGGGAACGGGGATGGGAGGGGAACGGGGATGGGAGGATGGGACGGGAACGGGATGATGGGGGACGGGAACGGGATGATGGGGAACGGGAACGGGATGATGGGGACCGGGATGGGAGGATGGGAACCGGGATGGGAGGATGGGAACGGGGATGGGAGGATGGGACGGGAACGGGATGATGGGGGACGGGAACGGGATGATGGGGACCGGGATGGGAGGATGGGAACCGGGATGGGAGGATGGGACGGGAACGGGATGATGGGGGACGGGAACGGGATGATGGGGACCGGGATGGCAGGATGGGGACCGGGATGGGAGAATGGGACTGGAACGGGATGATGGGGACCGGGATGGGCGGGAGGGAACGGGATGGGGTCATGGGGAGCAGGATGGGATGATGGGGAGCGGCTGGGAGGGGGAGCCGAGATGGGCGGGAGGGACCGGATGGGAATGGATGGGGACCGTGGGCATGGGATGGGGATGGGGAGCGGGATGGGGTCATGGGACAGGGATGGGAGGAATAGGAGAGCGAGATGGGATGATGTGAGCGGCGATGGGGTCATGGGGACCGGGATGGGCTCGGGGGGACCGGGATGGGGTCATGGGGACCGGCATGGGTGGGGGGTGAACGGGATGGGCTCATGGGGACCGGGATGAGGTCATGGGGAACGGGGTGGGATGATGGAGACCGGGATGGAGGGGGAAAGGGGGGAGAGGGACTGGGGATAGGCCAGTGTGGAGCAGGGGTGGAATGACGGGGACCAGGGGTGGAATGACAGGGAGCAGGGGTGGAATGATGGGGACCAGGGATGGAATGACAGGGAGCAGGGGTGGAATGATGGGGAGCAGGGATGGGCTGGTAGAGGGACCAGGGATCTGCTGATGGGGGCCGGGGATGTGCTGGTGGGAACACCTCACCCTCACAGGGTTCTCCTTCTACCTGGAGAAACCCAAGTGGCTGAAGGTGACCTGGGTGGTGAGCACGGGGAGCAAACCCCTCTGGAACCCTGGGATTCACCTCGGCTGCTCCTCAGCTCCTCAGCTGCAACTTAGTTGGACCAGAGAAAATAATAATTGTATTGATTTGACCTGTGAAACCCCATGGAGGCCACAGGAGGTCACCTTGCCCCTTCTCCTGGCCTGGGAAGGGTTCTGCAGGGCTCATTGCCTTCCCTGCCTTCCTCAGACCTGATAACTGTGGTTATTATCTAGAACTGATCAGCTGATAACCGTGTTAAACTATGTGACCCAGCTTTGGTTGCCTCAGCGTTTGCCATTGGAAACCACCAGAGCTTGACTCACTGTTTGTTTTTTGTCAATTCCTAACGGGATTTGATCCCTGGGGCCATTCCCAGCTCAGCATGGGGGCATCACTTACCTGTCAGTCCCCCTCTGAGGCAGAGGAGAATGGCAAAAAGTTAAAACGTTAAAGCAGGAATGTAACTCTCACACAAAAAAAGTGGTTTATGGGGATGTGTCTCTGTGTCCAGCCCTGGGGCCTCTGGGATAAAGAGAACATGGAGCTGCTGGAGCAAGTCCAGAGGAGGCTACAGAGCTGCTCCAAGGGCTGGAGCTCCTCTGCTCTGAAGCCAGGCTGGGAGAGCTGGGAGGGTTCACATGGAGAAGAGAAGGCTCCAGGGAGACCTGAGAGCCCCTTGCAGGGCCTAAAGAGGCTCCAGGAGAGCTGGAGAGGGACTTGGGACAAGGGCCGGGAGTGCAGGACAAGGGGAATGGCTTCCCACTGCCAGAGGGCAGGGATAGATGGGATACTGGGAAGAAATCCTTACCTGTGAGGGTGGGAGGCCCTGGCACAGGTTGCCCAGAGAAGCTGTGGCTGCCTCATCCCTGGGAGTGTCCAAGACCAGGTTGGATGGGGCTTGGAGCAACCTGGGCTAGTGGAAGGTGTCCCTGCCCATGGCAGGAGGTGAGAACTGGATGATTTTTAAGGTCCCTTCCATTCCAAATCCCACCAGCACAGGCATTTCAGGCAATCCCACACCCATGTATTTCAGCCTGCCTGTGGAAAGATGTGTTCAGGCAGCCACTGGCTGAGGGTAAATAACAGCTACGGGGACAAAAATAGGCAAAGATAATGATAATACACAAAGGCTGCAGATGTTCCTAATGACTGTGATCTGTATTTAAAAATCTTGGTCTTTCTGAAACACTGAACTGCAATGTCTGTATGTGCAGAAGCCTCAAACCAGTACAAACAAGCACCCAACTCGTTAGAAAAGCAGGGAGAGAGCAATAGAAAAATCCCCGGCCCCTCATACAAATCTGAGATCTGCTTTGAATGGAAAAATCCAACCGGCTTTCAACCCACACAATGGCATCCAGACTCCATTATAATGAAAGTGATGAATCTCAGCTTTAAAGGGGACGGTAATTTCTAATCCCTGAGCCTGGGCACACACACACACGCGGGCGGGAGCAGCCGCCCCCTTTCATCTCTGCTGGGAGCACCAAAGGAAATAATCACTGCGTTGGGTTGACCTTTATGAAACCACATAAAACAGAGGCCACAAGAGGTCACCTTGCCCCTTCTGGACCGAGGTGTTTGGCAGGGCTAATTCCTTTGCCTGCATTCCTCAGAACCCTCCAGCATCTGATAAGTGTGTGAAGTGACTCACTTTTGCTCACACAAAGGTGCTCCTGGCTGTGGCTGACAAACCCAGCAGGTCTGAGAACCCAGGCAGAAACAAGGGGGCTGGAGGAGAACCTTGGCTGTAGTTTTTGTACAGGAATGACATTAAACATCTCATTTCATCTGATTCCATCACGGTTCTGAGGTGAGGCCTCCTCGTGACATCCTGTCATGGATTCAGACACCCCTGGCCCTCACGTTTGACTCGTGGTCATATTACACAGGATTTTGTTAAAACATGGAGATTTACACTTCAGGCCCTTCTCTCAGTTCCTAGAGAAGTTCATCTCTCAGTTCCTACAGAATTTCCTCTCTCAGTTCCTATAAAACTTGCAGTGAATGAGGTGGTTGACACTTGTGTCTGTGGTGCTGGGTGGGGGGAGGCTCAGGACTAAGCCCACACTAATTAGCCTCATTTATCCACACCACATTACGGTGCTTCTCCTGTGGCAAACGTGATCTGTTCAGCTGGACCCCCAAGCCCAGATGATTTCCCTCCTTGGGTGATTATGTTGGATCCAGAGGAGACACTGCAGATTTATCACATGGTTGATGGCAGCAGCAAATCCACTGTGTATAGAAAATTAAAAACTAGATTAAGTAGTAACAGGATTGATGTCAATCCTTTTGCTGCTGCTGATATAGAATTGCACAGTTTGGTTGGCTGGGTGTTTTTTTTTTTCTCCAGTGCACACAACCTGTGGCAATCCTACCTGCAAATCATGGAATGTCTGGGGTTGGAAGGGAGATTAGTCCAACCCCTGCCATGGGCAAGGACACCTTCCACTAGATGAGGTTGCTCAGAGCTTTGTCCAGTCTGACCTTGGATGTTTCCAGGGATGGGGCACCCCATCCCAGTGGTTTTAACACCCTCATTGTAAAAAATTCCTTCCTGACATGACTGGCTGCCCCTCCAGCTCATCACAGCCCGGGCTGGTGTCCAAGGTGGTGGCTGCTGTCACAGCCAGCTCAGCCTTGAGCCATGTCCTGAGTGTCATCTGAGCACCCATCCTCACCCAAACAGAGGAGAAACAGGCACAACTTCCTTCCCAAAAGGGGTGATAACATATTGGAATGGGCTGCCCAGAGAGGTGGTGGAATCACCATCCCTGGAGGTGTTTAAGGAAAGGCTGGATGTGGCACTGAGTGCCATGGTCTGGTTCTCACTTTAAAAAGGACATTGAAATGCTGGAGGTTGTCCAGTGAAGGGCAACAAGGCCATCAAAGGTCTTATGAGGAACAGCTGAGGGAGCTGGGTTTGTTTAGGATCCAGAAGATGAGACTCAGGTGGGACCTCACTGAAAGGACATTGTATGGAAGAGGGGTCTGCCTTCCTACTGTGCTGGCACTGAGAGGGAGGACTAGAGGGAATGACCTTGAGATGAGACAGGGGAGATTCAGATTAGATATTAAAAAAAAATGTTTCACTGTGAGGGTGGTCAGGCACTGGAATAAGTCTCTCTGGGAAGTGGTGGAGTCACCACCCCTGGAGGTGTTCAAGATGAGACAGGGGAGAGCCAGATCAGACATTAGAAAAAATTTTTCACTGTGAGGGTGGTCAGGCATCGGAATAAAAAGGTGGAAAAAGAAGGGTGGTCAGGCATCGGAATAAAAAGGTGAAAAAAGAAGGGTGGTCAGGC
>NW_021940578.1:5818655-5819856 GCF_001715985.3 Manacus vitellinus | reverse complement strand
GAACAGTCTCCTGCCGCTTGCAATGCTGTGTCTGGATGGGGAGCGAGGGAAATACAGACAATAGCCTGCAGGAGCGAGCTGGCCGTGTGTGTGCAGGGGAAAGAGTTGTCGGGAAGGGGGGGGGGTCCTCTCTCCTTCCTGCGGACATTTCGTGTTCCTCCTTCTCAAAACCTTTCTGTTTAATGAGTGAAACAGTTTGCATTTGGCTTTTAAGTGCGTTTACAAAGGTTCCCTTGGAATGCAGGCTGCATCCCAAAGGCTGCAGTGGTCTGTGGCTGCGGGTTCTCTGACAAATTGTCATTTTGTGTGTGGTTGTGGTGCAGCTGCAGGTAACACAAACACCTGGGCAAGTGCACCCTCTTTATTCCCGCGTGTGGGAATGTGCAGGGCTGCGGGAAGGGTCCTCCTCCACGTGTTTTAATTTTAATTGTGTGGTAAGGTTCTGCTCTGTCTTGTTCCAAAGCTGTTTCTAAAAGGTAATGGGCAGTGTCATGTGAGATGACAGGCTGGTCTTAACCCCGGGTGGGGTTGGAATCATGGGACTTTTTCAACAGGAAAAGGTTAAAGGCATGGACAGGTTGGCAGAAGGTAGAGAGCTCGTACTTTAATCCCTTGCTCACTTAGCATCAATTAGAATTGATCCTCCCCCTTTTTTTTTTTTCCCTCTTTTTGACTGTCATTTCGTCCCATTGTGCTGCAGAGCATGTGAACTTGCTCGGTGGCTTCCTTCCAGAGCTGTGACTTCACTGGCCAGATGTCTCGTTCCACATGGCAGTGACCCTTTTCCTGGTGACGTCAAGATTGATTGATATGTTTATTTATTTATTTTGCCTTTGCTGTGTGTGTGTGTGTGTGTCTGTGTGTCTGTGTGTGTGTGTGGGCTCCGGGCCAAGTTTCTTAGTATGCAGGCAACATCATTCTGCTCTGTCTGCTCCATCCATAAAAACAAAACAGCTCTCAGAGCACTGGGCTGGACCTTTATCAAAAGGCAGTTATTTAAGCATGGAATTATGAACTATTTCCCAAATGGCCAGACACAGTCTGCCTGTTACAGAGAGAACAAGAGATTAGGCTGGAGGAATAAGGCTGGATATTTCAAGAGGGCTGAAATATATGGAGCAGGGGAATATTTAAACTGTGAACACCTTAAGCAGTGAGAAATCCTGACTTCAGCAGGGCTAGGGGAGAAAAATAAAAAAAA
>NW_021940578.1:5812842-5818335 GCF_001715985.3 Manacus vitellinus | reverse complement strand
GAATCCTTGGGGGTGTGTAAGGGGCAGAGATGCTTGCTAGCATGTCCCTAAAATTTTACAACTATAAAAATGTAAAATACAGATATATGTATATAAATATAGATTAAAAAGTGGTGATAGAAGGTAGCACATAATCCACTTTCTCAACAGAGGCTGAGACAGCAAGAGCTGAAGTCCCTTTCCATAGGAAACATTGTGAAAGAGGGAAAATTTAATCCAGGTTTCCTATGCCAGTCCTTTAGGTAGGAATTACCCTCCCTTTCCTGCTGGCACCCACAGAACCCCTCTGCACTTCCCAGCAAAAGGTTGTGCTGTGTTTTACAGCTGGTTTATTCTCCTCAATAGTGAGCCTTTGAGATTATCAAAAATTGTCTTCTGTGTGTCAGACACAGGGGGGGCAGAAAGCTCCAAAAAAACGACACAGGCATAAACAAACACTGGATTGAACATCCCATAATAAGGCTACCAAACTGGTCTGCTTTAGCCCACAACTACATGCCAAAATGCTCCAAATCAATACTAAGAACACGCTCAATCCCTCAGTGCTTCCAACTTCAGAGAGACAACGAAAACTTGTATTTCCTTTTAAATTTCATACACTTGAATATTGTCCAACCCTCAGATTGGCAGATAAGCCTGATTTCTGCAAGGCATCTTGTAGAGACGTGCATTCAGTTCCAGTAAACAAGGATAATTACCTTGAAGGACCTGTTCTTGCACATTTGAATGCAACCCCAATAGATATTGTGGCTTTTCATCTCCCTGCCCTGTTTAACTGGGAGGAGGCTGGGAAATCTAGGAACACCTTCCTGGCTTGTTCCACTTGCCCCTGGAAGCTGGTGGTCTGGGGTGATGCAGAGGAGGAGCCAGTGCTGCCCTAACCCTTGGAGATCTTTGGGGGACAGTGCCAGATGAGTCAGTTGGGTTCCTTGGGGCGTTGGAACGAGATGATCTTTAAGGTCCCTTCCCACCCAAACCGTTCTGTGATTCTGTGCCACTGTTACTCACTCAGGGTGTAAATGCACTCCAGGAACGCTCAGGAGGGTGAGGGAAGAGCAGGAACAAATTGCAGAGGCTGGGCCACAGAAAACCCCAAATGCCTCTGTGGTGACTCCCCCAAGGGCAGGAGATGGGTGGTTATCTCCATAACTGACATCGCTGGTGTCGTTGTTGTCGCTCTTAACGAACCTGATTAATCAGCTTGTTGTGAGATTGGGGTTCCCTGTGACCATGGGGTGAGCCAGGGCTGGCCTGCCCTGACTGTAGCACAGTGACTCAGGTGCTGGAACCTTCTCACCAGGAGCCCTTACAGCCACCACAACCTACAGGAACGAACCATTAACAGCATCTCTCCATGGACATCCCAGCTCCAGGTCACTGGGGGGGGAACCCCCTGTGCTGCTCAACCTGGAATTGAGGTTTCCCAAGCCCAGCTTCACCTCCCCCATGCCTTGCAGCCTCTTGTCTGGTGGCTCAGACACTCCCAGGGCTTCCTGGAGCAGTGCTGTCATCAGGCAGGGACACAGGGCCATGGGCAGAGACCTTTGTTCTGGCACTGTGCAGCACCATCTGCACCTTTTGTGGCTCTCATTAGGCAGGGAAGGGCGCAGGGGTGTAATTCCAGCTCCATGAAAGGTGCAAGAAAAGAAAAAGCCGCTCGCCAGAGGAAAGGAAAGTGGAAAAACGAGTACATTTAGAAAACAATCCTCGAACTCTGACTGGGGCGTTTCAAACAGAACGGGGGGAATTAAAACCCTCAGTCGAACTGATCTCGCTGAGTCTGATAACAGAGGGGAATTAGCCAAGTTCAAAGCCAGCAGAACCAGTCTGGATGCACCCAGGCCAGGTGAAGGTGTGTTAGCAAAGGCCTGCCCAGAGAAAACTCGAGTGGCTCCCGCACGATCTGTGCCGGCCGACCCTGCCGGTTCGAGGTGAGCCAAACTTGCCAGCTCGTTAGTTCAGAACAAAGTGAAATCACACACGGGGTGGCCAAAAGGAACTCAAAAAAAATCAGTTTGACCACAAAGAGCACAGGCATCGATTTGGAATCGGTTTTTGTTACACAAGGCTTATGTAAGCAGGATCCCCGAGCCCGGTGGCAGTCGCACGACGCCCACACAGAGCTGCTGCTTCTTGGATCTCACACTAACGAGCCCAGTTGCCAGCACTTGCTGCTTCAGCTGCACGAGAGAGGAGATACCATCATAAAAGCAGATTGATATCACCTGTGTCAGTCCTACTGCGTTTATTTCTTATCTCTCCATCGTTGCGCTCCCGAAGTCAAAGGGAGGTGTGGAAAGGGAGAAGTCAAAGCAAGAATGTCACCGTGGAGTTAATTCCTCTCACAGCACCCTGAGATGCTCTCCCAGTTGCAGTTGTCCATCCTGTCCATCCAGCCCCTGAATATCTCTGTGTGAAGCTTCCCACGTGGAGCGAGGCTTTATTCCCTTTCCTGGTTTCCAGCCTCCCTTTTTTCCAGCGTCGCTTTAAGGTGACCCCAAGTCAGCAACGCAGAACCGGGTCTGGCCTTTGCTGGGGTTGTGCTGGGACAGGGCTGATGGTTGTCTGCTCTCCCCACACGTGTGTTTGTGGCGGTTTGTACCCGATGTGCCATTCCCAGCATGTCCCAGAGGGGGTGTGTGACATTCCAGCTGCTCCCGTGTCAGGTAAATCCTGCTCACGCAGATCACACCGGGACCCTCACATGGCACGGGGATTTTTCCTCCATAGGTGGTAGCACAGGAGTATTTGGAAGCAGAAATCCCTTGATCTGAAGTTCCCTGTCGTTAAAACTCCCCTGGGAATCCTGAGGTACTCAGAAAAAGCTGCAGTGCTGTGGGCAGGGCTGAAGGTCTTTATTCAGTGTATAGTCAGGGAAAACCCCCTGGGATGAGAGAACTGACTTGACAGTTCTGCCTTGAAACTTCTGGCTTGGCAAAATGGTGCTTTATGCCAAATTTTTATCAAGCAGTTTCCTTAATAACTTTGAACTGTGAGCTGTGTTAACAGAGTGTCCCAAAGGGCCATGATTTGGAAGGTAAAACCCCAGGGGTCCATCCCAACCTGCCAAATCAGAAAAGGGGTTTTTAATTAATTTTTTCCCTCCCCAAGATAAAACTGCTCTGACTTACAAGCTGTGAGTTTGCAGTGAAAAGCAATCTTTGATTTTGGCTGCTCATGGGAGCTGCAGCTCAGGACTTTGCTTGTGTACCAAACGAGCAAGGGGAATTTTGGTGTCTGGTAACCAAGTAATTGACTTTGTCACCAAAATAATGGTCTTGTTTATAGTAATGTGAGAGTATTTGCAAACTTTGAAATGCTTCTAGTTGTCTTAACAGAGCAGTTTCTGACTAGCTCTTTATTTTCAGTTGCTCTTCATTTCCAGTCTTTCTTTTTCAGTAGCTGTTCCTCTCTGTTGTCTCTCTGCTGGCACACACAGATGAAAATCATCTCTTTTTTTGTCACTGATAGTCTTTGGACATCCTTCTCTCTCACTGCCTCTTCTGGTTCCCATAAGGGTAAGGGGAAAGTTGTCCAACCTGAATGATTTTACACCTGAAGCTGAGGGTGTGAGTCTCTTCTTCATTCCCTCGGAACCTTCCAGAGGGCAACAGCACGGGGAACCACACGCCTTGCCCTTTAGGATGCCCAAAAGCCACTGAGAAAGCCAAGGTTTTCTGGCTGCAATAAAGACTGTAAAAGGCTGGGAAGGCAGATGACAAAGCTTGCTAAAAGGAAAAAAAAACCCAAACAAAACAGCAATAACCCTGTGGTGGAAGAGGGCAGTGAGACCCAGGGGTGCTGTGGCTCAGAGCTGATGATTTCAGCTTCTCTGTGCTCTTGAATTATCTGGGGGGAGGGTGGTCCAGTCCTCCTCAGAGAGGGACCCTTGTGGTGATAATTGTGCTTTGCTGGTTGTCTTGGCACTGGGCAGTGCCTCTGGATTCCAGCCCTGGTCCTCGAAGGACCTCAGCATGGCCAGGTCAGATGGAGGGTGAGAGAGAGTTCAGGGCAGCAGCATTTGGTGCATCCTCCTTCATGTGGACTCTGTCAGGCTCCTGTGGAAATGTATGTTCCTGCAAACTTTCTTTCTGTGCTGGGGGTAAGTCAGAGTCTGTTGTCACTCACTGCTGAAGCTCAGGGAGGTGCCACAAAGCCAGTTTTGTGCTGATGGCAAACAGTACTGTGGACCTGAAGGGATCCAGGCTCTCTTGGTAGCTGGAGTGGAGCCTGGGGAGTGCAGGGGCTTTGGCACTCAGGGGTTGTGTAACTGATGAAAATCCCCTTTATTCACTCATTCCAGCAGCTCTTTTGTTTCATTTCCCTCAGCTGAGGTAGGGACGGGTCACGCCGTGGATCGGAGTCAAGAGCCCGTGAAATAATTAATGTCTGTGATGACAAAGCACCTTCATAACGTGGTGCCACCAGCACTGATGGATTCATCATTCATTCCCGGTGGTTCCTTTAGGTAGGAGGGTCTGGCATTCCAGAGGAGGGCTGGAAAGGAGGGCAGAGGGACCTTCCCAGCCCGAGTGAGAGGAGCCATCTGTTTACCTTCATCCCGCTGAGCCTCCCGGAGACAGGAAGGCAGCTCAGACTCCTGCAGTCAGGCTGGGGCTTTTTTTTTATTTTTTTTTTGGCCTCAACAGCATCATCCAGGCTGCTCAGGGAGAAGGGATGCAGGAGAATCCTTGGCCTGGAGGAGCTGGGGCTGTGTCTGGCAGCTTCCTCCATCTGGCCCCTGCCGGGAGCTCGTGGCGCGTCCTCGAGGTTTTCAGTGACACAGCCCCTGTTAATCTGGGTGCTTTGGCAAAGTTTTGCACTGTCAGTAGGGTGGTTCAGCTGTGACCTGTAATCACTGGATGAGGAATAAAGCACTGTCTCATCTGCTAATGCACGGATCAGGGCGCTGGAAATTCCATTACGGCTCCGGAGTTGGTTAAACACGCGCCGGGGGGATCCTGCAGGTCCCTTTTTCTGCAGCTAAAAACAGTGTTTTCTGGTTTCTGGGGCACATGTTCCGGGGTTGCTGCACAGGTACAGCGAGCTGAGAGTCCCTGTTTGAGGCTGGCAGGAGGCTGGAGGCTCCCAGGTCGGTGTCAGGGGGACAGCAGAGCTCAGGGTGGAAAGTGGGTGTGTGCTGGATTATTTGGGGATGGGAGCAGCAGGAAGGCTGGGACCTGTAACCAGAGCTCAGGAGTGACTCTGGGGCTGGCTGCAGCTGTCTCTGGGCTGTCTCACCCTGGCTGTCAGGGCGAGCTCACAGCCCTGGCCCCTGCTCAGGGCCCTTTTCCCCACCGCTGCTTTCCCTCAGGAGATCAGCTCATTCCTGCACCTAAAATCAACCTGGAACTGCAAACCCCACTCGAAACGTCCTCAGCTGCTGTTCTCAAGGGGCAGTGGAAGAGCAGGGGCAGGAGGGGAGGAGTGAAAAGCAAGCCCAGGAAGTTTGGAATCCCAAACTTTTCTGAGAGGGCGATGGCCCCTTTAAAA
>NW_021940578.1:5808429-5811622 GCF_001715985.3 Manacus vitellinus | reverse complement strand
GCTGGCTGGGCACCAGTGAAAACATCCTGGGCAATGCTCTGCCTGCTGCTGGGAGGGAGGGAAAAGCATTTCTGCCTCGATTGCAACAGATGAACAAAGGGGACGGGGTGTCCTGGAGACTCTGAGGAGCCTCCTGTGTTTCTTCCTGCGCTTGCTGGGTGCTGAGGAACTGGCTTTACCCCCTATCCTGGGTCCCTGCCAGAGCAGGGGGGACAGAACCCCCTCCCCAGGTCAAACCACACGTGTTGCTGCAGGAGCTGATCACTCCTCCGAGCCACTGCTCCCAAAAGGAGCCAACCAGGCAGGATAATTGTCTCTCCACAACCTCTTGGCAGAGGGTTCCACCCTTTTGCCTGGCTGGGTGCTGCCTGGACAGGGTTTGGGTTCAAGCAGTGCATGCACAGCTCGTTCTGGTTTTGCACATTGCTGTCTCCTCTAGCCTAAGGGAGGGAATTCAGTTCAGAGGCTTGGTTTGCAGGAAGGAAGGACCAGGAAAAAAAAAAGGATGGAAAGGTTGTAGGTGTACTCTCAACAGCCCATACCAGCCCTCTGAATGTGAGGTTAACCAAACACAGAGCCACACACACATCAGGTTCTTGTCTTGCTTCACCTTATCTGCAGAAATTCACTTTTCCTACGTGCCAGGGCCCTTCTTGAGGGAGGTGGAGAACATTCTGATGCAGTTAACAAAAGGAGAGTTGAGGGGACTTTCCTGCTCTCTGCAACTCCCTGAAAAGAGGTTGGAGCCAGGGAGGGGTCGGGCTCTGCTCCCAGAGAACAAGGGACAGGAGGAGAGGAAACGGCCTCAAGCTGTGCCAGGGGAGGTCCAGGTTGGACACCAGGAGGAATTTCTTGCTGGAAAGGGTGGTCAGGCCTTGGCAGGGGCTGCCCAGGGAGGTTTGGAGTCCCCACCCCTGGAGGTGTCCAAGGAAGGGTTGGATGTGGCACTGAGTGCTCTGGGCTGGGGGATGAGGTGGGGACGTGGCACAGGGTGGCCTCGAGTCTCAGAGATCTTTTCCCACCTAAATGATTGTGGAATTGTGTGATATTGCTGTGGAATAACCCTCCCACACGTGCACACTCACACATCCCTGAGTGCAATCACCCAGGGACTCGGGAATGGCTGGGAAGCAAAGCAGTGGAGTCATTGCAGTGGATTAGAGGGATGATGTCACAGCTCACGGGTGGCACATCCCAGAGCGAAGGGCTCATTCATTCCTTAAATAAGCATCAAGTGGCACCATCTAAACAGATTATATAATATCAGGGAGTGAGATAATCCCCTCTCTGCACACCCAGCCTGCTCCATCACGCTACAGCAGGGCTGAAATATTTCCATTCTCTCTGTGAAATGCTGCCACTGATGGAAACAGCGTGTGTGTGAATTCCTGGGTGATTCCAAGGCTTGGATAGCTCTGCCTGGGATGAGGTGAAAGGATATCTGGTGGCAGGAAAATGTAGCTGTATGTCCTGCATGTACAGAGAGACACACAGAAGGCTTGTGGTGCTTTCTCAGCATCCAGGCAGGTGTGCCAGGCTTTATTGAAGCACCACCGGGGTCCTGCCACCCTGGCAGTGTTGGGGCAGTGCAGAAATCTCCAGGACTGTTCTGAAGGGCAGCTGTTAAAGCCTGTCCATTGTTCCTGCTCTGTCCTGGCTTGGGGAAACAATGGTGGTTCCTACAGCTCAGCCCCTCTGCAGAATATCACCCCTTTGTTCTCTGAGAAACCCAGTTTGGGGCAGGAAACGTGGATTTGTCCCTGCTCCATGGCCTCGCCCCAGGATGGAGGAAACAGACCCTGTGAGAGCACTGATAGACCTTCCCTTCCCCTTCCCCTTTCTCTTTCCCCCCTCCCCTAACCTCCCCTAACCTTCCCAAACCTTCCCTTCCCACCCCACCTTCCCTAACCTTCCCTTCCCTAACCTTCCCAAACCTTCCTTTTTTTTTCTTTTTTTTTATTTTTTCCCCTATTTTTTCCCTCTCTTCCCTTTCCCCACACTTCCCAGATCCCCAGCTGGCACTGTCTGGAGGCTGGCACTTCAGCTGCTGCCCACCTAAGGCTGGAGGACGAGAAGGCAGCAGAGTGACATTTGTAGAAAGACTCCAGCCTTCAGTGTTCCAAGAGTGGGACAAACCCAGCCCTGCCAGATTGAGTTTAGGAGCTGGGAATAACACAACTCTCGATGTGCCACTGACTCATCTGATTTCAGAGATCAGGCAGAAAATGCCAAACTGGTAAACAGGGCTGAGGCTCTGGAAAGCTCCAGGCTGATCCATGTGCTGGTGGGATGGGAAGAGGCTGCTCTCAGAGGTGGGGATGCTGTCGTGGACTTTCCTCTTGGCTCGAGTTCCCCCCAGTCAGTCCCAGTTCAGATCTTTTCTTCCACCTGCGGTTCTGAGCTGTGTGGGTGGAGCTGAGGGGTGTGAGAGGCCGAGAAATCAAGAAGGGGAGGTTTTTAGCTGAACCTTCAGCACAGAGGATGAGTATCTGTGAGTCCTGCAGGGCTCAGCCCTGTTGTTCTGACCCTGCACTTTGTGCCTGAGTTCTTTTTCCCTGCCCAGCCCCTGTTGCTACAAGGCCAGCTCTGTTCTGTGCCTGGGCTGCCTCACTCAGCACAGAGGGTGGATTAATTTTATCCCAGTGGTCCCAGTTACTCCCTCTGCCCCCAACATTTTGACTTTTGTGTGAGCTAGGGAATTTGCTCCTTGTGGATGAGCCTGACCAACCCATCTCCAGGGCAGGCTCCAGGACAGCACTGGGAATGCAGCAGGACAGTGGTGTTGGTCCTGCAGGGATGATTCAGGAGCTCAGAGGGATGTGACAGTCCCTCCCATGGCCACAGAGAGCAATGTGTAACTGGTGAAAATCCTTCTAGCTGCACTCAAAAAGTGTCCTTTCCCAGAGCTTGATGACTGAGACACTGATTTTTCAGATGAGAATTAATCCCCCAATCCCAGCCACATCACAACAGTTCTGTTCCCTCTGGAGAGGTGTCAGGGGGGAAGGCAGAGCTAGAAAAACAGGACCATACCCTGGTCCTGTTTATTTATTCCTGAGAGGAATAAATAAAAGCAAGGGATGCTTGGTGTCCAGGACACTGATTGATATTCCCCCAGCAAGCTTCCATACAGCACCAGCCAGAAACTCTCATCCCTGTAGGAAAGGGTTGTGCTGCTGGTGGGAAAAAAAAA